>NW_027481255.1:0-432639 GCF_051309035.1 Mrakia frigida | reverse complement strand
GTTTCATGAAGCTGGGTCGCCAAATTTGCTACTGGATCGCCGGCGAGTGGTTTTCTACAAACATTCAGTAATCAAAAGTACCTACGAGTAACGGAATTGATCCAGCTTCAGTACCCTCGATCCAGCAGTGAATCTCTCCTCCGCGCAGGCTGAACGAGTTTCACTGAGCTGGGTCGTCAGAATTTGCTACCCACAATCTCCCGATGGTCTTCAGTACCTTGGAACGTATTCTGAACGACCCTGAGAGATTCCTACATTCTGGGTTCGAGTTGGTGTATAGGTACGGAGCAATCGAGGCGCGTCGCCTGAGAGCGAGAGAAAGGCTGGGAGACGAGAGGTTTGGCCCACGCTGCCGTTCAAATTTGATACCCACCATACCTCGACGGTATTAATCTCGTTGTATTACATATTAGACGACCCTGAGAGATTCCTACATTCTGTGTCCAAGTTGGTGTATAGCTACGGAGCAATCCTTTGTTTCGGACGAGAGAGGCTGGGAGAGGAGGGTTTCACCAAGCTGGGTCGTTAAATTTGCTACCCAGAATCCCCCGATAGTCTTAATTACCCTGGAACGTATTCTGGACGACGCTGAGAGATTCCTACATTCTGGGCTCGAGTTGGTGTATAGTTACGGAGCAATCGAGGCGCGTCGCCTGAGGAAATCGCAGTAACTTGCTGATCAACCCAGGACTCCCTTGCCCTCCCTCTCTCTCTCAGTCGCACTTCATTTCTTCCACCTCGATTCTATGAAATACAAATCAAAGTGAGAGACTATAACGAAACCGAATCAGAGAGAGGACAGCGTATACAACGAGCATGAAGGAGAACGATCGAACACCACCCCGACTCAAACCATCGAAGAAACCAATCCTGGCCTACGCCCTACCGTTTACTACCTATCTAGTGAAATCCATGGTTCCATTCCTAAGAGAGTTAAACCCGTAACGACAGAAGAGATGAAGAGCGAAGAGGAGGGGAGCAAGGATAAAGGAGTCTAGCTAAGGTGGGGGGAGAGGACGCGTCGAGTGCGAGAGAGAATGGAAACAGATGCTACGAGAAACGAGAACAAACGAAAAGATGATTCGAGAATGGATGGATGGATGCTGGCTAGGGTGGTGATAATGGTTGCTGAGGGTTGTGAGTTGACCGACGAGAACGACGAAGAGGAAGGGAAGAGCGTGAGGATTTACTCGACGACCTTCTTCGCCTTCTTGCAGATTCCCTTGGGAAGCTCGTAGTCCTCGACTCGGATTCCTCCTCCCCAAGGGGTAGCTCCTCGAAGGGCAGCCTCGGGTCCCTGTGAGAACGAAGAAATAACGAGGGGAAATTAGGTCAGCAAGGGTCGCGTCGAGAACAAGATGAGGAAGGAGAGGAGGAGAGAGAAACGTACAAGTCCTCGCTCAGTGAAGGCGGTCCAGATCTCGCAAGCGTTCTCACCACCTGTGAGGATCTTGTCGGCTTGAACGATAGCATCTCGAGCGTCGAAGAACCTGAAAGTCGAATGAGAACGAAAACAAGAAGTCAGCTCGTCGTCACTTCTTCTCCTCTTCCTTGAACCCAACCGAAAACGCTGGAGGTCTACTCACGAAGGTCGGCAAGGCTGCAACTTCATTCCGTTGATGACGAGCTGAACGGCGAGGGTGTTTCCGTGCTTGGGGACGAGAGGCTTGACGAGCTCTCCGGCGACGTTGACCTCAGCGACGGAGGTGTAGTACTCGTTGGCGATGGAGGTGTTGGTAGGAGGGAAGAGGGTGGCTGAGAATCCGTGTTTGGCGATGAGAGCCTCGGTCATGACGAAGAGGAACTCGGCCCAGACCTCACCTGAGGACGAGAGACGGAAGAGGAGAGGTCAGTCTCGAGAGGGAAAAAGCCGAGCAGACGAAGAAAGAAGTAAGGGACGAACCGATAGCGTGAACTCCGAAATAGCCGCTCTTATCAAGGGTCTTGTAGGTGCTGGGGTTGATGGTCTCGTTGAGCGAGTAAGGGTAGTTCCTGATTCCTCCCTCTCGATTGGCAGCCCAAGCTCCCATAGGGTAATCGGAGTACTTGGCCGAGGGCTTTCTGATCTGAGTGGCGAGGAAGTCTGTGGATGAACGAACGTACAGCGGGAAGGAGAGCGAGGAGGTCAGTCTGAGTCAACGAAGGCGAAGAGAAGACGACCACGACGACGTACCTCCCCATCCCTCTCCCATTCCACCAGCCTCTCCCCATCCGAGGCATCCAGAATTCGCAGGTCCACCGGTAAGACGAGTCGAAAGACCATGAGCGAACTCGTGGATGACGATACCGGCTGCGAGAACGAATGAAGAACAGGACACGAGGGAGACAAAAGAGTCAGCGACGGTCGTTCTCGAAAGCTCGATTGCTCGAGTTCGGGGCATTGACGAGAAAAAGGAGAGACGCACCTTCCAAATCACCATCCCGGTAAGGAGTAGCGGTGTCCCAGACGTACTAGAAAAGCGACAAACCAAAAGAAAGGCGCGTAAGTCACCCGATCTCGTCGTCACTCGTTCTCGTTCACTCCGTCGCCTCCGACTCTCCTCCCTCCTCCTCTACAATAACGGTGTGTTAAACTCACCATCCTCATCTTCCCGTGCTGACCGTCGGGAGGGGTCGCAAAGTTAGCGTTGTTGGTTCCCGATCCGTCTTGAGCGTTGGCGATGACGGCGTCGTCTCCCTTTCCACCTCGACCGTAGTTGGACTGTTGGAAGTTTCCGGCGAGCTCGTCGAATCCGAGACGGTAGGTGAGGTCGTGGAACTGAAGGGAGCGAAAGGGGGAGAAGGGAGGGGAGGGAGAGAGAGGGAAGAGAGAGAGAGGAGCGGAGTCAGTTCGGACGATACAAAACGACGACGAAGAAGGCAGAGACGGGAAGGAAAGGAAGGAAATAGTGTTGGAACGTACCATGTTGCAGGTGTAGAAAAGCTCAGTGACGGCGAGATCCACGTACTCCTTCGGCCTCAACCCTTCCTCCGCTCCGTACTCGAAGTCGAAGAGGAGGGACGAGTTGGCGAGAGGTCGAGAGTTGCTGATGTAGTTGGATTGACCCTCCCAGTTCCTGTTGCGAAGAGAGATGGCGAGAAAAGAGAGTCAGCTTAGCGTTTCGGAGCCTTCGAACGCGTCGAGTCGTCGACAAGGGTCGGGTCGCAGGACAGACGACGCGGAGATGAACGAAAGCAAGACTCACTCCTGAGCAAAAACGTTGTTTCCAATCGTAGTAGTAGTGTTGACCCACCCACCCTTGGCGGTGACTCCGAGAGTGGAAGAGGTGAAAGGCTCGGGGAGACCAGGGTAGGAGTGCCATCCGTAGGGCGAAGCGATCTCGTCGAAGGGAGCGGTGAGGATGGATCGTTCTCCAGAGACGGGATCGTTGATTCCGAAAGGCCAGACGTTGTAGGTCTCGACGGAGGCTGTAGACGAACCAATAAAGGGAAAGAGAGGGGAGGGGAGGTCAGCGTGAGGACGGGAGAAGGAGATGTATGCGCTGGAAAGGACGTACGAGCAGGAGTCTTTCCCTTCTTTGGGCTGGGAGCGTCCCTTGCCCAATCGACGGCTCCGACGACTTGTCCAGTCTTGACATCGACAGTTCCCTCGTACCAGTTGTCCTTCATCTCGACCTCGAACCTCCAAACCATCTTCAACCCGTCCTCGGCGTCCTGGATCCAACCGACGGTAGCCTTGACGGGCGAGATCGCCTCTGGGACTCCCGTAAGAACCTCGACTCTCTTCTCGGCTCCACCGGGAAGCAAAGAGTGCTCGAACTCGGATGAGATCAAGCTGAGGAACTCCTGAGGAGCGTCGTGAAGTCGAGAGGCGAGGGAAGTATCGGGAGTGACGAGAGCGATGAAGGCGAGGAGAGCCGGAGCCGCGTGAGGAGTGGAGAGAGAGTGGATGGTTTGGGTGAGGGCGGATTTAGCGAGGGTGGAGAGAGGGCACATGGCTTGAGCGGTTCGGTGGAGTTCCTTGACGGTCTGAGAGATCCTAGCGAGAGCGTCATGGTCGGCGGGAGACTTGACGGAAGACTCCTCGGCGTCGTCGACGGCTCCGAAGGTGATCTGGTCGTGACCGTACTGGATGAGGTGCTCGGAAGCCTCCTGGAACGAGAGGGATGAGAGGAGGGATCTGAACTCCTTGGAAGCGGTGGTAAGGGTTTCTTGGAGGGTAGCGCAGTGAGGAGAGGAAGGAGAGGGAGCGTCGTCGGTGTTGAGGGAAGGAATGGGTCCGGAGTAGAACTGAGGAGAATGGGATAAAGTCAGCTTCCAAGTATGGAGAAGAGACGAAGGAAGAGGAAGAAGAGGTGGCAAGGGAGAGATAAGGAAAGGAGGCTTCGAGGACCCCGAGGAGAGGGGAAGGAAGGCGAGGAACGAGAGCTAGTCGTCTCTTTATCGACCGACCTATAGATCGGCCTGGCTTCGCACTTCTTCCCTCTCGAGTAGAACGGTACATCTACCAGTGAAACTCGTCCGACAGATTCAACAACAACAACAACCCTCTCCAAACGAGAACCAAACGAGAAGAGAGGAGCGAGGGCTGAATGAATGCACTCACAGAGGATCCCGAGGAAAGGATGTTCCCGTTGGCATCGATGTTGATGTTGATATCTCCATCCACGACTTCGATTCCGTTGACGAGTTGACGAGCGTAGACGTGGGTGACGAGGGTGTTCTTGTCCGTGTAGGACTGCGAGAGGAGGAGAGGTAGGAGAGACAGGGGCGGTGGGGATTGCGTCAGATGAGGTGAGGAGGATTCAAGACACGAATCGAAGTCGTGTGAGTCAAAGCAGAGGAGGAGAAGAGAAGGTGGTGGCGAGGAGGATATGTAGAAGAAGCGACGAGAGGAGTCGGTGTATGCGTGGTCAATCGAGAGAGGGAAGGAAGGAGCTCGATCGGGAAGGAAGGAGGGGGAGTCTCTTATCGGGCTCGCCAGCACGACGAGCTTCCCTTCCTTTCTTGTCCACCTCTTCCTCTTTTGATAAGACTTCTTCTACTACGGTCGAGTGTATGTCTCGATCTTCCATACCAGCTCCTCTTCACCCAAAAAAACGAATCCTACAGGTCTCGGAGAAGCTCGCCACACGAGACCCTCCTGCCTCCCGAATCGAACCAAACGACTTGAACTCACATCGTCTCTCACGAACCACTGAGTGCCCTGAGGCAACTCCTTCTTCATCCACTCCTTAGCGACGGTGACTCCGTCCTTGACGACCGCCCTCTTTGCATAGGAGGAGGACTCGCGGTGGTGGTGAGTGTGGAACTTGGCGTGAGGATGAGCTGGACCAAACGAGAGCGTCTTTCGAGAGTTGGCGTGCGAGTGAGCAGCGTTGGAGGAGTGGTGCGAATGAGCGAGAACAGTGAGAGGGAGGAGAGAGGTGGCAGCGAGGAGGGGCAGAAGCATATTGGGGGGGGGAAGGGGGAGTGGGTGGGTGGGTGGGTGGGGGGTGGAGGGCAGAAGGCTGAGGGAAGCGAGTCGAGGGCTGGGTTTCGCCGGATCGCAGCGGAAGGATCGAGAGTTCTTTTTCATTTAAGATTTTTCCGTTGCCCTGACTTGGAAGGACTGGTTACCCGAGAAGAGGTCAGCTGAGTGAGATCTTTGTTTGATCTTTGTTAGAGTTTGGTCCAAGCTGAAGGGAGGAGAGAGAGAGAGAGGGACCAACACTCGGCGTCGCGACGCGTCTTCGACAAGAATCTCACTTCTCAAAGAAAAACTTCGGTCTGTGAGAAGCTGGGGACGACAACGCTGGCTTGAAAGCTCACGATCTTACGAAAGAAAGGTTGGGCACAACTACTAGTCTCGTCGCGACGAGCCGAATCAGGAAAGTTGAGCTCGACCGCGAGTTCCCCAATGCTCAAAGAACAAGAGCTTCTATCAAAAAATGCTTGCTCTGTTTCCTAGTCTACTGAGCCTGCTTCCCGATTGCCACCTTTCCCAATTCCTTCAAAGCCTCGAATAACGTCGCGTCGTCCTCTCCCAAGCTATTCTTGAACGTCGACGAAAGCTTTTCCGAATCCGGGAAGGCGAATCCCTCCTAGGGCTCGCAAAAAAGTCCTTCTTTGGGAAGTTGAGTATTACGGTGAAAGAAGAAGGCGGCTCCAAAGCCTCTTTATCTTATCGAGACGCGTGGACGGGGAAGACGAAAAAGGCAAGAGGGGGTGGTGGATCGGTAGACATATCTAGTATATAGTATAAAACCTGACCGAGGAAGCGTAACAGTCGTGCAAAGCAAAGAAAGAGAGCTGAGGTGAAGATGCGAAGAAACATGGAGGGGCAGACGAAACGATGCAGATGATGGGAGCCCAAAAGATAAGGAAATGAGAGTGAAAACTAAAAATGGGTTGATGGAGAGGGAACCGTTCTCTCCTTCCCGCGGGATGGAGTCTAGAATCAAACGGGAAAGGAAAACGAAGGAAGCAGCAGCTTTACTTCTTCGCGTCCCTCTTCGCCTGGAGCTCCTTTTGGTACTCCTCCATCATCTCCTTCTGCTTCCCCATGTTGACGGCGACGTGCTCCTGTGGAATTGGAACGCAAAAGACGGATCAGAACGGAAGCGAGGTCGAAAAGGCGAAGAAGAAGGGAGAGGAAGAAAAGACGCGACCGACCTTGTACTCCATGCTGAACTCGCCTGAGAGGAAGGAAGAAGAGCGCAAAGGCGAGCGAGTTAGCAAAGGGAGGAAACGAGGTGAAGGACAGATGTGCTGCTTACCCTTTCCTTGGGTCATACCCCTCAAAGCAGCCGAGTAACCGAACATGTCGTTCAGACTGACGTCGACGACGGCGGTGAACTCCTCGTCCCTCGTCTCGGTGTCGTGAATCGTGCCTCGTCGCTGGTTCAAGTTTCCGATGACATTTCCTGTAAAATAGAAGCCGAAGGAGCAAGAACGGTCAGCCTTGAATCCGAAAAGATGGCACCACAAAGGGAGAGACAGACGCGACGAACCTTGGAATTCGGTGGGCGCGACGACCTCAACACTCATGATGGGCTCGAGGACGACGGGACCAGCCTTGACGTAAGCCTCTCGGAAGGAGTTGAGGGCGGTGGTGATGAAAGCCAACTCGGACGAATCGACAGCGTGGAAAGCTCCATCCTCGAGGACGTATCGAACTCCAGTGACGACCGATCCGGTGAGAGATCCCTTCTTCAGAGCCTCTCGGAATCCCTAGATGAAGCAGACAAAAAAGGTTGACGGGAGGTCAGCGTGGAATGTAGGAGAAGAAGGAAAGAGCGCAAGAGAGACAGGACGCACCTTCTCGACCGAGGGGATGTAAGCGGCAGGAATCGTTCCAGCCATGATCCTCGACTCGAAGGCGACGTCGGAACCGAGCTCAGCATCGAACTCCATAGGCTCGATGAATCCCTTAACCTTTCCGTACTGTCCGGATCCTCCAGTCTGCTTCTTGTGCGTGTACTCGAACTTGGCGGGTTGGGTGATCGTCTCCCTGAAAGCGACTCGAGGCTTTCCGGTCTTGCACTCGACTCCGTACTCTCGCTTCAGTCGCTCGACGTAGATCTCGAGGTGGAGCTCTCCCATTCCGGAGATGATGGTCTGAGAGAAAGCGAAAGAAGCGAAAAGGTCAGCACGAGCCGACGAGAGGAGGAGAAAAGACGCGACGAGTTCGTTGAGGCTCGAGATGACGAGGAAGAAGGAAGAGAATAAAGCGATGTACGAACCTCCTTCGACTCCTTATCGACGTGAACTCGGAAGGTAGGATCCTCCTTGGTGAATCGGTTGAGTCCCTTCGAGAACTGAGGAGTCTCCTTTCCGACGGGGAGGACGGCGAGGGAGACGACGGGTTCGGGAACGAACATGGAGGTCTGTATTCGGAAGAAGGATAGAAGCAACAGAGATTAGTTGAGTCAGATCGACATAAGAAGGGAGAAGAGGGAAAGATAGACGACTCACCATCGAGAAGGTGGTTTGACCGTCGGTGAAGGTGTCTCCCGACGAGCAATCGACTCCGAACATGGCACAGATCTCTCCAGATCCAACGGAATCAACTTCCTGTGAGCGATGAAGGCGAAAGCGAGACGAGAAGGGGTCAGCTCTGGAGTCGAGAGAAGAACGAAGCGAATATGACGACGCGTCTCTAACGAAACGAGAGAGACGAAGACTCACCTCCATATCGGCACTGTGCATCCTCACCAGCCTCGGCACCTTCATCTTCTTCCCTGTCCTAGCGTTGAAGATGTATCCACCCTTCTTCAGCGTTCCCTGGTAGATCCTCATGTACGTCAACTGTCCGAACTTCCCCTCCTCCAACTTGAACGCCAGTCCAACCAAGTTCGCATCGGCAGCGGGCACCAGAGGCACAGGAGGGGCGTTGGTAGGAAGGGAGATGTCGAGAGCCTGAGCGGGGACTTCTGAGGGATCGGGGAGGTAGGCGACGATTCCGTCGAGGAGGGCTTGGATTCCGGTGTTTTTGATGGCGGATCCCATGAAGACGGGAGAGAAGGAGTTGTTGATGGTGCATCGACGGATGGCAGCGACGATTTCGGGGGTGGTAATCTCCTGTTCGAGGAGGAAAGAGTCGGAGATGGCTTCATCGACCTCGGCAAGCTGTTCGATGAGTTCTGCTCGTTTGGTTTCGGCTTCCTCGAGGAGTTCCGAAGGGACCTCGGTTTCACGGACAACGATTCTGCGAAGAACAAAGAGAGCGGGATGTCAGTGGTAGTTTTTGATCGACAGAGGGAGGCAGCGAGACGCGAGCTGGAGGTCGGGAAGACAGGACAAAAGCAGGTCGTGAAGGGACCCGTCCCTTTCCTCTCCTTCTTCCTCAGCTCCAGAGAACGTTTCCTCCCGCAACTGAACCCAGTTCGCCAGTTAGAGACAGGAGGAGACGAAGAACTCACCCTTTCTCTCCCTCGTAGTACGTAGCCTTCATCCTGATGAGATCCACGACTCCACAGAATCCGTCGTACTGTCCGATAGGGATCTGAACAGCAGCGGCTGGCTTCCTCAGCTTGTGTCGGATCTGATCGATGACCTTCCAGGGGTTGGCTCCTTGTCTGAAAAAGGTCAAAAGAAGGATTTGAAGAAAGGACGATGGAGAAAGGGAGGGAGAAGAAGACGCGTCGTTCGAGGTCGAATCGAGGAGAGCTGAAGGAGGATGATGGAGGGAAAGAAGACTCACCGGTCCATCTTGTTGATGAAAGAGATCCTAGGTACATCGTACCGACGCATTTGACGATCGACGGTGATGGTTTGACTCTGCGAGAAGGTGGGAGAGGGAAGAGGTGAGCTCGATCTCGTTTGACTCGAAGGTCATCTCGACGCGAGTATCACAACGCACCTGGACTCCAGAAACAGCACACAGCACCAGAACAGCTCCGTCCAATACTCGCAACGCTCGCTCGACCTCGATGGTGAAATCGACGTGACCTGTTTTCGAAGAGCAAAGACGAGTCGAAGGTCAAAAGTCAGCTCGACGGAGACGTCCTGGCCCAGTGCTCCCTTTCAGTCATCTCCATCGTTTTCTTGTTCCAATGTCTCTCTCTAGAAAACTGTACTCACCAGGGGTATCAATGATATTGACGTTGAACTTCTCCCTTCCTCTGTTGGGTCCAGCACCATCGAGCTCAGTGCCCACCTTCTCAGGAGGAACGGCCGCCCAATCGCAGAAGGTAGCAGCCGACTGAATGGTGATTCCCTTCTCTCGCTCGAGATCCATAGAGTCCATCTTGGCTCCAGTTCCATCTCGACCTCGGACCTGGGAGGTGGGAAAGGAAAGGAAAGGAAAGGAAGGGAAAGGGAAGATGAAAGGGAGGAGGAGGAAGGAGGGTGAGCTTGAGCTTTGGTGAAGGGAGCTCGACAGGGGAGGGAAGAAGTCGGACTGACCTCGTGAATACCGTCGATTCGACCAGTGTAGAAGAGGACTCGCTCAGTGAGAGTGGTCTTTCCGGAATCAATGTGAGCCGAGCTGGTTGTAGAGAAGGACGAAGGAGGTCAGCTTCGTGAAAAAAAGTGGACGTTCCGTCCTTCCGATGAGCTCGACGACTTCGTCCCTTCTACTACGAAGCTCGTTGTCGCACCTAGATCTCATCAAGGAAGAGGCTACTCACATTCCCACGTTCCTCTGCCTGCTACTGAACTTGATGTCCGCCTCGGTCATGACAGGCAAGATCCTCTCTGGCCAGACGATTTCCTCCTTTGCTGCCTCTCCCTCCTCCGTCGAAGCTGATCTCCGAGAGATACGAGATCCTCCGAGAGAAGCGAACGAAGGTCGAAGAGTCCGAGGAGAGGAGAGCAGCGAAGAGGTCGAGCTCGATCTTGTGGAAGAAGCGAGGAGGACAGCCCGAGGGAGGGAGGAGGAGGAGGAGAGGCTCAGGAAGGAGGAGGACGACGACGTTCGCTGAGCCGATGCCAGACGACGAGTGAGGGAGGAAGCCATTCGTTCGAAGGCAGGGAGAAAGAGAAGGGAAGAAGGGCGAAGGGAAGGAGGGAGGAGAGAGTAGTGGTGGCCGTTAGAGATCTAGAAGAAGAGAGGACGGTGAAAAGGAAGGAAACGCGAAGCTCAATTCCGACAAGACCGTTTTCTTTTCTTCCCTCTAACCTCGACCATCGAGAAGGACGGAGGTATAGTCGAGTCCTCGCTCTTCCAGCCCTACGCAACTCGTCTAGTGAACTCTCAATGTCTCTCGATCTCAGCGGCTTCCTCTTTTCGCCTCAGGCGGATCCGACTCCCGCTCCTCGTCGTTCGACAGCCTTCTTCTCCCTCTTCCTTTAAGAAGCTAAAAGTCTCCTTCTCGAGCGACTCCTGCTGACTTAACTGCAGTCCGCTCAGTAATCTCATCGTTCCGTTGATCAAGCTGCAAAGAGAGACCAAGTCTGGCCCTCCCCTCAACCATCCTCTCCCTCTGCCTCCCTCGTTTTCGCTCTCTCGCAGGAGTGCCCTCTTCAACTGTCTTCGTCCTCGTGTATCCTCGCCTCCCTCTCCATGCCTGACTCTTCGCCGAGAAGCCTCTTCTCTCGAGTGAGCTCGCCGACAAGTTCGCTTCCCGGTCTCCTTCCAACCTCCTCCCTCCTCGTCAAACTGTCTCGACGCTCAAACTCGCCTACAAATCCCTCTCGGTATCCACCAAACCCTTCAAGGAACCGACCCGTACCTCGCTTCACCGCGTCCCCAGGCACCTCCTCCGTCTCTCAGCGCCTGATCGACCTGCAGACCAGCAGCACCTCCCTCCCTCGAACCTCACTCCGCCTCTCTCTCACCCCCAAGTAGCAGAGATTCACCGACGCTCTCCATGTCTCCCTCTCTCTCTTCCTGAGGGAGAAGAACCTCATCGACTCTGCGACCTTGCTTGGTGTCCTCCTTGTTCCGCACGTTCGAGCTCACCGGCACTTGACGTTTTCTCGTCGACTCTCTGAGGTCTCCCACAGCGAACAGAGCAAGATGTAGAGAAGAGATGAGCATCGTAAAAGGACACACACACACACACACACACACACACACACACACACACACACACAACCAGAACCAAGAAGAGCGTAACGAAACAAGAGCGAAAGAATAAGAACAGAGCAAACGCGAAAGCAAAGGACGAAGAAGATCAGGCGAGCGAGTACGATAAACGAACCGAAAAGCAGGCAAGTAGATTAGAAAGGAGACGTGGTTCCAGGCATTCACCAAATCTCTCCAGGTCCTCCCTCTCCGCCGCCGAGGTTGAGAGCGGAAGCGAGGTCGTCGTTTTCTCGAGTGAGTCGGAAGTCGAGGTCGGTTGCTGCCAGAGGAGAGAGGCGAAAGAAGACGAGGTCAGCGAGTTGACCAAGTTGCGATCCGGCATAGGATAGAGAGAAGGTTGGACTCACGAAGGAAGAAGTTCTGGAGGGACAGAAGAAGGAGGAAGGGGAAGACGAGGGTCAGGTCCAGTTCGACGCGTCGAGAAGCACTTATCGAAGCGAAGGAACTGACCTCCATTCCCGAACTCGGCAGTTGACTCGATCCGATATCAGATCCATGCAGCCAGAGAGGAACTTCTCCTCCAGCTTCCAAGCTCAGTCCAACCTTATCCATCCTGCGAAGCGTCGAAGCAAGAAGGGAAGGAAGGGTCAGCTCGTCGTTCGTTTCGCTCCTTCTCCTTCCTCTCCTTCCTCCCCTTCCACCCCAACTAGTCATATCTCCTAAACTCTGTGCCAACCACCTCGAAAGAGCCTGTTCTACTTACATATCAGCCGTATAGCTCCAGTCAAACTCGGTTGTGAAATCCGCCTGAGGACTCTCTTCCTCCTCCTCCATCTCTTGTCCCAGTTGAGGACTCGTCGCTCCTGAAGCCACAGGTGTCGGTTGAGTGTATCCGTTGTTAGAGTTGATGAAGTTGGAAGGGGAGAAGGCTCCTGAAGCCGTAGGGGTAGCTCCTCCGATGGAACCGTTTCGGAAGGTTGGTGAGGCGGGAACGGAGGGAGGAGGCATGAGTTTTCGTCGTCGAGCTGAGCGGAGGGTGAGTCGGAGCGAGCGAGCGTATCGACCGGCGGGGACTGGGAGAGCAAGGGGTACGAGAGAAAGTCAGTCGAGGATCAAGCGGGAAGAGCGAAGAGAGGAGACGAGGGACGAACCTGAAGCGAGAATCTTTGCGAGCTCCTCGACGTCTCGAGCGGTTTGTCGAAGATCGAGTTCGCTGGGGAAGATCCTAGCAAGTCGGACGAGCAAGCTAGCAGCGAAGGCGGCGCAGACGTCTAAAGCAAAACGAATGGGAGTCAGGACAAAGAGGACGAAACGAAGAGAGATGGATGACGCACGAGTGTAGTGAACAGCGTAAGTCAACCCTTTCCTGTATCCCTTCCCTCGGAGACAGATGTCGAGGCACTGCTGAGCGTTTCGAAGAGCTCGAATGGCGAGGTCTCGTTGGGAAGGCATCATGTTGGGAACGTCCGCTGGTCCTCGAATGTCGCTGAGGGCGGTACAGTTGTGGAAGAGCTCGGCGTAGGCTTTTTCTGTAGGATGAAATAAGGTAGCGAGGATCCCGTCAGACGAAAGGTCGCTCTAGTCGAAGGAGATGATATCGAGGCGAGACGTACGGATTCTGTGGAAGGAAGCGAGGAACCGAAGAGGTCAGTTTTCGATTCCGACAAGATTCGGACGCGACTCGACAGAGAGAGCTCACCGAAGCGACTCTCGGAAAAACAGATCCTCCGTATCCCCGAACTTGGTGGCTTCATAACCAAGACGAAACGAAAGAAGTGAGCTCAGTTCATCCCCCTCGCTCTTCCGTTCTTTCTCGACTCACCAAAGATCGTATCCCACTCCTCGAACCACTTCGCAAATTGCAGGTTGGCAGCTTGAACCTTGATGAGCGTGTTGGCATCGACAGGCTTCTCGGGTTGAGAAGTCAACTCAAGGTGCAGAGGAGCTGAGACGGTAACGCAAACGAATGAAGTCAGCATTCGACGCGTCGGTCCTCGAGCTAAGTCCGTGTTAGGCTGAAGGATGCGACTCACATCGAATGGCCATCATCTCCACCGTCGAAATCAATCTCCAGTCCGTCTCGATCGCCAGAGGATGGTTCAAGAACTCCCTGCATCGCTTGATGGTTTCGTCCTCCCGAACAATGGGAGGTCGACCGTTCCCGAAGGACATTTGATGTTCGAGGATGTACTGTAGAGCGAAGAGGGAGGGATATCAGCTCTCAACGTTCGAGGGAGAGGGGGAGACAGAAGAGCGACGAAGGGACTCACGAGGCAGAACCAAACTCGAGCCATCGTGACGAGCGGCCGTTGCTCTTCGAGCTCTTTCCCAGCTTTCCCTCTTCCCATTCCCAGTCGCAGCAGCTTTTGGAAGGCGGTGTGGCAACCTGAGAAGAGGAAGGAGAGGGAGATGGTGAGCTCGGAAGTGGAGGGGTCAGAGAAAAGGGAGGAAGGAGAGACGAACCGATCTCGAAAGCCAAACGAACAGCGTGTCCTCCGATTAACCAACCAGAGCTTTACAACGAGGATGAAGTGTCAGTTTTCAGTTCCGTACTATCCCAGACCGATATAACCAGACTCACTCGTTCCAACCAGCAGTAAGAACTGATCGAAACAACGCAGAAAACTGATCAGTTTCCATTTCAAGACGCGTCGAATGAGGGCGAGAACCTGAACTCACTCAACGACTGAACCGCTTCGATCCTCGTCGCCACTCTGAACAACGTTTCCTGCGAGATCCTTCGAATGTGAATCCAAAGCTGGATCTGAAGATCCGATTTCCTTCCTGCGAGAGGCGAGAAAGAAAAAGAAAGGACGAACGCGTCAGAAACGAGCGTTGAAACTGGGGGAGGAAAGAAGAGAGACGCACCTCCTCCGTCTCGTATACGAGAACCAACGAAGCACATGGCGGATATCGAGAAGGGAGAACGGACGCAGAGGCTGGGTTCAAGAGAGAGAGGTCAGTTCGACGAGACCTTGTAGGGAACGAGGAGAAGAGGAAGAGGGCGGGGACGAACTCTTCGAACGTGTCGAACGCCGGATCGTAAACGGCCAGGAATCTCGACGCTCCGTTCCAGTAACTGCGGCGAGAGAATAGCGTGGGTCAGCCTCCCTCGATCTCGCAAAAGTGTTCTCGAACGACTCACATATCAAACAACTCCCTCGCCTCCTCGACTCCTACGATCCCCACCTCGATACACCCCAAGAACTTCCCTCCTTCGCCCTTCGGCGGTCCAAAATCATACATTTGACTGACCCTATCGCCCAAGGCCGCATCCTTCCCTTCCATCCTTTTCGCCCTCATCTTGTTCGCATCCCCATCCTCCAAGAACCTCGCTCGTTTCGTTGCTCGTCCGGCAAGAAGCATCAAGTTGCCACTCGCGTCTCGTTCCTCGACCGAGAAGGTCGAGTTGGAAGGCAAGTCCATGGACCGAAGCGGAGCGATGAGAGCTTGAGGAGGGAGCTCGATTTCTCGATCGGAGTCGACGTCGCCTGCTTCGGAGCCGGCAGGGGTGGTTCGAGTGGAGGAGATTTGGGCGGGAGCGGTGTAGAGGTGGGTGGGGTAGATCTGGGAGGTCGAAGCTGGGTTGGCTCCTCCTGGAGGGTAGATGGGTGCGAAGTGAGGGTGGTGGGGGAGAGGGAGTTGCTGTTGAGCTGGGTTGGAGGAGCTGGTGGTGGTGTTTCGGAGAATGGAGGAAGGCACGGGGAGAGTTCCAGAGGCTGCGAGGGAAAAGTTGAACGGCGAAGTAGCTGAGGTCGCTGGAGAAGGCTGGAGGTAGGCTGACGTTCCGGAGGAGGAGATGGTTCTCGGGATAGGGGGAGGGAGAGGGTAAGGGTGGTTTTCCGAGATGGCGAGAGGAGCGTGTCGAGATCCAGAGGCGGCTGCGTTGAGACGAGAGTTGGTCGCAGGTTGGTTGTAGGGTGATCCTCGATATCCAGCTGCTGGGAAGACACTCCCGTTCACTGAGTTGCCGTTGTTTCCTCCGTCCAACGACGAGTGACCTCCTCGAGACGACTCGGACGAGATCGACTTGCTCCTCGCAGTTCCGTTCCCATGCTGCTGACCTGGCGACTCGACGCTCTGCATCCTCCCGACCCTTCCTTGATCCACGTCCATCATCCCAGGCAGTCCTCCTTCCGGTAGAGGTCCTCCTCCAGGCGAGTAGGCAGGTTGTTCTCGTTTGTGCCTCCCGTTCGCGTCGAGCGAGAAGTCTCGAGGACCGATGCTGGCGAGTCCGGCCGAGGTCGAAGCTGAAGAGCTAGGGTAGGCGTACTGAGAAGGGTCGAATCCCTGGAGCTGTCGTTGCTGCTGCTGGAACTGCTGCTGCTGCTGATGGAGTTGGGAGGTTGGGTCGAACGGGGAGAAGGCCGAAATGGGACCCAGCTGATGGGGAGGAGGAGGAGGATGGTTCTGCTGTTGCTGATGCTGTTGCTGCTGCTGCTGCTGCTGACCGGCCTTGAGAGTCGAGACGAGATCCGAGAGGGTGGACTGAATAGAGGTGACTTGAGATTCGAGGGATTTGATCCGTCTGGAGTTGGGCAGGGGAAAAGGAGGAAAGACGGAGGAAGGGAGGGAGGAGGAGGCGAAGGAGCGCGAAGGTCAGCGAGCTTGGGGAGTCGATTGAACGTTCAAAGGGTTCTCGTCCGAAGCAATTAGAGTCGGAGGATCAGAGAAGAGCTGCTGTAGATGCAGCTTCCTTGCCCAGTTTCCCCATCGAGAGCAGAGAGACCAAACGCGTACAAGAGCTTGCTCTCGAGATGAGTCGACGGATCTCGAGCTCTCTCCTCTCCTCCCCGTTTCAAGCTCCAAGCTCTCTCCACCGCATCCAGCTCGCCCTACACCATCGACCCCACTTTCTAGCGCTCTCGAACCTCCTGAGCTCTACACCGCTCCAAGCCGAAGAAGCGAGGCGAGAAAGAAGGGAAAGCTTGGACTGACTCTTCGCCCAAGGGAGCTCCTTCCCTCAACGGTTTCTCAAACAGGCAGTCGAGAGATCCGTTTCGACATCGTTTGCAAGGAGGATCCTCAGCTCCTATGCATCGCATCTATACAACCACGGAATCAGAAAGGGGAGGTCAGCTTGAATCCCTCTGAAGAGAGAGAAGAGAGAGAGAAGGGGAGGGAAGAAGCCACGAGACCGCTCGTTTCCTTTGCTCTCTGTTACCTTTTGTTTTCGACAGTTGTTCTACCCAAACCCCAATACAACTAAAGTCAGCTCATAGTCCACCTCGCTAACCGAACGCTTGAACCAAACTCACGCAAGCTCTCGAAGTCCTATTGAGAGGTTTCCCTCCCGCTGGTTTCGACGAAGCTGCTGGAGGATGGCCTCCTCCTCCTCCTCCTGCCGTGAAAGCACCACCGTCGTCCTCCGAGTGATCGTGCGCTCGTTTGTGACTACCACCACTGCCGTTGTGGGCGTGCGAATGGGTATGGGAAGAGGAGGAGGGAGACTCCGACATCTTTGGAAGAGGGAAGGAGGGAGGAAGAGGTTGGGAGGAGACGAGGAGCTCGATTGCTCATTCAGTTTCGGACCAGGTTCGGCCTCTTGCCGCTTTTTTTTATTGTAAGCTAAAGAGTTTCCAACAGGGTCCAACTGCCTACCCCGAAGAACAGTCGATCTAAGTTTCGAGGGGATTGAGTCCGACGAAAAGGAGCGAAGAAAAGAAAAGAAAAAAAGCCAAACAGCTCGCAAAGACTCTTTCTTCTTCTTCGCGAGTTTGAGCTCAAACGGCCAGCATCTCCCTTCCTTCACCGTCCTCTCGTCAAATGCCCACGACGACCTCCCAACCCACCTGGAGTTCCATAGCCAGGTCCGCTCCTCGTCCTCCCGAACGAAGAGCTATCCACACTGCTGCTCCTTTTCCCATCGTTCCATCCAGCCGCTCAACAACGAGTCGCCCTCTTCCTCCACCGTCGACCTCGAACGCATCTCGTCCTCCCCCTCCGACTTTCCACTTCGCTTCCGACTTCGATTCCTTCGGTTCCCTCTCTTGTTTTCCACCCGAGTATACGATCAACCAATTCCCAGACCTCCCCATCGTAGATCCTCTGCCTCATCTCTACCACGATCCTCCTCCCGTCCCATCTCCTCCGACTCCTCCTCCGCGTCCGTTAGTCGTCCACGACCCAGCGTTGGTAGGTCGACGAGATGGAAGAGTTCTCGTCACGGGATGGGTTGAAGAGAATGAGGTTGGAAGGTTGCTGGGAAAGGAGGAGGAGAGTTGTCAAGCGATCGCGAAAGTACCGGTTTGGGAGGAGGAGGACGCGTTGGTTAAGCAGAGGGACGAGGAGTTTGAGTGTCCTGTGTAGGTAACGTCGTGTGCAGAGGTCGGAGGGATTCGCTGATGCTTTGTTTTTGGTGCTCGTGGGGAGGAAATTAAGGTGTCTTCAAGAGTTGTTCGTCTCGCTTTTTTTTTCCTTGCTCCTCACTCTGCTGACCCTTTTTTGACTCGTCTGGTATTTTAGCTCAGACCCTCACATCATCAACTGCGGCCATATGTTCTGCCTTTCATGCATCCAGAGCATCTCGACGAAGAAGGTGAGTCGAAGTCGAGTCGAGGCGACGCGTCGTTCGTCTTCTCGCCTCCGCTCTCTCGCTTTGCTCTGTCTCACCCGTTTTTTTTTCAATTCGATTTAACAGTGCCCCCTCTGCCGAACCCGCTTCTCCTGCTCCTTCCCCAACCTCTTCGCGAAGCAAGCGCTGAGTCGGTATCGGAACGAGAGGGTTGCTTGATTCGGGTTGGTTCGAACGCGTTCGAGTACAGGGAAAAGAGGTGTTTGTTTTCTTTTGGGTTCGATCTTGCAGATACCTATGGCCTACTCTCCTACCACTTCCCTCTGCGAGGATTGTTCCAGCAAGAGTAAAAACTCTCGAGAGAAGACGAGTCACGCTTTCAACAATTCAGACTCCGCTTCTAATCTCCCCTGACTCTCCCTCCCCTTCCCTCTCCTCCCGCAACCACCACCACCGACGCTCTCCCCCGTTTGCTCCCTCCGACGACGATGCCTCCGAAAGCTCCCCCCGCGCCTCTGACGGCTTCCCAAGAATCTCTCATCTCGCTCTTTTCTTCCTTCTCGGTTTCGGCTCTCAAGGCTGAAGAGGTCGCTCGGAACGCCAAACAGGCCGCTCTCTTCTCCTCCTTGGTCGAATCCTTGGGAGGAGAGGAAGCCGTAAAAGCGTACACGTGGGATGAAGAGAAGGGCAAGATGGTGCTCGTCTTGATCGCTCAAGGAGCCAAGTTGGACGCCGAAGGGAGGGTCAGGGTGTTGAGCAAGATTGCCGAGGGCAAGTTTGCGAGGAGTGACATGGTTTTGGGTCAGTCTCGGGGTTTTTTCTTTTCTTTTCAGGCAGACACAGAAGGGAGGTGGGCTGGGGTGGATAGTTCGCAGGGGAGGGTGGTGCGTGCTGGAAGAGAAGGTCGAGACGAACGGAAGGGAAGGGACGGAGGAAACGAAGCTCAACTCTTCCCTTTGAGCTCTCTCTCCTCTTCTCACCATCGCTCTACTTTTCTCTTGTTTTCGTTAACAGCCGGAATCAAATACGTCGAAACTCACCCCAGGGACTTGAACGACGCTGATTTCGAACGAGCCGGAGGAGTAGGTGAGCTCAATCCCTCCCTCCTTCCTCTCTCTCCCTTCCTCCTCCTCCCTCGCTGACTCGTCTTCGCCGTTCTTTTGCAGGAATCAACATCTCCCTCGCTGAGATCCCTGACCTCGTCTCCAAGCAGTTTGATGTCATCAAGCCTTCGAGCTGGGACGATCTCGGGAAGGCTCTGGGAGCTCTCAAGCAGACGGATCTGAAGTGAGCTTCGACCTCGACTTTTTCGCTTCCTTCGTTCTTCCCTCGGCTGACTGTTTCGTCTCCCTTTTCTTAGGTGGGCTTCTGCAGTCGATGTGAAGAACGCTTTGGAAGCTGTTTTCCTCGAACGGTTCGGTACCAAAGAAGCTGCTCGAGAGAAGAAGAACAACGTCCGTCCTTTCCCCTCTCTCCTCCATCTCCTCGTCTTCACCTCCCTCCACCCACCCCGAACGGACTCTCACCCTCTCTCTCTTCACTTCCACAGGCCCCCAAACCTACCAAAGCCGCCGCTTCTGCTACCACCACCCCCGCTTCCTCCTCGTCCGCTGCCGTCCCAGCTCCCGCTCTCGACAACTCCAAGACGATGTTCACCGAAGGGTGGCTCTCGAGACTTCACGCTCCTGGAGGAAACCCTCAGATTCATCCCGAGCTGAGGGAGCAGCATTTGAAGGCTACAGGTGGAAGGGTGATGACGAGGTTCCCTCCTGAGCCGTGAGTACAAAGAGCAGAAGAAGGGATGAGGACGACGCGAAGGAAGGGAGGTCTCGACGAGCTGGAGCTGATCGCTCGTGTGATGTTTTGGGTTGAACAGGAATGGATTCCTTCACATCGGTGGGTACTGAGCTTGAAGAATCGTCGAAGGGGGAATTGGAAGCTGACCTTCCTTCACCTCCCGTCTCCCTCTTCCTCTCTCCCTCTAGGTCACTCGAAAGCCATCACCGTCAACTTCGGTTACGCTGCCTACCACGGAGGAAAGACCTACCTTCGAGTGAGTTTCGTCCCTCCTCCTCTTCTTCCCCTTCGTTCTTCCATCTGACTCCCGTCCCTCTAAATTCGCAGTACGACGACACCAACCCCTCCGCCGAGGAAGGTCGATACTTCGAGTCCATCCTCGAGATGGTTCGATGGCTCGGATTTGAACCCTGGACCATCACCTACTCGTCCGATCATTTCCAGCGGCTCTACGACCTCGCTACCGAGCTCATTCGACGAGACAAGGCCTACGTTTGTCACTGTACCGGTTCGTTCTCCTCACCTCTTCTCTTCGACGCGTCTACGACGAAACGCTCACCTCTCTCCTCTCTCCCGCTTCTTCATCGTTCACAGCCGAGGAACAACTCATCAACCGAGGAGGCAAGGAATCCCAAGCCCGAACCGCTTGCTCTCATCGATCTCGTCCCGTGGAGGAGTCGCTCGTCGAGTTTGAACGGATGAGGAAGGGAGAGTACAAGAAGGGAGAGGCGACGTTGAGGATGAAGCAGGATTTGAACAGTGGGAACCCTCAGATGTGGGATGGAGTGGCCTACAGGATTGTCCCTGCGACGCATCATAGGACTGGAGACGAGTGGTGTATCTACCCGTGAGTCGACGCGTCGTGTTCGAGGTTCTTTCTCGACGCGAGGCAAAACCGAAGTTGCTGACGATGCTTCGTTTTCTTTGGCTTGATGCAGTACCTACGACTTCACTCATTGCTTGGTTGATTCGTTCGAGAACATCTCGTACGTCTCCTTCCAACCGAGAAAGCACGCGTCTCGTTTCGTTGAACCTCTTCCTCCCCTTCTTTTCTTCCTCTCTCGCAGCCACTCCCTCTGCACCACCGAGTTCATCACAGCTCGAGAATCCTACGACTGGCTCTGCGACGCTCTCGAAGTCTACAAGCCCCGTCAGTCCGAATACGGTCGACTCAACATCCAAGGAACCGTCATGTCCAAACGGAAGATCAAGAAGCTCGTCGAGGACAACTACGTCAACGGATGGGACGACCCCCGACTGTACACCCTCATCGCTCTTCGTCGACGGGGAATCCCTCCAGGTGCCATCATCTCCTTCATCCAATCCCTCGGAGTCTCCACCTCCTCGTCCAACATCCAACTCGTCAAGTTCGAATCTGCCGTTCGTTCCTACCTCGAATCCTCCGCTCCGAGACTCAACTTCGTTCTTCATCCCATCAAGTGCACCATCTCCAACGTCCCGGAGGGCTACAGGGTCCTGGCGGAGAAGCCGTTGCATCCCAAGGATCCCAAGATGGGGAGTTACGAGATTGCGTTCACGAAGACGTTCTACATCGACGAGGATGATTTCAGGATGGAGGATTCGAAGGATTACTTTAGGATGGCTCCGGGGAAGACGGTGGGGCTGTTGGGAGCGCCGTTCCCCGTGACGTGCGAGGAGGTGAAGGTCGATGGGGAGGGGAAGGTGGTGGAGTTGATTGTGAGGTTGGAGAATGAGAAGCCCAAGAAGCCTAAGGCTTACATCCGTGAGTTCCAAACCTTTCCGTCGTCTCTCCTTCTTCGTTTTTCATTCGCTCGAACGAGAGACGCGTCGTCCTTGTCTCTTCATCCCCTTCAACATCGACGCGTCGAAACACCCGAACTGACTTCCCCTTCCTTCCTCCCTCTCTCCTTCTTCAGAATGGGTCTCCCTCGACCCCCTCTCCTCCTCCCCAACCATCATCGATGAAACTCGAATCTTCAACCCCCTCTTCAACTCGGATGACCCCGCCGCTCTCGACGACTACCTCAAGGACATCAACCCCAACTCGCTCACCGTCGTCAAAGGAGCCATGATCGAACCCGCCTTCTGGTCTCTCGCCAAGAAGGCCATGATCGACGCTCGAAAGGAATCCGAGGAACGAACGGCCAAGGCTCTGGCTGAATCGAAGGGAGCGGAGAAGACGATCGAGGGAGGGGAGACGAAGAGGAAGGAAGGAGACGATACGCCTGTGGCTACGGTGGATCAGTTGGTTGGGTTGGAGTGCGTGAGGTTCCAGGGGTTGAGGGTGGCGTACTTCACGGTGGACAAGGAGTCGAAGTTGGGTTGCTTGGAGGAAGGAGAGGAGGTGAAGGCTGGAAGGAGGGAAGGGGACGTGTTGATCTTGAATAGGATCGTTTCGTTGAAGGAGATGACTTCGAAGAAGACGGTTTAGATTTGCTTCTCTTTGGTTTTGCTTCCATGTTTCTTAGCTTAGCATTTTTCTCGATCTCAATGGTATCTCTCTCTCGGTGTCTTGCGAAGGAACGTCGCGTCGAGTTCGTTCGTTCGTCAAGATTAAGTCTACGTAGCACTAAGACAAACCGCTACTCCCCATCCTCCATCTCCTCTTCTCTAATCTCCCTCTCCAACCTCTCCCTCTCAGCCTGCCTCATCCTCAACAGCGTCGAGCTCTCGTAGTTCTCCGGCGGAGGAGGAGGAGCCGTCGAAGGTCCTCCTCCTCCCGTTGCTGATGTTGGATCGAACGAGAACGACGGCACCCCACCGTTACTACTTCTGCTCCCACCTCCAAAACCAGTGAATCCCGTCGACTCTAGGCTCGGTTCCGCCGTCGTTGTTGTTGATGAAGCAGCCGCCGACTCCTTCGCCCTCCCCAACCTCCCAACCCACTCCGGCTCCACTCCTTTGTTCCCCCACTTGGCCTTCACCCCTTCCCATCCTCCTCTCCCACTCCTACAATCCTCCCAGAGAGCCCAGCATCCTCCTAGATTGCTCTGCTCGAAGACAACCATAGCCGTCGCCTGCTCCTTCCCTGCTTTCGAGCTCGAACTCGAACTCTTCTTCACCTTCCCTTCCCTCAGCACAACCGTATCCACCTTCCCGTACTTGGCTAGCAGGAACTTCTCCAGTGCTCCTGGTTCCGAAACGAGGTGGGAGAAGATTGGTAAAGGGAGGGAGAGACGGAGGGTTACGTCGAGGTCGGTGATGGTCGAAGAGGAACGGTTGGAGGAGTTGGACTGGGATTTGGACGCGAGTTTGTTGATCCTCTTCTCCTCTGAGCGAGCGAAATCGTCGGCTGCTAGGGCTGCTGCTGCTGCTTCTTCCCGGAGTTTCCGACCTGCTGATTGGACGGAGGCTTCTTGAGCTGTTGAAGCGGAGGAGGAGGAGGTGGCGGAGGATTTGGCTTTCTTGAAGGCTTCTTCTCGAGCTACGAGGTCCTGTTGTTCGATAAGGCACGCGCAGAGAGATAAAGAGAGGTGGGAGGTCAGTGTGCTGGTCTTTCTCTGTACGAGTGAGCTTAGGAGGGACTCACGTTGACCATCCCTCGTTTCCTCGACTCGAGGCCTGCCGTTCGTTCTGCTCGTTTGGCTGCTGCTTCGAGTTTGACGTCGAGGATAGCTCGTTTGGGACCATCTAGGAGGAGTGCTTGAGAGACGGTGAGGAGATGGAATTGATGGGCTGTAGAAAGGAAAGAAAGAAGGGAGAGAAGGGAAGGGATCGTGAGCTCGCTCGTTTCCTCCTTCTCGGCTCGACTCTCATGAGCTCGTTCGCTGAAGAAAGGATAAGAGGAGCTGAAGACTTACCTGCTTGAGGGTTATCGGGGTTCTGTTCATCGGTTGCAAGAAAGAAGAGAGGTCAGCGATTCAAAAACGGGCTGGGATGGAGAGGAAGAACGAAGGGTTAGTGGAGGGAAGGAGGAGGAGGTGAGCTTACCCTGTCTGGATGAACTCCTAGCGACTTCTTCCTGTAAGCCGACTTGATATCCTTCTCAGTAGCAGCTGGAGTGAGTCCCAGGTGAAGATAGGGGTCGATGTTGGCTTCGTCTTGATCCATCGGAGAAGGGAAGGAAGGGAGGGAGGGAGGGCGTGGTGGACGTTGCGAGCTTGGACGCTCGACGCTCCCTCTCGTCGTTCTCCTTCCGCTGAGAAAAGGGAATTCTGGTAGAGGTCTGACTGGTATCAAAGGCAAACTACGAGTGAAGTTGAGGTGATAAAAGAATGAAAATCCTCCCGACATCGAACAAATCCTGCCGGCGTCGCGTCCACCGTTCACAATCGGGCGTCGTTCCGCTTTCATCTTCCTTCTGCTCGAACCCCCACCAAAGAACCAGGTTCCAAGAAGTGGATATAAAACCATAGAAAGGGGGAGAGCACGATCCGCGGGTCGTGACGAGTATCGTAAGGGTCGTGAAGAAGAGCGAACGAAGTGAAACGAAGTGAAACGAAGAGAGAGAAGCGTAGGGTACAGAGAGAGAATCCGTCGTGTGTTTGGGTGGGTTTGTGAGAGTATGCAAGGTGTGTAAGAAGAAAATAGAAAGCAAACGAGACCGTAGGCTATGCAGGTGTGGAGCAAGAGGAGAAACGAGACGTAAGTTGGGGAAGAGGAGAGGGGCGAGCTAGAAAACGGATGGAACGGCGAAGTCCTTCTTCGTGGGAGGTTTGTTGTGACCGTTGGACTTCGATGGAGGGTGCATAGGTGCAGAGAACTTGTCGGGGCAGGCCTGGGAAGGGGGAGATAGAGGGATAGGTCAGTCGAGATGGAGGACGGCTAGGGAGGGAGAGGGGACGACTCACGACGAAGTAAGAGTCCATCGCAGCTTCAAATCGAGCTCCGTACTGATCGGGAGGGAGCTGGAGTTCAACAAGAAGGACGGAATCAGTTATGTGATATGAGACGGACGAAGACGGAGGAGGAGGGAACGCACGACGGTGACTTGTCCTGCCGCCCCTCTGTTGTTGGCGAGACCTTTCGAAGCGAGTTGTTTCCCTTTGGACTCGAGGGCCTTGAAGAAGGTGAAGGCACCGATTGCGTCGACAAGTCCGACGGCGAGCTCCTTCTTCTCTTCGTCGACCTGTGAAGAAGAGAGGAGAAAAGACGATCAGCAAGGAGCCTTTTCGAAGACGACGCGAGGGTGAGTCTCAGGAACTCACTCCTACAAGAAGAGAGAAATCGACGATCGAGTTGGCGGCCTGCGAAAGGGAAGGGATCAAGAAGAATGGTCAGCAACGAGGCTGAAGGTAGAAGAGAGAAGAGCGAGACGCACCAAGAACTTAGCGTCGGTCGCCAAAGCTTCCTTCAAGATCCGTTTCGAATGAGGATGAACGACGAGAAGGGTCTTCTGTTGACCTTCCACCCACTCCTGATCATGCCCAACGTCGCTCGGAGCTGAGCCTGCCATCGTCTTGACCCGTCGACCAGTGATCCCCTTGAGGTCGAAGGATCTCGAGACTTCCTGGTCGAAGAAGATGTTCTCCATGATGAGGAGGTCTCGTTTCGTTGAGGTTCCGGTTTCGAGGTTGTTGACTGAAGGGGGAAAGGGAGGGCAGATGTCAGCACGGAACGAAGAGCACGAGAGGCGTCGACGAGATCGGGCGAGACTCACTCTTGCACGAGTAGAAGCTGGTTGGAATAGAGAGACGAAGTAAGTTCACAGACAGTAGCCGAGAAGGGAAGATAGAAGCTCACCCAATGATCTTGGCCAAAGCAGTCGGTTTGGTCGACGTCCCGTTGATGAACTCGAAGTAGGAAGGAGCGATTTCGAGAAGCGCTTGCTGTAACATTCGAACGATTCGAAGGGATGAAGAAAACGATAGAGTCAGCCAACGCTTTTCTCTCGGAAGGAAGAAGAAAACCACTCACAACGTCGCTCACGTTCCATTTGCTGATCAGCTCCTTGACGATGTATCGACTGTCTTGCGTTTTGAAGAACAGAGCCTTACTGCAGATCCGAAGCGGTCGTTGAAAAACGAAGTCAGTCAACGCGTCGAAGCTTGACAGAGGGGGAAGTGCGACGAACCTCTTCCCACCCTGAGCATCCCACTTCGACGTCCTCGACAGCGACTCGATGATGGCCTTCTCGACTCCCAGCTTCCTCCTCAGGACATCGAATGAAGACGCGAAAAAGACGGTGCAGGAGATCTTGAGCTTTGTTCCGATGGCGTAGGCGAACTACGGACGAGTACGAAGAAATCAGCGATGTCGGACTGATCGTCAACCGAGAAAGAGCCAGGGAGCGAAGGGATGCAGACTGACCTGGATATGGGGCCTCTCCTCGATAGCATTAGAGTTATCCGCCGAAAGTAGACTGTGAATCGACGAAGCTCGGGGAGCAGGTTCCTTCGAACTCTTCCCTCTGAAGCTTCCCGTCCCCATCCCCAAGATCGACGAGAGCGAGTTCCCAATCCCCGACGTGAGCGAGCTCGTCCACGAATCGTCCTTGTTGGCTCCCCAGTTGAGGTTGAGGATGCTCGACGGAGCTGCTGACGGAGGTGTCGTTCGACGAGGAGAAGGAGCGATGCTCGTCGCGCTGTTGGAGGTCGAGGTCGAAGATTCGGACAAAGGGTGACCTAGACCGAGACCGATGGTGGCTTCTCCCTTGTCGTCTCGATTCCCGTTGACGGTTACGCTGCTGTCCGTCGAAGAGGAAGTTACGGAACGACCGTGTTGATGATAGATCGTGGTGACGACTTCCCGAGCGGCTGGGGAGGTGGAGGAGGAGAGACTGAAGTCCGAGAGACCTGAGAGAGCGGAGAGGGGTCGGTTGTAGGAGGATGGAGCTCTGCTGGTTCTATCGACTGAGCTGGAGGACGACGAAGCGGAGGAGCTGGTGGAGTCTTGGGAGGATTCCAGGAAGTGACTGAGGGTTTGGGAAGATTGAGGTTCGATTCCGGAGGTCTTCATCTTCTCTCGAAGCCTGAAGGGAGAGAAGATCAAGAGTCAGCATCGTCATTCGACATTCGAGTGGAGAGATGAGAAGAGAAGACACTCACAGCTTTGCTGAGCTTCCTCCGTCGAGAGAGCTCCCCTTCCCTTCATCTGTCATCTTCGCTTCGACTCCGCCCACCAGCGACAGCGTCGGCTCGTTCGAAACGGATCCCTTCGACAGGCTTCCGAGCCGGTTGGGTAGAAGAAGTCCTGGAGCGTTGAGTGAAATTGTTCCGGTGCTTGGTTTCTTCGAGATCGCTCGAAGAGAGAGGAGAGCCGTTCCGAGGTCCCTTGGTGGTTCAGGTCGAGTGATCTCGAGAGTCCAAGCGTCGACGGTCGTCGTCGAAGGGTTTGCTGCTTCAGAAATGGAGTCCGACGAGCCTGGAGGAGACGGGGGAAGAGCTTTATCCTTGTCCCTTGTGGCCTTCTGAGGAGGGACGGGCTTGAGGTAGAAGGAGGGCTCTTCGATCCGAGGCGTCGAAGGTTGAGAGAAGATTCCTGCCGGTCGAAGTTTGGCGAGCTCTCGATGGTAGTCTTCTGATGCGAGGATGTGAGCGATGATGGCTGCGAAATAAAGCGAAGAAGGAAAGGTCGGGACGCGTTTGCTGTGACAGCTTCGAGAGGGACGTTCGTACTCACAAGCCGGCTCGTCCTCCCTCAAGACAACCGAACTCCCTGGAAGAAGATGGACCGATCTCTGACTGAGATAATCCGGTTCCTGGAAGTCCGCCTTCCCGATGCTCAGCGTCGAAAGATCCGACGCGTGCTTCTTCTCCCAGCTCTCGAGTCGAGCCTTCGCTTCCTTGGCCTTGTCGACGAAGATCTTCCTCGCTTCGTTGAGATTCGAAGGCGTGGCCATTCGAAGAGAGTCCATGACGGTTGACTCGTCCTGACGAAGAGAAAGGGAGAGTTTGTGGAGGGAAGCGAAGGATGGGGACGCGACGGCGTTGGGTTCTTTGGGAGGGAGAGGAGGAGGAGTCGAAGTTTTGGGGGAGGAAGTTGGAGAGGAGATGGGTCCGAGAAGGTGCGACTTCTATAGAGAGGAAAGTGCAAAACAGATTCAGCTCGAGAAGGATAAACGAGGGGAGGAGACCAACTCACCAAAGCTCCCATCCTCTTCTCCAACGAGACGTAAAACTCCTCGATCTCACTCTGAACCTCTCTCATCGCAAATCTCTCCCTCCCCTCCGACTCAGCAACTCCCGATCCCGATCCACTCTTCGGAATTGAGGAAGGTCCGACCATCAACTTTCCGAGTTTGAGTTCGAAGATGTCGAAGACGTCGACCGAAAACGAAACGACGACGCCGTTGTGTCGGAAGTGCCGGAGGAGAGGAGAGGAATGAGCGGTGGAAGCGGGTGAGAAGAATGCTGGAGAGGCTCGGGTGTGAGAGCAGAGTTCCTTGGAGTAGGCGGAGTCGGCGTAGACGAGGAGTTCGAGGTATTTGGCGAAGGAGAAGAGTCTGTCGGACGAAGCAGAAACAGACGCGCATCAGTCTTCCAGTTTACCCGTGAAAGATAATGATAAGACTCACCCAGCAGCCTCGCTCATCCACCTCCCTTCCGTCTTCGCACCGCACTCCGAACACTCCACCCAACAGTCGATCCGTTCCTTCTCGTCCCCTCCCGCTGCTCCCTCGGCTCTCTCGACCAGCACGCCTTCGACCTCCTCCTCTTCTTCCCTCTCCTTATCCCTCAAGAGCTTCGCTCCAGCCATCACCCTTGTTCCTGCATGCATCCAGATCCTCTTGTGCTCCTCGGCAGCCAGCCGTCCACATCCACTCGCGGCGCAGAGCGTTCCGTTTCGAGCTTCGGCGGCGATGGATCGAACGAGAGATCCGAGGGAGGGAGAGACGGAGTCGGAGGTGGTGGCGAGGTAGGAGAAGTAGGAAAGGGTTTTCCAGCAGGGGTGGACGCAAGAAGGGATGGCTGAGGTCGTTGAGGGTTCGGAAGTCGAGGGAGAGGGCGAGGAGGAGGCGGGAGGAGGATGGTCGGGCGGAGTGCTTGGGAGAGAGGGAGTTCCGGGTGTGATGGGCGTGTTGGGCGTAAGGAGGGGAGAACGAAGAGGTCCTGGAGAGTTGGGTCGAGAGGAAGAAGTCGAAGGGTGGCCGAGGGAAGGATGGTGCAGAGGGAGGACTTGGTAGAGGACCGAGATGGATTCTACACCGACGAACGAAGACGTAGTTTAGTCAGTTCAGGTACCCGACGATAGCAGCTTCTACAAAAAGCTGGTATACAAAGCACAGAAGTCTCAAGACTCACGATGTCGTCCAAAAGCAGCCAAACTCCCATTCCCAACCATCAGACTCCCTATTCCGACTCTCGCCTCCCCCGTCAACCTAAACACTCCAGCTCCTCCCTCTCCAAGCCTCCTCGCATCGGCAGCCACCCTCTCCGAATCACTCGACTTTCCATCGTCTCCAAACTCCATTGCAACGGCGCTCGCGTCCTGACGGGTGAGGTACGACGAAGTCGTTGCGGCTGGGGCGAGAGCTGCTCGAGATTCGGCTTCTGGGAGGGTCGAGAGGATCAATAAAAGACGAGATGATCAGTCAGTGGGAAATAGATGAAGGCAGGATGAGGAGATAGGCACGGACCTCGTAATCGCACGAGCAAGGGAGGAGGAGGGAACGAGACGTTGGGTGAGGTCGAGAAGATCGTCGACTGAATCTGAAGGCAGGCCTTGGTAAACTTGTCCATTCCAGGTTGACCGCCGCTTTGAGTAGCAGGGTTCGTAGGCGTGACCGATCCATCTCGGTGTGTCGAGAGTCCAGTCGTCGAGGTCGAAGTTGAACGAGAGGAGGACGCGGACGTCGAAATCGATTCCCCGTCAGGCCGCTCGACCATCACCGTCGACAGGGAAGAGAAAGGTCTCTCCTTCCCTCCCGGAGCTCCTAAGCCAAGTCCAAACCGTCCTTTCTTCGGTACTGACTTCACTCCTCCTACCAAAGCTCCGATCAAACCTCCCCACGTCTTCGTCCACTTCCCTCCTTCTGCCCCAGTTCGACGCCTCCCTCCTGCTGCTTTAAATCGTGGGTCTGATCCTCCATCCGAGTCGGAGTCGAAGGAAGGCCGAGAAGATTCGACTGGAGGAGGGAAGGCTTGGAAGAGGGTAGGTGTGGGAGCTGGAGGATCGAGTTTCCGAGAGTGGGCGACGAGGAGGGAGAGTTCGAGAGCGTTGGAGAGGTGAGTGTAGATCTGGATCGAACGAGGAAACGTTGGGATCAGTTGGGAAGGGGGTGATTGAAAGGCAGAGTAGAAAACTCACTCCGATTCGAAGAACCTTCTCGAGGGAGGCCAGAGTCGACGCGTCCGGACTTCCATGAACGACGAGCGTGCCTCCTACAAGGTAGTACTCCTTTGGATCGATGGATTCTACCAAAATCCCGCAAAGGTGATCAGCTTGACTATTCTACTCCTACTTCTTCGAATTGAGCGAGCAAAGACGACTCACGATCCAACCTCTCCAACCCAAACAGAACCTTCCCTCTCCCCTTTTCCTTCACCTCCACCACGTCCTTCTGTATCGCCACTGCCTCCTTCCCATCACCCATCAATCCCAAATCCAGGGCACCACCTCCAGAACCGGGCAATCCATCGAACCCTCCTCCTCCAGCACTTCCTCCCTTGGTCGGCGTCTTGCTCCCCTCCTCTCCCTCCCGATCCTCCCTCTCCTTCCCAACTTCCAACACCTCCTCCACCGCCCACCTCCCTTCTACCCACTCCACCCTATCTATCTCTCCTTCCCTCGGCTCCATCACGTAAACTGAAATCCCGAGAACGACTCGTTTGCCGTCCATCTCCACCGTTCGAATCGCGTCTTCCTCGACTCGTTCAGCACGGGAATCGACGGATTTCCTCCCCGGAGACGGCGATGGAACGGGTGAGGAGATGCTGGAGGTTGGTGACGTTGGGTAGAAGGCTCCTGGAACTGTTTGGTGGTGATGAGCTCGAGGTTTGAGAGGAGTTCGAGGAGGAGCGTCGTCGTCGTCTGCTGGGGATGGAGACGGGTAGGGTTGGAAGTTGGGGATGGAAGGGAGGTAGGTTGCGAGTTGCTGAGAAAGTGATGGAGTCGTAGAAAGAAGAGGAGGGACCACTGTTGCTGTCGAGGAGGAAGACGCGTCGTCCGTTGTCGTCGTCGAAGGAGGAGGAGGAGGGAGCGTTGAGCTGGGCCTCGCCTTCCCTGGAGGATGCTCCCTCATCGTTTTGCTCAGAGGATCTATCCATTTCGAGAACGGAATGTCCAGTATCGACGGCACCAGACTCTGCGACCATGTTTCTGGTTTGAGGGACGCTGCAGTGACGGATTGAGTGAGGAGGGAGGAGAGGTGCTGAGAGTAGGAAGCTGGAGGTCGAGAGGAGAGTTCGACAGAGGAGAGGAGAGGTTGAACGTTGAACGTTGGAGGAAGGGATATATGGTTGGATCGAGGTGGTGAAGAAGAGGGTGGAAGAGGGAGGGGCTTGAGATGACCGTTGGCAGAGGAGGAAGGGGGAGCCATCTCAGAGAGGGGAGGAGGTCAAGGGTCCTCTCTTGCTGCTTGGACGAGGGAACGTTGGGATTCCTTTAACCAGATGGACAACTGAACTGAACTTTTGGAACGAGGACAAGTGAGAACGAGTCAGCGAAAGGAGGGGCAAAGGGAGGGAGCCAGGAGAACGAAGGGAGGAGGGTCGAAGTGACGTCGAAGCTCGCTGCTCTCGTTCCCTTCCTCCTCCCTTAGCTCGACTCCTAGAAGCGAAAGAGCTCAGTGGACTCACTGGTGGGGATTTATTCCACCTCAGAGGTCAAGAACGTTCCAACGAAGGCGAGGGCTGAAGCTGATATCGGACGGAGGCGGGGAGAGGGTGTTTGGCGGAGGGGAAGGGAGGGAGAGGGAGAGGGAGAGCGAAGGAGCTCGACCTCGAGTGTTTCCTTGACGACCTCGACGATTATACCGAAAATCAAAATTCGCTGGTCGATGAGAGACGGCCCACTGATCTTAGGGGTTGGTTCAGAAGAACGGGGACGAAGGGGAAGAAGAGAGAGAGATGAGGTCGGAGGAGGGAAGCGCTGGCTCGTGCTCTTCATTGACCTTAAAGGTCAAAGTGTTTCAAACTCCGATGTCTTGCAGTAGATCCTCGCTTTTCAATCGGGCTATATGAAAGAAAGAAAAAAAATTACGCTCCTCGTTCTCGCTGTCTTTTTGTCGAGAAGAAGAGGAAATGCAAAGGAGAGGGAGGAAACTTCAGAGCAGATGCGACGACGCGTCGACGGTCGAGCTCGCTCTTGGGTTCGCTTCGCAGAGACGCAGGTCCGCCTTTGAAGATCCCGAAAACTAGTACATGCAGCATAAATCGTGAAGCAGTGTACCGACGGCTGAGATAGTTTCTGAGAGCTGTGGTGAGGAGTGAGCCAGAGCGACGACGACAACGGGAAGAAAAGAAAACGTCGAAGAGAGGTCAGCTCTTCAGGCTTTAGACTTCCGAGATTGAACAGGCAGTTATCTAAACAAGTATACCTAAGTGGAGATTGAACGATATTATCCCTCGAACTGGAGCAGAGAGAACAAAGAGGAAGTGATCAGGTCGCGTCGACCGCAACTCGACGAAAGTGGGCAAGACGGACCTACAGCTTTGACGAGACGTCCAACCACCTCAGACTGTTCGTAACAAGAAGTGAGGAAGGGGATAAGCGATGGACAGAAGGATCCCCAGGACAGACTTGACTCTAGTCGGGAGAGAAATGAGGCCAGCGGGCGACGTGATTTGGAGGTGTTTGCCTCTTGGGAGGATGCCGTCCGCTCCCCCGATCTCCGTGAAATAAGAAGAGCATGGGAGCGACAAACCTCACTATCAAGAGGGGAATCAAACGAAAGCAACGAGTGGAGAGAAATGGGGGAGGGAGGGAAGAAGAAAGGAACGGAAACTCAGCGTTTCATCCGTCGATCGAGCAGCAAAGTGTCCTCTTTCGATTCCCTGCTCATTTCAACAACCAACATCCGAGCTAGCAAGACCCTTTTTTCATGCAAGTTCTCTGATGAGAGGTCGAGATGAGAAGGGAGAAGGGAAAATATCGTTCAACAAGAAGACGCGTCTGGCCTCGGTTTGGAGGGAGAGGAAGAGCAAGGGAAAGAAGCAGGAGAAAACGTGAAGGGATGAAAAGAAAGCTCTTATTCGTACGCGGACTCATCAGGAATGGTACGAAAGAAGTGAAAAAAGAGAGACACAGAGCGACGCGTCTCTCCCTTTCTCTCGTCGCTTCTTTCCCCTTCCCCGTGTCTGCACTTCTCCAAATAAGCTGACCACTCCACGCACTCAAGACGAACCGATTGAGACTAACTGTAGGAGTGATCCCCAGCGAGAGTCGATGCGAAGCCGAGGTTTCGCGGGATGAAGAGCTGAGGAGGAGGATGAGAGGACGCGACGACGACGCCGACGCGCGGAAGAGAGATAAAGATGCATGAAAGGAGGAAAGGTTGATCTATCGAGAGTAGATGACACAGTGTGGGATGCGGAGAGTGGATCGTTGAAGGGAGAGGGGAGGGAAGAAAAGACGAGCGACGCGTCGCGCTTTGGTCCTTCGCTCGAGCTCGAAAAAACGCCTGAGATCCAAGCCAGAGAGCTTGAATACGTAGTTCAGTGGCGTTTCTTCCTCCAGGAACCACATCTCACATTCCCAGAAACGAGCAGGAGCATAACATCGAGGACGAAGAGAAGACGCGTCTCCCTCTTCCTCTCTCCTCTCCTCCCTCTCGTTCCGCCTCTCCTTATCAGCTGTCCGTTCTCTTTCCTCGTCAACCAAAGAATCCAAAAGTCATCAAGTTCGTTAAATCCCACATCTCAATCAAACAGCAACCCCCTCCCCCGTCCCTTCCGTCCCTCCTCCCTCTGTCGACGTCGCCACGACTTTCGTCTTCTCCGACCGCCTGCCAACCCAAAAAAACGAAAGTACCAAAGTCAGTTCATCTCGCTCTCCCTCCCATCTCTCATCCCCCCATCCCTCTCCTCGAAGAAACCAAACGCAAAACGACTCGAGACTCACCAACTCCTCCAATGCTGGAACTGCCCCTCCGCGAGCTTGCCGACCACTTCCTGTCCGTTCGTCCTCAGAGCTTGTCGGAAGGGTTCGAGAAGGAGCAGCCGGCGGTGGTGCAGGGCGTGGGGGTATCTGGTGAGTGTAGCAAACGAAGGGAGGGAGGGACAGTTTGAGCTTGAACTTCCTTCGGACGCTGCTCCTCCCTTTGACACTCACATAACAAACCTGACGAACTCCTTCCTCTCCCAATACTCGAGATACCTGATAAAGTTTAAGAATGCTTCCGACTCGAGATGGCCTGTGTTGGAGAGTTCGAGGAGGTAGTGAGGGTTCGAGAGGGCGTGGAGCATCTGAGCGAGTTGAGTTGGAGCGAACGAAAGCGGGAGGGTGGGAAGGTGAAGGAGATGGAAATGAAGAGGAGAGAAGCAGGGTGCGAGGGGGAGTGGGGAATCAGTGAGCGAGATGGCGAACGAAGGAAGGAAAGGAAGGAAAGGGAAAGCTCACCTCCAACTCCAATTCAAACTTCAGCTTGTTCGCTTCTCTCTCTGGACTCAGTGTCGTCGCTTCTGGTGGTGGTAGAGAAAGGGACGAAGGACCAGCTTCCATCACGTCGTTTATGTCGCTTCGTTGGGGTGGACGGTCGGTGTTGAGAGGGAAGGAGGAAGGGGAAGGAGAGTTGAGCTCGAGCTTGCGAGTCTCGGAGCCAAATCGCCTCTTATTTTTTTTCCCTTGGTGTTGATTTCTTTCTCTTCGTTCTTGCACGAGAAAGGGCAAGAGCAAGAAAGAAGGCAGGGGGTATACTAGTAATCTAAGAGAACCTCCCGACCCGAAGCCAGCCCACCTCCTCCTCTCGTCTCGCTCTCGATCGACCGCAAAGCGCAAAGCACCAAAGGAAGAAGGGGACTAGATAGTGATAGAGAACCGCAACGAGAAGGGCAGTCCAGCGAGAAGGCAAGCCGACAAGTTTAGAGGGGAGCGAGGCAAAGGGGAAGGATGAAGGGTTCGGGTTCGTGATGCGTGCGAGAAGAGGCGAAAAGAAACGAGAAGAAACAGAGGGAAGAAAAGAGAGTATATAGAACGGTCGAACGGGAGTCTTGATGATGAGAGGGTTTCCTTTGTTTACAGGACTGTTTTGAACCGAAGCCAAGTAGGAGAGTCAGCGAGTTGGGCGAGGAACGAGGGGTGTTGAGAGAGACGCGAAACTCACAGTAATCAGGAGGTCTCCTCGAAACCAACGGCTCTCCCGCCCTGGGTGCTGGGTCGAATTGCAGGCTGCGTGAACGAAGAGAGGAGAGAAAGTCAGCTCGACTGCAGCAGACGAAACGAAGGGAGAACGAAACGCACAAGGTGTACTTGAGGGCGTCGTCGACCTCGAGGATAGCGGCTTGGTTTCCACATCGGTAGCAGTAGTTGGGTGCTGAGAAGATGGTGACGACGTTTTTCTGCGAAGGCGAACGAGAGGGGAGGTGATGGTGAGCTCGAGCGGAACGGAGGAAAGAGGAAAGGAGGGAAGCGAGAGAGGAGACTCACGTCCTGAGCCCACGAGTAACCCTCCATCACCAGTTGATGAGCTCGAGCGACGAGTGTCAGACCGTTCGAATGGTTGAAGGCCTCACTGAAGGTTTGAAAGAACAGGTGAGAATGAACGAACGGTCAGCTTCGAGCTTTCTCCCTTCCTTCCTTCCCTCGAACCTCCTTCCTCCCTCAGCTCCCCACATCCACCAAAGGAGTGATGTGAACGCACCTGATATCCTGTCCGAAGGTGTAACCAGCTCCTCGAGGGGATATACCCCAACCGCATCGATCGTCAGGGTCGGACCAGAGCAGATCGCACATGGGTCCCTCGTGAGGCACCTCCTGGATTCGGTCGATGGAGCGGATGTGGTCGAGGGTGTCGATGGAAGGAGAGAGACCTCCGTGGAGACAGAAGATCTGTTGAAATCGTTCCGGAAGATGAAAAGAGGAAGGGGAAAGGAAAGGAAGGGAGAAACGAGGGTCAGCTTCGGAAGGGTGAGATGGGAATGGGAAGGGAGAGAGCAACGAACCTGGTTCTCAATCAGAGCGGTGAGAGGAAGGTAGTCGAACAGGTCTGTGAAGAACTTCCAGACGTTGGCGTTCCCGTACTTTCGAAGACACTCGTCGTAGAAACCGTAGACCTGGGTGATCTGACGAGACTCGTGGTTTCCCCTGATCGAAGGGAAAGCAGGCGAGGCGAAGGGGTCAACAAACTGAGCTCGTGGGAGTCGAGAAGGGGGTTGGTGGACCTACCTAAGAATCGTGACTCGGTCTCGGTACCGAAGCTTTGAAGCAACGAGAAGGGTGACAGTCTCAACGGAGTGGTAACCTCGATCGACCTGAAGGAGAGGAGCGAGGAAGGTTGAGCCCGAGTTGGAGGAGGTCGAGGTCAGTTGGAGGAGGAGACAAGACCGGTGGAGTGGATTTCGATGGAGTGAGATGGGTGCAGAGAGCCGTAGACGAGGATGGGAGAGGTGGGAAGGAGAGAACGAAGAGGCGTCAGAGATGGGAGCTCAAGCGAAGGGAAGGGAAGGAAGGAAGGATGGGAAACGAGCTCCTGCCTCCTCTCCTCCTTCCCCAAAGTCGATCTTCAAAGACTCACGTAATCTCCCATGAACAAGTAGTTGGTGTCTGGAGAGTTTCCTCCGATACGGAAGAGCTCAGAGAGATCGTGCTGGGGGACGAAAAACGAACGCGAAGCGAAGAAGGAGGAAGGGGAAGGGAGGAGAGACAGTCAGCGGTAGCGCGTGGGACTCGTTCCCCATCCTCCCATACCTCTCTCTTTTGAGAGCCACAGGTGTGGGATAGCGAAAAAGAAGGCAGATGGTACTCACGAACTGTCCATGAATGTCTCCACAGACGGTGACGGGACATCGAACGGGTTGGACGTTGGACTCCTCCATCAAGACTTCTCGGGTCTGAAACGACCAGGCAAGATCAACAAGAACGAGAAAAGGGTAAAAGAAGCGATCAGCACTGGATCCTCATGCTCACTCTTGTACTCCCATGCTCGTCTACTCTATCGCAACCGTGTGCTCTCTCTTCCACGGTCCCATCTCGTCCGCGCTCCTCCTCCGTCCTCCTTCCATCACGTCCCCTTCATCTCTCTCCTCCCTTCGCTCTCCCTCTCTTCCTATCTCCACCACCACCACTACCACCTCCAGCTTTATCCAGCCCATCATCCACAGCACCTCCCTACCACCCACCAACCTCAAACGAAGAACAAACGAGAACGAGCACGCGGACTAACCTTCTCACACAACCTCTTCACATCCGCTTCACTCAACGTCTTGCACTGCTGCAGTTGAGCAATCCATTGATCAACCTGCTTACGAAGAGAGTTAGTAATCGTCTTTCTAAAGCACGGCTACGTTCGCTCGTTTCTTCGTAAGAAGAAGCAAAAGGGAAAGAAGGGAGGAGGAACGAAGGAAACTGACCTCTCCTGTATCTCCCATGATTCAAATGAAAACGCGAGGACTGATTGGGGTTCGTAGCTTGGTACGACGATTGGAGTCGGTGGTGCTAAGGGGGGAAAGAAAGGAACGGGTTCCTGGTGTTTGTTGGGGGGGGAGGGAGGACGATGAGAGTTGGAGGAGAGGAGGAGATGGTTTGGGAGAAGAAGCTGGCTGGAGAGAGAGGGGGCTCGACGGCTCGCAAGTCGTCATTTTCCAGCCCTTGTTGTTGTTTACCCTACAGGATTAGGTTGTCAATGGTAGCAGGAGGTAGCCAAAAGAGGCGCAGTGGTCAGACTTGAAAAATAACATGGGAGGGAGAAGAGAACAGGGAGAGGGGAGAGGGCAAGAGTTGACGCGTTGAGGTTTGGCGGTTTCGTTGTCGTTCTTGCTATTGTTTTCCTCGCTCGCTCATTCAAAGTTAAGTAGATACATCGTAAGCGATCTGGTCCTAAAGACTCTCAACTTTGCTCAGCGACATCGATATCGGTGGTAGGGGAGCAGGGAGGAGGGTGGACCAGGTGCGTTCCGTTGAACGAGGCCCTCCTCTTGGGTTGTTCCACGGGGGAGGATATTGAAGCGCGACGAATCAGGCGTAGAACACTTTTCTGGTCTCTTCATGATCTACCTGCGTGATGTCTGGACACAGAGCTCAAGAGAGAAACCGACGAACGAGCGACTCGCGACGACTTCTCTCCCCTCACTTCTCTCAAAGATTTGCCTTCTCCCGATTCCCCAAGAGCTCAGATTTAGCTCAGATTAAAAACCTTATCCGTCCCCTACCTCTCCCAACCGAGATCAAAATTTCTCACCTCTCGAAAGAGCGACCTTTTCAGGCGCAGCAGCTAATTCTTCGAAGCTCGCTCGCTCTCCTCCCTCCCTCCTCTCCTCTCCTCTCCTCCCAACTCTCTCTCCCTCTTCTTTTCCTTCCTTCTCCCACCAAGATGCCCGCCCACGCCGAGACGACCTCCTCCGTAGGCCTCGCTGTCGAAGCTTCCACCTCCACCTCTACTCCTCCACGAACGCTCGCCGTCGGTCAATCAGCAGGAGGTCGAGTCTCGGGCAAGTTCTGGAAACAGCCCAAGACCGCTACCAGGTCAGTTGAAGCTTTTCGTTTGAGCTGGTTCTACTAGGGGAGATGAGAGCTGAGAGCTGACTCTTTGTCCTTTCGTGTCGTCGCTAGGCGTTCTAACCTTCCTGCTGGAGTCAAGACACCGTCGTGGGATGCTCGAGTCGAGAAGAGGAAGAAGGAGGATGCTATCAAGCTCTTGGAGAAGACGCTGAAGGATGAGAAGCTCGCTGAGGAGGAGAGGTTAGTACCTGGTTTCTTTCTTTCACACTTTCCCGTGTGCTCGATTCGTCGGGAGGTGTGCGAGCTCGGAGAAGGAAGGAAGGAGCGGGAGAGGAGAGCTCAAAAGGTCGGAAGCTCGAAGCTCAAAGCTGACTTTCTCTTTCGTTCCTTTGTCTTTCCACCTCTACAGGAAGAAGACCATTACCAAGGAGAGGAAGCTTCGTGTGGAGGAGAAGAAGAGGTTGGAGGAGATGGCGGCTAGGATGAGTGCGAAGAAGCTCCAGAGGATGAAGAAGGTCATTCCCTCCCTCCCTCCCTTCGTTTCGTTCGAGCTCCTCAGGACTCGATTCCCGAGCTTCGAGCTGACTCTCATGCTCTCTGGGTCTCCTACAGCGTCTCGGAAGGTCCAAGAAGGTCAACGGTTAAACCCTCGGCTCTCTTTCGCTCTGTCTGGGTTTGGTTTGGTTTTTGGATCGAGGGTTTCGGTTCTCCTTTCGCTCGTTTGGTTCGTTCGTTTATATCTCATGACTCACTTATGTTACTCTTGATCACAAGCTCTCCCCGGAGGTCTGGTAGTTGGTTTCTTCGAGATGCAGCTCGCTGTGGAAGGGAGGACTTCTTGTGTCTCTTCGCTCCCGCGCCGACGCCTCCCTTCTTACTCTAGCCCCGACCTCGAAGGCTTCGACAACACATCCTCCGTGATAGCTAGCTTTGATACGTCTCATACGATCCCTACCGTCTTCTCTCAAGTGGCCTTGCCCCTCTCCAGGTGTGCCTGCTGTTGATCCTTCGTCGCGTCGCCGTCCTCGCCTTCTCTTTTGCTTCCGGTTCCGCTCCCGCCTCGTTTTTTCGGTGATTCCCTCCAATGCTTCATTCTAAGCTCCGGGTCTTCGAAGTGGTGCTGTCAGTTCGTGGAAAGACGCGTCGTCGTTGGCGTTCAGCTTTCAGCGGAGTCGACGCCTCGTTCACACTTCCATTTCGTTCGACTGATAGACTACCTCAATCACAAATTTCACTGAGGCTCTTAGTCTCAGAGCTCAAGTTCGGTTGATATGATGCTTTTCCAACGTGATGTAGCGAACTTTGTTCTTTGTCGGTCGAAGCTCTCGTCTTTGCTTCAACCTTTCCGGTTCAGCTCGAGCTTGAAACCAACTCATTCACTACCAACAACCAACGAAGGCCTAATGGAAAGTTGACCCCTGCCGCACAATCTCCTCCCTCTAGTTTGTAGCAGTGATAGTCTGTGCACCACGATCATCAAAGATCAAACAAGTCAGCCGTGCTCGAACGCGTCCTCCTCTCTTCTCCCTGCCCTCCCTTCCCTCCTTCCCTCCTTCCCCCTTCCCTCTCGAACAAGGACAGAAAGAACTCACCATCAACCTCCCCCCATCCACAACCAGAACCGACCCATCTACGTACCCTCCCGCCTTCGAGCTCAAGAACAAAACCGGTCCCGCGATCTCCGTCTCGTGTCCAACTCGCTTGAGAGGAATGGTAGCGATGGTGGGCCCAAGAGGACCGGCCTCCATTTCGGCGGCTGTCTTGGCGGTCATCTCGGAGGGCATCTGAATGAAAACAAAGTCGAAGGGAACGAATCAGCGAGGGCGAGGGAGGGAGAAAGGGAGAGACAGAAGCGATGGACGTACGAGTCCAGGACAAAGAGCGTTCACTCTGATCTTGAACGGCATGAACCTAGCTGCGAGTTGTTGAGTAAGTTGAACGGCTGCGAAACAAACGAAGCGAGGGGAAAACCGGCGACCGTCGAGTTCTCGAGTCAGCTCGGAGGAAACGATACGAAGTGAAGAGAGAAAGACGACGCACCTCCAGCTTTACTGGGCCCGTATGAAGGTGTTCCAGCCTTCCTGCTGAGCGAGTAGGCAGCGATGGAGCAGATGTTGGTGATGGAAGGGGAGTCGGACAGTCGCAGGAAAGGGAGGAAAGCCACGGATACGAAGTACATGGCAGTGATGTTGGTACTGAGAAGAGGTACCCATTGAGAGTCCGAGTCAGTAGAGAAAGGAAGAAAAGAAGGAGGATGAAAGGACACTCACGCGAACGAAACATCGAAATCCGACCTGCAGAACGGAGAACGGAAGGAAGGGTGTGTGTGGTGAGCTCGGCTTGTCTCTTCTCCTCCTCCCTCCAAAGAGACAGCACTCACCACTCAGGACTCCAAAGCGCGTCCTCGAGCTTCTCCACATCGTCCACATCGTACTTGACAGGAATGGTCTTCATCACACCTGTCGTCCCAAAAAGAAGCCCTCGAAACAAAAGTCAGCTCATCCCTTCAGCCCTCCGACCCTCCTCCCTCCTCTCCCTCTGCTTCTTTCTTCGGGCACTCACCAGCGCAGTTCACAAGCACGTCCAGTCTCTCTCCTCCAGCCTTCACATACGCCTCCTTGATCTTGAGGATATCCTCCTTAGACGAAACACTTCCTTGCAAGACCTCAATCGATCCGGCGTTGGAGACGGAGGAAAGGTCAGATTCGATGAGTCGTTTGGTTTCGAGCAAAGAGTCGAGTCGTCGTCCAGTGATGAAGACTTTGGCTCCGTTGGCGACGACTAAAGAAGCGAACCAAGCCAGAGGCGGAAAGGAGTCAGCGAGGGACGAAAGCAAGGGAAGAGAGAGGAGGGGAGGGAACGGCTGAAGGAGGGAGTGAGAGATGATGGGAAACGGACAAGCAGAAGCGATGGCTCTTCCGAGACCTGATCCTCCTCCGGTGACGAGGACGACCTTGCCTGAGACGTCGAAGAGGGAAGCAGCGGAGAACTGGGAGAGGGACATGGTTGAGAAAAAGGAGGTGGTGGGTGCGGGTCTAGGAGGGAAAGAAGGATTGAAGGGAGAAAGAGGAGCGGAGGAGCGGCGCGGAGGGGCCGGAGGTCTGCGCGTTCTACGAGGGAAGATATGAAGTATTTTCTCGGATCTCAAGTCTGAAGCGAAGAAGGGAATGTAGATCGATAGGGAGCATTTGAGGGTAGAGAAAACTGTGCAGAGGAATTCTCCAAGATTCAGGTCGGAAAAAGAGTTCGGTTCGAGTCGCGTTAGTCTTCTTCACGATGTCCTTTTCGCTCATTTCCTGAGCTGCATTCGATGGGAGGACCTCTCAGAGTTTGCTGATGTGACTTAGAGTCTCGACTCTATTATCCCTCTTCACTTCAGATCTATCACTACAGCGACGTGCAATCCCTTCGCCTGGATTCGCGTCGTCTGTCTCCCTCGATTCGAGCAGCTAGATAGCGCCACGGGTGTTGACGACAGGAGTGTCTGACATTCTCTTGGCTGGTTCCAGCCTAAAAAAATCACGATCTGTGCCCTGAAGAAGAGCGGTTGAACGAGAAGAAAGGCGCGTCGCGTCGTACTGATGATCAGACGAGTGGGACGAAGCGAACGACGCCTCACTCCGCCGATTTGAGGTTTGGGAGGGAGCTTCATCACCTCATGTAACTCCAAAATATCTTGAAAGACTCCAAACGGCGATGTAAACGGAGAAAGACGGAATACAACTGGGAGGGTGGAAAGAGTTTGGTTTGAGCTCGAGCTGCTCCAGGTTAGAGCGACCAGGATACCCGAGAGAACCGCATTTTCGTTAGATTTTTACTTCATGGAGCATCCACTCTGAAATTTGAGCCAAACAACAGTCGAGCAAAAAAAGGAAAAGAAGGGAGGTGAGCTTGAGCTCGAAGCTTTGAACCGCAACGTCGACCTCCCCTCCCTCCCTCCCCTCTCCCTCCTCTCTTCCTTTTCGTACGGATGGCTTCTCCAGCTCCCCCACCACCTCTTTTGGACCCAGTAGTCCTTCTTACCACCGCTCTCTCCGCTCCTGAACCTGAACAGCGAGGCCATCTTCAACGAGCGAAATCTGTTCTCGAGCTTCAACCGAGCCAGATCCCGACCATCGTGGGCTACATCCTTCCGTTCTCGACTGCACCAGGACTGATATCGGATTGGATGGTCGAGGTGAGTTGTACAGGAGAGGGGGAAGAGCGAAAGAGGAGGGAAGGAGGGATGCAGAGGAGGAAACAGAGAGGGAAGGAAGAAGGAGAGCTGGAGCTGACCTTTCGCTTCGCCGGTTTGTTAGCTCTTGGAGCTCGCCGTTTGTAGATCTACTTTGTCGGTAGAAATCAAGACTCAACGTGAGTGATTTGGTCTCCACTCTGAAGGTTTTCCCGTGCTGAAACTTCGTTTTCTCGGCCAGTCTGCGTTCAATCGCTGGACGTCCTCGCTTCCCTCCTTCCGACGGCTCAACTCAAGATGGCAAAGATCCTCGTTCAAATCTTTTCGTCCTTGTATCCTCTCGTTTTCAGATACTTGTGAGTACAGCGTTCTTTCTAGTCAAGTCTTCTTGGGCTCGAAGCGTCCCTGACCCGCTCCCGTCGTCGTTCCAAGATGGACGAACCCCACCTCCTCTTCGATCTGGACGACTCTCTCCAAAGTCAAGGAGCGCATCCTTTCTTGGGCTACGACCGGATTAGACGAGGATGGCAAACCTATCAAGAAGGGTCTGAGAGTTCAAGCTATCAAGTTCTTGCAGAAGGCGGTGTTGGTGCAGACCAAAGGACCAAACGATCCAAGGGTGAGCTCGACTTCACCTCCTCCTTCCTTCCTTCTCCTCCGTCGCGTCTCGAGGAGATCCAGAGCTCATCATTATGGTAAACTTCTCCACTACAGCTCCGAGTTTTCGGAACAGATCCCAACCTCTCTCAATGCCCATCGGATCATCCCTTCCTCCCCGTCTCCGAGCTCGAAGCTGAAGGGAACAAGCTCCTCGAGTTTATGCTTCTCGCTCTCTACACCTCGACGTTCGTCCCCTTGATCGTTTTTCTTGTCCTTTCTCTCTCCTAGAATCTGAATCCATCTCCCTTGACTTTCACAGAGACGTCGACGTCCTCACCTCGGTCGTCAACACCCTTCCCGTCATCATCAAACTTCGTCCCGCTCTCGCCGTCGTCTTCATCCCAGCTCTCACCGGATGGACGCCTGAACCTATCAACGGTCTCTCGAGAGGGGATATCAGGAGTGTAGAGAAGGTCGTCAAGGTTACCATGTCCTATCTAGAGAAGTAAGTCGTCTTCTCCTTGCGATCTAAAGGAGAGTCGATTCGTTGCGTCGAGCTCACTCACCTGTCTCTTCCCGCTTCCTCGAACTCCCAGATCCACCTTCGCTACAGCCCACAAACCCGTCCTCCAATCCGCTCTCAGCATCCAATCAGCTCGCATGGAAGCGGCCTACAAGCTCGCTCTCGAGGAATCAAGAGTTCAGATCCAGAAACGGAAACTCGACGAAACAGCAGCTGCCGCGTCCTCGTCCTCTTCCGCTCAGCAACCTCCTAAAGCGAAGAGGCCAAGATGGGACGTTCCTTCGTCCTCTTCCACTCCTCCACCACCGCCTACACTTCTCCCATCGCAAGCAGGTCCCTCATTGGGCTTCCCTCCCTTCCCTCCACCAGGACGACCTCCCTTCCCTCCTCAAGGCATGCCTCCTCCGACGCTTCTTCCTTCCCATCCCTCTTATCAACAACCACCACCACCTCAACCATCAACCAACTCGATCTACAACGTCTCCCTCCTCCCTATCTCCCTAGTCATCGACCTGCTCATGGCCAACCTCTCCGCCGTATCCGACCAAGCTCTCGTTGAAGCCGTCAGAGAAGTTCGAAGAGCCCTTCTGCCCGAGGCGCCGATACAACCTGCGCCGGTGGAGGCGGTGCTGCTCAGGGACGCGGTTGGAGGTGGTGGAGTTGGAAGCGAGAGAGTGGGAGTGAATGGGGAACTGAAGAGGGAGGAGATGGATTTGGATGAGGAGGAGGAGGCTTTGAACCCGATGGATATGGTTGGGGAGGAGGAGGATGAAGGGGAGGAGGTTGGAGCTGAGGAATTGGAGAGGTTGATGGTCAAGGTACGCCTTGCGTCTGGCGTCTTTCGTTGTTGCTCGTCCGTTGACTCCGACGCGTCCCATCGCTGACCTTCCCTCTCTTCTTCCTACCTGTCTGTCATTCTCTTCCTCTTTTTCTTCTTTCCCCTCCTTCGTTTTCTTTTCTCTGGCTCACAGAACAAAAAAAGGAAACAACAGCCAAACTCCGAACCCTTCGACGAAGACGAGGACTCCTCGTCTCTCCTTCCCTCCCCGTCCAAACCCCACCCCCTTTCAACCTCCACCCCCAACCCCAACTCAACCACTCTCCCTCAATTTCTTCAATTCCAACTCTCCAACTTTTCCCTCCCCGCTCCAGCCCCTCTCTCGTCCTCCGCTCGACAAGCTCTCGCTCTGAAAGCGCTCAGGAGGATTTGGGAGGCTGGTTCCCTCCTTTCTGCTTCAAGAGGAATGATGATGGCTGAGGAGGACGAGGAGATTCAGAGCAGTGCGCCTGCGAGAGACCTGTGGATGATGCTCGGTGCGAGGTTGGTGACGAGGGGTGGGTTGTCGCTGGGGCGGGAGGGCGTGAAGGTTGAGGCTGAGGGTGACGTCGAGAGTGAGGGTGAAAAGGAGGATGAGGAGAGGAGGAAGATTTTGTGCCAGTTTGTTGCGGAGGAGTTTGGGGAGAGGTGTGTCTCGAACTCGTTTCGTTGTGTCTCGAGAGGGAGAGGAACTCGCTGACGCGTCCGGCCGTCTTTCGTTCGGTTTGGCGATTTCAGGTACAAGTTTGCGACACTCTGGCTTAACGAAGAGTGGTACAACGATTCTCAGTTGTCGGCAGAGGATCAACGTCGAGTACGTTCCCTCTTCCTTCGTCGCGTCGCATCGTGGTTCTCTATCTTCTCCCTTTCGACCTCGTCTGACCTACGCTCCCCTTCTTCGTTCCTGCTCACAGTCACCCCTCTACCGAACTTCCCTTCTTCACCTCATCAACCTCTACCTTCCTCGCCTCTCCGGAACCTGCCTCAGTCGATTCATTCTCGACCTCCCGGACGTCCCTCTCGAACTCCTCTCGATCCTCCAAGCTCTCTGTACCGATCCGGATCGATCTCGAGGGCGGGTGGGGCTCAAGACGTTGAGGGATTTGGTGGTGGAGAGACCTCCGCTGAGAGAGGATGCGCTGAGGAACTTGTTGGAGCTGTGTACGCATGCTGGTGAGTCGTCTCGCCCTCTGTCTCTCCCTTTCCCTTTTGATCGAATCAACGGCTGACGGCTGTTGTGTCTCTCATTGGCTTCCGTTCGCAGACGCTGGAACTCGAAACCCCGCCATCGCAACCGTTCGAGCCTGGGTCCCGGACAACAAACCTTGGAGTTCGACGATCCGGACGTTCGCTCTTCAGGTTCTGCGACGACTTCAGAGTGTGGATGCGAAAGATCGGGAGAGTGAAAATGGTGGTGAGCAGATGGAGGGAGTCGAGGGAGTCGAGGAAGGGGACGGGGACGGGGAGCTCTCTGAGACGGGGATGGTGCAGGAGGAAGCCGATCAGATCGCTCAGAGCCAGTACCTCCCGGTGAAGCTCGAGATGCCCGTCGAGCAGGAGGTGGTGAGGCAGCATGTCGAGCTGATGTTTGCGCTCACGAAGAAGATTCCGGAGTTCTTGGATGAGTGAGTCTCAGCTCGTTCTTTCGCTCCTTTCCCTCCTCTCATTTCTCGACCTCGACGCGTCGCTGAACCCTCCTTCTTCCTTTCCCTCGCAGGATCTTCGCCGCCTACGGAACCCTCAGCCCTTCCATACAAGAAGCCTTCCAACAAATCCTCGCTCCTCTCATCAAGTCCCTCGGTCCCAACCACGGCAAACTCCTCACTCTCCTTCGAACGTTCCCTCCAGGAGCAGACTCCCTCGCTCTTCGAACGCTTCAGATCCTCTCAGAACCCAAGGACGCCGATACTCCCAGAGTGAAGCTTTCGGTTCCCCTCGTGGCTCTCGTCAAGAGTCTGGTGGCGGAGAGGGATCTGGATCCGAGGTTCATCTTGCCCATCATTCCTGAACTCGATAAGGTGAGTCGTCGTCTTCTTTCCGCATTCCCTCTCCCTCTCTTTCGCCCACTCGAACTGCCGCCGACCCCTCTTACTTGATCCGTTTTCCTCTAGACCGAAGTCAAGAAACACCTCCCTCGAATCATCTCCCTCCTCAACGGGAAAGCTCCAGAACGAGAACTCGTTCGACAAGTCGTCTTCCAACTCGTCGACTCCCCAGCGACCGTCGTTCCTCCCAACACTCCTCGGATGCGACTCGGTCAGAGATTCACTCCGGCGGAGCTGCTGGTGCTGCTTCATCGGTTCGAGAAGGAGGGAGGTTTGAAACCGACGATGGAAGGTGAGTTGAACGGAGCGAGATGGACGAACGGACGACGCCTTTTCGGACGAAACTCGCTGACGGGCTTTATCATCTATTTTTGTAGCTATCGACATCTGCTTCTCGATGACGGAGATCTACAAGTCGGAAGTCCTCGGAGTCGTACTTCAACAGATCTCGGACGAGCCCGACCTGCCCACTCTGTTCCTCCGAACGGTTCGTCTCGTCTCCTTCTGGTCTCTTCCCTCACTCCCTTCCGATCCACCAGCTGACCCTTACCTTCCTCTTTCGCTAACTCAGGTCATCAAATCCGTCCAAACCTACAAATCTCTCACTCCCTTCGTAGCAACCAACCTCCTCTCTCGCCTCATCACCAAGAAGATCTGGACGTCGCCTCAGCTCTGGGAGGGATTCATCAGAGTAGCCAAGATGCTCAGCACGTCGAGTTATCCGGCTCTTCTGCAGCTGCCGAGGGATCAGTTGATGGAGATTGTGGGGAGGGAGGATGGGAAGGCGGTGAAGGCTGGGTTGAGAGAGTTCGTGTTGAAGAAGGTGAGTCTTTATCCCTCCGTCGCTGCGTCCTTCTCTTCCGTCTTCTTTTCGTCCTAAGCTACGCTTCACTACTCCCTCGTCGCTTATGCTGAATCTTTCCTTGTCTTGTTCGCTTTTCATTTCGCTTTCACAGGCTGGAGGGAACGCGACTCGACTTCCAGCATGGTTCTCGGAGGTCTTTGGAGATCAAGTCCTTCCCACCGCTGGATCCGAATCACCTGGACCCGTACCGGATCCCCTGTTGGCTTTCCCTGGACTGCCTGGAGGAGGAGAGAGTCCCCTGAGCTCCGCTCCTACGACGCCTGGAGGAGGAGGTGTTGATTCGAACGGAGCGACGGAGATGGTGATGTGAGAGCTGGGAGACGGAGCGGTTGATCTTCTTTCAGGTTTCCCTGTTTTATAGCGAGCTGTAGTTGTACCTATTCGGAAGACGATGTACTTTTCGCTCGGATCTCAATCAGGGTTTCGAAAGAAAAGAAGAGAAGAGGAGGAGAGACGGACGACGCGTTCGTCAGTGACGTTTCCTCTCTTTAAGATGTGCTCGATCCAGATAAACGCAAGTTTGACAGCAGCAACTACGTCAGTCTAAACAACGCTACTCTCAAGACCTTTCCGGCAGCAGGATGACGAACTTGAGCGAGGCGACTTCGACGCGTCGAGCTGGATGGGCGAGTCGAGGCCATGTTCAATCCGAGATGGTTCTGAGTGACGCGCGGTGTTGAGTAGACTACGAAGCGTCTGAAGACTGGGAGTCAGAGAACGCTCGTTTGCAGCGAGGGCCAAAGGAGCGAGCGAGCTCACCATTTATGATCCCGATGCGCTGTACGCTGGAGGGGGAACTGGAGGAACTACGTAGGCCGGAGCTGAAGTATGAATCACTAGATTACGCTCATGAGCTGTTGTTGAGCCTTGGCAAGCGTTTCGGAAGGCAAAAACGTCAGCAAAGGCGAAACGCGACGCGTCGAGGAGCGTCCACTCACTCCTTCGCCAATCCTCCTGTACGCCACCTTGAGGCTCTCCTCCTTCGGCCAATTCATCCCTTGGCGGAGGAACAACATTTGAGACGCGTTCTAGATGGACATGACGCCTCGAAGCCTCCTGGAAATTGGGAGGTTGAACTCCATGGTCGAAATCCGTTTCTTTCCACGCTCCTCGATTCCGGACGAAGAGCCAGATCACCAACATGCTGACGACGAAGATCGCTGTGGTTGAGATAAAGAGAGAAAAGGATGCCAGCTCAGAGGTGATCGGGATACTCCAGGAGGCAGCGACGAGGGCTAATTCAGGCAAGCGAGAGAAATCAAAGACAGAATGGTCGACTCACTACCAACTATCACGCCTATCTTCGCTCCTCGAGAAAAGGATATCGGAGGCTCTTCCACGGAGTCGTCCTTCATAATCCAGAACAGAAAGATTTGAGGTCAGCTCAGGTCCCCGATCTAGCGATTTGAAGGAAAGACGACGGATCCGAGCTCACGCGTCTCGAAGGTCGACGATTAGCGAATGATGGTGAAGGGTAAGCGTTGACTCCCCCAGGAATGAGGAAGATACAGAGAGTCAGAATCTCTAGAGGTCGGAAGTGGCTGAGCATGTTGTGGTCTGGAGCAAGATTGATGACATGGGAAAGACAGAAGGACAGCGTCCAAAGAAAGACGCGCAGCTTTCGGCCTGCTAGAAAAAGATTGAACAGACCTACGCACGGAGGCGAGAGAACATAATTTCGAATCTCTTGAAATGATGTTCTGACGAGGGTACAGAAGCTGGGGTAGGAGACGGAAGTCCTGAAGGTCGGCGAAAGCTGGGTCGCGTCGCGTTTTGACGAGGGTTTGAACGCCGTAAATTGGTCGCTGTGCTCTCGAATTTGACGCTTTTGCTTGCAAGTATGACGGATTCGAATTTTCGAAGGAAAAAACCTTCCGTCTCATTCAAGCTGACGATCAAAAACAGCATCGATCCAAAGGAGAAGCGACGTGAGGACGAGGCTACTGTAGAAGCTGGGGAAAGAAGGGGAGAGTCAGCAAAAGGATGTATAGAAAGACTGGCGACGATAGATATCTAGAATATGGAGACTCACCGTCACCGCGACCAACAAACCGCAAAATCGAACGAAAACCTCGACCCGTCGAGCCTCCTCCACTCCCACATCGAATCCCACCTTTCCTCTTCCGCGTTCCTCTTCCCCTCCCCTAGTATCCACCCTTCCAACCTCTCCACCTGCACCTGCGACAGTCCCACTACATGCACGCTCACTCCTCCTTTGACTACCGAGTGAAGCTCAAAAGGTAAGCACTGAGGCTCCCACCCCTCGAATCCAGACGCGTCGAGCTCGAGGACCAATCGAGGGTTGAGTTCTTCGACGGAAGAAGCGAAGTCGAGAGGCTGGATCTCTTCGTGAGCGAGTAAGCCGTCCCAGAAGACGAGCGGGAGGTGAAGTCGACGGGGACGAAAGGAGTGGAGGATGTTGCGAAACAGGAGAGCTCGCTCGGCAGAGAGGGATGCCTTGAACTCCGTCCAGGTATCATCGTGAAGTGCTGGAGCCGTATTGTCCGAGGGATCCTTTTGGTTGGACGAGACCTCGAGGTTCCCGAAATCCTGGTGGAGCGCAACGACGGATCGACCGAGGAGCGGTTCGTTCTCCGTTTCCTTAGCGAGTTGAGAGAGAAATTTGGTCGAGGAGGTGAGAGGGGAGCGATGGTAGAAGACTCTGGGGATCCGACGAGTGGAGGGGAAAACGACGTCGTGTAGAAGTGTCGTCCCTACGGTGTTTCCCTTGACGGGAATTCTGGCCTCGACAACGATCCGAACCTCCTCGACCCACTCCCATCTCTGCTGTCCCTCCTCTCCTGCGACGACGAGTCCATCCTCCTTGTCGAAGAGAGCGATCCAGTCTCGAGGTTGAGCGATGGTGATGGACCTCCAAAAGAAGGCGAGGCAGATTTGGCGAATGGCTTGGGAGACGAGGAGGAGGTGGGAGGTCGACCGAGGAGGAGTCGACTCGGGTTGTGAAGAGGAGAGAGGACCGTTTGAGAGGAAGGCGAGCTCGAGGATCTTGCTGATGATCTCGAGAGGGAGGGTGTGGGGTGTAAAGGGCCTGGTCGAAGAGGCAGGAGAGGAGGACGAAGGAGAGGGAGAGGAGGGAGGTCGAGCCTCATTCCGGATGGCCGTTGAGGAGTTGGGCGAAAGAGGAGGTTCGAAGGGCTAAATTTTCGATGTCAGGGGTAGTCGAAAGACCTGAAATGGTCGTCTTGGGTCGTCAAGGTCTTCGTCGAGGATTGAAAGGGAGTTTCAAAGAGCTCACCTGGACTTTCGACTATCGCTCCCGACTTTCACCATCAAGAACTCGTTCCCAACTCTAGACATCACTCCTCGGTACCTTAGAGTAGCTCCAGCTCTTCCAGTGAGTTTAATCCTCGCCTTGGTGATCAGACGAAACGACGGAGAGGAGGGAGAAGGCCGGAACGTCGAAGCTCACCCAAGCTCACCACCTCCTCCCTCCTTCCTTCCCCTCCCCCCTCCTCATCCCAGATGGTCAAACCCTTTGCTACCGAGATTCTCGAACGAATTATATTCTACTACCTCCGCCGCGACGAGCTCCTCCACACACCTGAGGACAACTTCACCCTCTTCACTCCCCCTCGAGGCTCGACCTCCCTCCTCCTCGTCTCAAGAGACTTTCGCCTCCTCTTCCTTCCCTCGCTCTTCTACTCCATCAGCATCTCGCAGCAACATCACTGGGAGCTCCTCTTTAGGAAAGGATCTGGCATCTTGGACGGTGAAGGAGAGGAAGCCAGGATGAGGAGGAGTTGGGTTCGTGAGCTCAGGATCAACCTCGACCTTCAACTTCCCATCGCCCTCCTACCAAACGGCTCCCTCCCCCAAGACAACACTCTCGGATCCAACCAAGTCAAAGGGTTCCTCATCACACTCTCCTCTGCAAACAGTCCATCCGAATCAACAACCTCCCTCCTACCCAACCTCAACCAACCAAGTCAAGCGGTTCCTATCACGCTCTCCCATCCAAAAACAACCTCCTTCCTCCCCAACCTCAATCGTCTCACCCTCCTCCATTCCCTCACGACCTCCGTCCCTCGCTCCCTCCTCCCTCAAACCTGCGAAGATCTTCCCAGTCCTTGGTCCTCCAGAAACCTCCAGCAGCTAGAGCAGGTTCTGTTGCGCTTCTACGAAGCCAATCCCGAACGCAAACCAAATCTCGAACAGCTCGCCTTCCTTCCAAAGGACATCCTGCACGGGCTGTACGAAGAGTCGGCGATGCAGAAGGAAAAGTTCCTTTTAGGGTTGGGTTGTAAGGAGGTCTGGATGTCGATCTTGGATCCAGCGTCGGTCAGGGAGACTGCTGGAAGTTCTCTTTGGGGAACGGAGGAAGTCGTCAAGCACATTGTTTACCCTTCCTTCCCTCTCGCCTCCTCCCTCCTCTCCCCCGGATCCACTACCATCTCCCTTACTACCCCCATCATCTCTTCAAACGTAGATACCTTCCTCGCCTCCGCCTCCATCGTCGACGAGTTCCGCTGGTCCGCTGCTCACGGGAAACGCGTCCGTTTCGTCAACATCCCTCTCCCTCTTCGCCGTCAACTTTGGGCCAAACTCAACAAGATGGCTTCGGATGGGAGCGAGTACGACTACGATGGAGAGGAGGAGGAGGACTTGATGGAGGAAGGAACGGCAGTTGATTGGTTGTTAGAAGCGTTGAAGAAGGAGTGGGTGTGGGTCGAGGAGGATGGAAGGGAAGTTGAGTTTGAGGAGGGATTGAAGGCCGTCAAGGAAGTTTAGGAAGGTTGAGTAGACGTCAGTCCAGCTTTCATTTGGTTGCTTCTCTCCCAAGTCAGGAATCTGAATGCTCCTCCCTCTTCTCGCAGGACTCGCGTCGTCGGAACTGTTGAGCAGGACGCGTTTCGGTGTTCATCTGCGCTTATCACCCTTCTCGCTTTTTTAGATCGCATGATGCTACGATCCTGAGGCCCTTATCCCTACTCTGTCGTCCAACTCTGCTTTGGCAGATTGCCCAGTCGAGAGCTCGGCTACAGAAGGAGGACGAGGACCATCGGTGGTTCGAGCTCACCAATCCCTCCTTCCTTTTCTTTCGCCCGTATCTTTTAATCGACGGAACGATCTAGACGCAGAAGGCTGCTCGTCAATATCGATATCCATGGTATTTATTCTGGACGAAAATGCGAAAGATCGCGAAAAACTGCCCAACAAAACCTGAGGAGAAGGAAGAACGAGAGGGCTCTCAACTTTCCTTCCTCCCCCTTCTCTCTCTTCACCTCCCCTCTCTCCCCTCTGGACAAAAGGGGAAAGTCGACGGGCGGTGAAACGAGAAAGAAACGCGTCGAGATGTCGTTTGCGATCTGTTCTTTTTCGAGCCGACTTCCTTTACCGGACGGCTGACCCGAGGTACTCTCTCGTGTTGCAGAGGTCGACGAACAAGCTGTGAGGTCATAATAAGTAAACTCGAGAAAGCTCTGAGCCACTGCGTTCCCCGTTCCATCTCCTCCATCCGCCTTCAGCTCCTTCACCTTCCCGAGATACTGCAAGTCACGAAGTTGTTGTAGACTTGACCGACCTTCAGGATCGTATCGAAGCTATCCTCTCCGAGAGCAACGGCGAGCTCAGGGAGAGCGAAGGATCCGTAAGGTGCGTGGAACTCTGCGGGAGCGAAAGAGGTGGAGATGCGTCAGGTCTTGACTAGACGGGAAGGAGAAAAGAAAGGAGAAGAAGCTCACCGAGATAGGCAGCATCTGAGTGAGAGACAAAAAAAAAAGGTGAAGTCAGTTCAGTGGGCACGACGAAAGAACGAGACAAAAGCGAAACTCACTCTCAGGTCCATAAACGCTCGAACCGTCCTCCGCTCCTCCGTGGATCCTCTTCCGATTGTTCCCTCCTCCTCCGGGTGCAGAGTAGAACTGGACTCCTTGCTGGTTGGTGGTGAAGTTGAGGGTAATTCCCGTCTTTTCCGAGGAGAGGGTAGCGACGGGAGACGAGGGCGACCTGAAGGAGACGAAATCGAGAAGGACGAAGGTCAGGAGCGTAAATCTGGAGCGGCAAAGTCCCACGAGATGCGCACGAGGGCTTGATGATGGGAGTAAGGAAGTCTGTAGTCGAAGAAGCGAGATCGGCGGAGGGGAAGACGCTCGGGTTGGCGGGAGTATCGCTGGTGAGAAGAAGACGCGTCGAGGAAGGAACGGTCAGTTTCACCAAAGCCGCAAAGAAACTAGAGCGTAAACTCACAGCTTGGGATCGAAGACATAGAAATCGTCGTATCCCTTCGAAGGGTACTGATCTCCGATCTTCTTGCCCGAGCGATGGTCGTGGGAGGTTCCGTTGGCGGAGGGGAGGAGAGATCCAGAAGGAAGCGAGGTTTCAGGGTAGAGATCGAGCGTCCTTGAGGACTGTTGAGAGACGAGAATAGAGCCGAGGTCAGCCTCGGGAGCTCTGGGACAGAGAAGGGCGACGGGAAAGGACGCGTTCTCACCTTGATCGTCAAGTTATGATCCTTGACGCTGACCGATTCGGGAGTAGGTCCGGTTACTGAAGCTTCGAGGTTGAATCCCCAGTGCTGTCGGTACGCAAGTCACAAAGTCAGCTCTCGGTCGAAGACGAGAAGACGAAAAGGAAGAGACGCGAGCTCACCTGAGTCAGATTGATGGGCGTCTCGACTCCTCCCTCTGCCAAAGCAGCTCTGTAAACGATGAGGATAGTCCCTCCTCCAACCTTCTCCTCTCCAGGTCGCTTCACGATCGCAACCAACACCTCAACCTTCAACTCCCCTGGGAACCCTCCCTCTCCGTCCTTCGAGATCAATCTGAAGAGCTGACTTTGAGGAGCAGGGAGCGTGGTTTTGATGGTTTCCTTTTCAGAGGAGGTGAAGAGAGTCGAGGAGGAGAGTTTAATGAGGTCCCATTGCTAACAGGAGGCGAAAGAAAGAGGAGGGTGAGTTTAGGAGAGGAGGGTAGGGGAGAGAGAAAGGGAAGAGAAAGAAGCACTCGTTGATCCCATCCAGACGGACCAGAGTGAAGGCAGACTCCAGGGCATCCTTCAGGCCAACTCTCAGGTGTAGCGACGAGGCCAGAAGGGAGCTTCAGAGCTTGAGCTGGGAGACGGTTGACGTAGCGACCAACTGGAGGAGGAAGGAAGAAAAAGAAGAGGAGGGAGGAGGGAGGGAGGAAGATGGTGAGCTCGTCATTCTCCATCTCTCGAGCTACTTGGGGGCCTCTGGAAGACGAAGGGAGGATTCTCGCCTCACCTATGCAGTGTTGGAACTTGAAAGGTTGATGGAGGAGAAAAACGAGTCAGGAAAAGCTGAATCTCGAGTCGAGAAGGAACGGAAGATCCTCGAAACGACCTTCCACCATCTCTCCTCCTTCGAAGCTCAACAAAGGACCTCACTCCTCGAGCTCCATCGAAAACCTCCGGTCCAGGGACGAGATCATGGGTCTTCCCTCCGACAGTAGCAGGCTCGACGAAGAGAAGTCTATGGATATGGACTGAGCGAGGGAAGAAAAAGAGAAGGAAGGAAAGAAAGAGGAGGTCAGCCAAACGGTGATTCTCCGGAACGATGAGCTCTCGAGTCTTTCGCTGCACTCACGACCCTTCTTGGTGATGCTGAGGGAGAGAGTCCCGTCTGGGAGAGAGAGGACGGTGTGGGACAGGTCTTCGGTGGTCATTATTGATGGTGAAAAGGAAAATCGGAGTGGTGGTTGGGAGTTGGAAAGAAGAAAAGAAACTTGAGCTCGATGCGGGAAGAGGTCCGGATCCCCCTTCTTCGTTTTTTTTCAGAAGCTTGGAAGGTCAGTTTTTCTTCTAGTCTTTGTCTCCGCTGGGTGAAAGTGTACGAAGAGAAGACAAAGCGGCGAGGGATGGCTCCCGAGGAATATAAGAGAAAGTCGAAGCCAAGAAGGCAGATCGTCGACGCGAGTGAGAGACCTCTTCTTTACACCCGAGATGGCTTTCCTGCGGTTTCCAAGTCAAGAGTCAAGAGTCAAAGATAAACAGGAAGCCCGAGAGTGCGAAGAGCCATCACATGTGGTTCAAAAGAACGAAACTTGAAGAGGATCCGTTCCTCGAGCCGAAGACGGGACGCGTCGCTCTTCAGATCGACATCGACCCGAGGTCTGTTTGTTAAAGAGCAAAGTACCACGTACAGTCAGTTCACTGAGAAGGACCCTGAAGAAGACAAGAAACTAAAACTTACCAAGATCCAACTCCTCGTTCTTCCCGAATCGAAGTCGCTCGACCTCTCCTCCCTCTCCCTCGACCTCCCAAACCTGTGTAAACGTCCTTCCTCCGCTCCCGAACTGTCGAAGACACTTCCTCGTCTTCTTGAGGTACTCCGGTGGGTAGCCAACGAGCCTGATCGTCGACGTGGGGAAGTAGGTTGCGAGGAAGGACACCGTGAGATTGATGGCGTCGAAATCCGAAGAGGAGGAGGAGGAGGAGGAGGTCTTTGAGGTTGCGGAGGGTTGAGACGGAGACGAAGGTAAGGGAGTCGAAGTGAAGGTGAAGGTCGAGGTGGGAACGGTGAAGGAGTTGGGAGGTTGAGGAGGGAGTTGGGCGGAGGGAGTGGAAGGGTGATGAAGGACGACGGTTTCGACGCGTTCGGAGTGTTGAACGTGGGCGAAAAGGTTCGGATAGTGAGCGAGGGAGGTGACGTGTAGAGTTTGGAAGCCGACGGCCGAAGAGAGGAAGAACTGCCAACTCCTGACGTTGATTTGACTCGATATCTCGTCTAGACGAGCCTTGTCCGCTTTGGGTTGACCGACGTTGTCCCACCAGACGTTCCAGGCCTTCTCTTCTTCGAACTTCGTCAACCCAGGCGGTCCCTGCCACTCCATACGAGCAGCTATCCGGTGGGGGTGTCTATTGTCGAGGCGGACAGGGTGGGTCCGACAACGAGGAGGGAGAGGTCGGGGAGGATGGAGGGAGGACTCGGCGGGAAAAGGAGCCTCTTTGGAGAGGAAGACGACGTGTCTTTGCGAATGAAGGAGTTCGTTCGAGGTCTGGAAAGGAGGACTGAGTTTGGTAAAGGATTTCGAGAAACGTTCGACGGGGATCCAAGGAAGTTGGCCAGCATCGAACGTCTCAACCTCCAGCACCTCGACCATCGCCCAACGCTTCTGCCCTTCCTCTCCGACGACGAGCAATCCAGCCCCTTCTCCGAAGAGGACCACCCAATCCTGACAGTTGACGATGGTGATTCTCCTCCACCACAAGGGAAGAGCGAGCTCCCTGAGTCCACGAGAGAGAAGGAGGAGGTGGGAGGTTCGAGTAGGGGGCGAGGGAGGAGAGTGGGGAGAGATGGGGTCGAACGCTCCGAGCGCGAGTTTGAGGATCCGTTCGATAACTTCGAGAGGGAGAGTGAGGTCCGACGACATGCTGGGTTTGAGATAGAGGAAAAGGAAAGAACTGGGAGAGGAGAAGTCGATGCTGGCCGTTTGAGGTCAACTTCGAAACTGCCTTCCTCTTCTCTTCTTCAACCAAACCCCAACAAGCACTTTTCCCACCCAACTCTTCTTTCTTCTCTTCTCTTTCCATGGCTCCTCGGATACCCCTCCCCTTGGTCTCGCTTCGTCGGTCAGCTTCCACGGCGGTCAAACCCTCGACCTCTTCGGTCCTTCCTTCCTCGTCGTCCTCCTCTCTTTCGGTCGTCCAAACCTCAGCAACGCAGGCCATCCTTCGAGACGTCCGCGCCGTTCTCGTCGCCGTAGATGAGACCGTGTCCAAGGAGAGCCCATGGCTCGCTAGGTTGGAAGAGGCTTCTCGGCGGCTCCGAAAGATTGGAGGAGAAGGAGCTGGTGAGCTCGAAGGAAGGGCGTCCGAAGAGATGGAGATCGCAGGTGAGCTCGTTCTTCCCTTTGAGCTCGATTTTCTCTTCGGAAGGAGTTGGAGGGAACGCATATATACATTCTCCTCGCTCTCAGCGAAGTTTCAATGGTCTCTGCAGCTCGGCAGAGGGTCAAGGAGCGTCGGACGAAGCAAAGATGGAGCTCACGCCCTCCGACCCATCCTTCTTCCCTCTCCTTCCTCTTGCACCTTTGATCTGACTTTGAAACCCTTCTTCATCCCCCCCCCCCAGTCTACTCTCCGCCCCTTGCTGGATCCAAGGACCTCGTTACAGCTCTCCTGGAGGATCCACTGGTTCCAGACCAGCTTCGGGAAAAGGCGCTCCTCGAGCGAGCGAATGGAAGCGCTGGGTCCAAGAGTCAACCTCTCAAGATTCGGTGAGTAGGAAAGGTGGTTTCCCTACGATGCTGAGGCTGCAGCTGACGAGGTACTTTCTCTCGGCTCAACAGGTACGGTCCGTCTACGATGGTAGATGCGGACGGGCTGTCAATTAACTCGAACTTCCTTCAGTCCGGTCATTTCTCCATCCTCGAGTTGCCAGGTGAGCTCGCTCGTCTTCATCTTTCCTTCTCAGATATCCTCAGCAACTGATTCTCTTTGCGAACTGTCCTTAGCTTCTACACCTCCATCCCAACTCTTCACGTCCCTCCTCCTCTCCCCTCTCCCCGTTCTCGTCGTCGACAACCTCCGTCTCTTCTCCTCCCACCCTCCCCTCGCGTCCCTCCTCCCCTCCCTCCTTCGACATCCTCGCCTCCGACTCGTCATCAACACCATCTCAGAACTCCCTACCTCCCAATCCGCCTTCGAGGCCCGCGTCTGGACGGAAATCGACCACCTCGTCGGAGGAGATCAGGAAGTCGTCGATGGCCTCAAGGAGCGAGTCTTCGTCGTGGGAGCGAAGAGAGCTGTCCGAGCTGTGGACGCTTGGAGGGAAGGAGAGAACTTGACTGGAAGGGAGAAGACTGAGAAGGTCGACTTCTTCCAGAGGGAGTTCATCGGTAGCAACATTGGAAACTTGAAGGCGGATCTCGTTCGAGCCGCGACGACCGAGTCCTCCTCATCACCATCCTCGTCGTCGTCCAACCCTCTACCACCCTCGCTCTCGTCAACCCTCTTCCTCGCTGAACTCGCCGTATCCTCTTCAGCCTTCGAGCTCCTCGCTCTCTCAACCACCCTCAAAGCCTACGCTCTCGCCGCGTCCGACCTTCGAACCGAGGCTCGTTCGGTCGCGTCCGAATTCGTCAAAACAGCTCTCGTTATGCCTCCGAAGGTTGGAGACGTCGGTGGGCTCGGAACGTCGCCTCCGACGGTGGCTGAGGAAGTTCTGAGGAAGGCCAAGCAGGATGTTGACGCGGCTTTGAGCCGGTTGGGTTGGTTGAAGTTGTTGGGTGGACGAGTGGACGACGTAGCTTGGGAGGTTGAGGATGCTGTGCGATCTGGTTGGGGAGGAGAAGGAGAGAAGGGAGTGAGTGCTGTTCTTTCCTTTTTTTTTTTTTTCGTCGTTCTTGATCTCCGAGAGAGCAACGCGCTGACCGACTGTGTCGTCCTTCCTCACCTCTCCTCCTCCTCACAGCTCATCCTCTCAACAGCTCACCTCCAAACCCTCCACACCACCCTCTCCGCTTCCCTCTCCAACCTCCTTCTCCACCCACCGACCCCAACGCTCTCCTCCTCCCTCCTCGTCAACTCCCTCCCACCCTGCCCGCCCCTGCCCTTCCCCTCCTCTCTCCTCCTCACCCCTCTCATCTCGCGCAAAAACATCCTCCTCTCTCCCACCGGACCCATCGCCGCTCTCCACCTCCGAGCTCAAAAGGCCGTCCTGACGACCTACTTCTCTTCCGTCGCGAGTGTGGGAGCTGCGTACGGCGCGTGGTTGGAAGGCGTTTGGGAAGGGGCGACCGGAGTCGGAGTGGGCAGTTTGGGCCTGGTGCTCGGCGTGAGATGGGGGATGGCAAAGTGGGAGGGTGGGAAGAGGAGGTTCTGGAGGGATTGGAGGAGGGTTGGGGAGGGGTTGGAGAGGGATTTGGAGGTCAGTTCGACGCGTCGTTTCTGTCGTGTCCGTTTCACTTCGAGGACATCTTTTGCTGAACTCCTTCTTCCGTGTTTCGCCCATCGCAGGATCACCTCACCCAAACAGCCCGAACGGTCCTTCTCGCTCGACCTCTAGCGGCAGCGGAGGGGATGGAGACACTCGTGAAGAAGAGGAGGGAGGTGGTCGAGGAGGAGTTGGTGGAGGTTGCGTTGTTGAAGGAGAGGGTGGAGGAGTTGCAGTTGGGGCAGGTGCCGGTGGTGGTCAAGGTTGGCGAGGAGGTGGAGCAGGAACTGAGGATCTAGATGTTTTTTTTTGGGATTTTGGTCTGAGACTCGAGGCGAAAGGAAAGAAGGACGCGAACGATCCTTGGACTTGAGAAGAGCGAACGCGTTCGAACAAGATCGATACTATCTTGATCTAGTTCACAAAATTTTAGAGGCAGAAAAGCCAGGAGAGACTGAAAACTCAAGCACGACGAACAGACTTCGAAATCTCGAAACCTCGACGCGTTCCACTCCTCCCCCTCTTTCTTCCCAACGCCAACAACCTCGCTTCTCCCTCCCTTCATCCGTTCTTCTCCCCATCTGTATCTCCTCTCTCCCGGCCTCTCGTATCCTCTTCTATATGCCCCGACCTTCTACAGCCATCAGCGGCACCTCTGCGGACAAGCAGGAGGAAGCCATCTTCCAAGGAATCGGTGAGCTCGACTTCTTTCCCTTCTTTCCTTGTTCTTGAAGGAGCTTCCCTCGGTTTAGCAACTGGAGCTGGAGTGGGCTGAGCAGAGAGCTTGAGCTGGACATTATGGGAGAGTCGGGTTTTGAGGGGAAAGGAGGGAGGGTATGGAAGGGAGGTGCTGAAGGGAGGGAAGGAGGGAGGAGGTGACGCGGGAGAGGGAGCTCAGAAGACGAGTATAAATCTTCTAAGGGCTTTTTTGAAGCTCGAAGCGGGTACTGAGGAGCTCTAGCCCTTCCGGAGCGCAAGAACGAGACTTGTAGGACTCGTTAGAGCGAGGGAGGTTGATAGGAAGACCGAGAGCAAGCTCGCACGATGGATTCCCTTGCCCTTTCCCAAGTCTCGTCCATTCGTCCTTTCTCTCGCCCCTACCAAGCACAGTAACTGACTATTAGCTTTCTTTATCCACAGAGAGCTTTGAGCTCCAAAAGACCATCGTCACCAAGCTCGCCAAAGGAGCTGTACGTCTTGCTCTCTCTCTCTCTCCTTCAACCTCCTCCCTTCCTTCCCGAGCTCACCCTTTCCCTTATGACAACAGCTCCCCGCCAACATCAAACTCCAAAAAGACGTCATCTCAGCCATCTCCAAATCTGCTTCCGTGTTCATCAACTACCTCGGTTCGTCCTACCCTCCTTCGCTTCGATTCGTTCAGCCCGTCCCCTTCCCTCACGTCGAGCTCACGCACTCCTTTCCCTCGCCTTCCTTGGTCTCACAGCTGCTACGTTCGTTCTCGCTCTTGCCTTCGCCCTCGTCTCGATCCTTAACCAAACCGAGAGCTGACTCCATCTCCTTTCTACGACTCGAAACAGAGCTCACGAAGGAGCCGTCACTCGAAACGTCAAGACCATCTCTGCTTCCGACGTCTTGAAAGCCGTCACCAACGCCGATTTCTACCCTGAAGAGCTGCTGCCTTTGCTTCAGGCTGAGCTGGAAGGTTCGTTTCTCTGCCTTCTTGCCACCCATCGCCTCGCTTCTCCTTTCTTCAGCGACAGCTCGCGACCCAACGCGTCCGGCCCCTCCTCTCTTTTCGACCTGATCCTGATCCTGACCAACCCTCTTCTCTCTCACTTTCTTTCCACCCATCTTTATATTTATCTTCCGTTCCACCCTTACCCACCAGCCTTCCGAGCCAACAACGGAGCCAACCCTTCCCGCCGACGGAAATCGTCCGTTTCCGACCACGTCGAAGCGCCGGTCAAGAAGGGAGGGAGGAAATCGGATCCCGTGGAGTCTACGGAGAAGAAGAAGGGCCCGGTGGTAAAGCTGAGGTTGAACGGGAACGGGAGCGGGAAGGGGAAGGAGAGGGAGGTTCCGGTTGGGGTGTTGGGTGGGGAGGGAGGTGAGTTTCGCTTCTCTCGTTTCTTTCGTTGCGTTCGAACGCGTTTTGGTTCTCGGCTGGGATAGGGCTGCTCTGGTGGAGAATCGTATCGGACGCGGAGTTGAGGAAGGGTTCCCAAGAGATTTCGACGGTCTGGCGACGAAGACGGAAGACGGACGGAGACGCGTCGTTCGAACTGACCTTCCCCTCCCTCTTGTTTTCCCCACAGACGACGACGATCTCACTTCAGCCTCAGACGACGACGATGACGACGAGGAAGACGAGGAGGAGGAGGATCCTGAAGAGGACGACGAGGAGGAAGAGGAGGAGGAGGATCTTCCTGGCGCGAAGGGTCTCGAGGAGGGAGGAGGGGAGATGGAGGAGGATAGCGATGGGGAGTAAGAGTGGAAGTGGGATTCTTTACACTCTAGAAACTTTATCTTCTCTGTACCTTATGGTGCACCTCTGGATCAGTTGGGAGCGAACGAGAGCTCGTTCGAATCTCGAGGGCTGAACGCGTCGGGAATCCACCGCTCTCGTCTCACCTGCTTCTTTCTCCCTTCGAGCGCATTTCTTTCCTTCCCGCCCCCTTCTTCCGCCCCTTCTCTGCCTCTTCTCCATGTATACATTCTGTTTGAGAGCCCCTCATGAAATTTCTTTCGTCGAAGGGGGTTCATGAATGACGTCGTGGCACGAGCTTTCTTAGCTCCCTCCCTCCCTCCCTCTTCCTCCCTCCCCTTCCTCCCTCCCAACCCTCACTCCCTCACCCACCCACCCTTCAATCCTTCCCTTCCCATCCACCTCTTCCACCATGAGATTCTCCCTTGCCACCGTCGCCTGCGCTGCTCTTCTTCTGCCTTCTCACGCTTCCGCTTCTTGGTTCCACGAGGACAAACGTGAGGTCTCGTTTGCTTTCTTTTTTTGCTTTTCCTTCTTCTCTTTTGACTGACCTTCCAACCTTTCTTTCGTCTTCCTCAGCCGATCCTTCGACTTGGGATACCGCTAAGCTCACTGCGTACCTCAAGGAGCAAGGAATCGAGCTTCCCAAAGCTCCTTCTCAAGCTGAACTGTGAGCTCTGCCTTTCGCCCCATCTTCGCTCCTCCTCCTCCTCCTCTCCTCCCACCCCCTTCCTCGTCATCTCTCTCTCGCTCGTCCGGATCTCTGACCCGTTTCCTCCCACTTTTTCACTCTTCTCTTCTTCTTCCAGCCTCGCTCTCGCTCAGAGGTCGTTCGATGGATCCGCAAAGTACGCTGGAGCTGCCGCTGGAGCCGCTCAGGGAGCCTACGAGGGATTGTCCGAGAAGGCGATTGATGCGTGAGTCGTCGTTCTCCCGTCTCCTTCCTTGTTCTGTCTCTCTCTTCTTCCCTGTCTTTTCTCAGCTGTACTGATCCTCATTTATCTTTCATACCCTCTTTTCTTGCAGTTGGACCGAGAGCCAGTTGAGGGAGTACCTCCTCGAGCAGGGAGCCATCACCCCAAAGTCGACGACCGAGCAGCTTCGAATCCTCGCTAAGCAGAAGCTCGCTCAGGCCAGCACCGCCATCTGTGAGTATTGTTCTCATTCACTGCATACGAGTCAGAAGCGAAGTTTGGAAGCTGACCGATGTTTTTCTGCTCCTCCTCCTCAGACGGAAACTCGTACCAGCAGGCCACCAACTCCCTCTCCTCCTCCGCCTCCAGCGTCTCTTCCACCCTCTCTCCTTACGCTACTCAGGCTGCCTCCGCCGCTTCGGAAGCCTCTGGAGCTGCTCGAGTTGCTGCTTCTTCCATCTCCAGCGCCGCTGCCTACGCTTCGTCTGTGGCAGTCAACGCTCCCCACGACGCTAGAGACTACGTCTACAGCACCTGGGACGACAACAAGCTTAGGGCTTACCTCGAGGAGAGGAACATCATCAAGACCAAGACTCAGTTGAAGAGGGAGGAGGTGAGTAGCTCGCGTTTCGCTTTGGGAAACTCCTTGAAAACGACGAGAGCTGACCCTTTCCTCTTCAATTTGCTCTCGATTCTTTTTCTTCAGTACCTCGACTTGATCAAGAAGCCCTTCGCCGACGCTGCCAAGCTCCCTTACGACACCTGGTCTGATTCTTACATCGTGAGTTCGAGTTTCAGTCTGCATCTCGCCCTCCGAGCTCCGAGCTTTGACGCGTCGCTGAACCTCTTCTCCTTCCTTCCCTCAGCGAAACTGGCTCGTCTCCCACGGTGTCCTTAAGACCGAGGCTGCCAAGACCCGAGACTCGCTTTACGACCTCATGAAGGTGAGCGGAAGATCTGAACTGAGGAAGGAGCTCGAATATCTGGCTTACTTTCTCTTCTTTCCTTTCCTCCCTCCCAGACCAACTACTTCACTACCAAGGATACCGTTTGGTCGACCTGGACTGATTCTCAACTCCACGACTGGCTCGTTTCTCACGGAATCATCAAGACCGAGGCTGAGCTCACCCGAGAGAAGGTTAGTTGGACTCTCTTTTCTTCTTCCGCTCGAGTCGAATTCACCTCTGATGTTCTCGGCTCCCTTCTTCGGTTTGACGTTGAGGCGATGCAGTACGAGAAGCTTCTCGCCGACCACTACCCCAAGGCGAAGGATACCACCTGGTCCGCTTGGAAGGATTCCGACCTTCGACAGTACCTCATCGACCACAACTACATCAAGTCCGACTTCCAGGCCAAGCGAGACGAGCTCGTCGCCATCGCTTCCAGCAAGGTTCCCTCGGCCGCTTCTCCTGGATACCTCACTTGGCCCGATGCTCGACTCAGGGCTTACCTCAGGGTTCGTTTCTCGTTTTCTCTTCGTTCCGCTTTCTCCAAGTTGAGCTCGGTCTGACCTCGTCTCTCCTTTCATTCTCTTCGCTTCTTCAGGACAACAAGATCGACGATACCAAGTACACCGACCGACCTTCTCTCCTCCAGGAGGTCCGAATCCGATACGTTCAGTCCGAGAACCGAGTTGAGGGTCGTGAGTCCCACGCGTCTTCTTTTTGCTCGCCGTCAACTCGTCCCGAAACTGACCCCCTTTTCTTCCTTTCTTTCTTCAGTCCTCAACTCCATTCGAGAGTCCCTCGCTGCCGGAGCCAACATCGCTGAGGACACCCTCGCTTCCATCCTCGCCTCCCTCACTGGTGGAAAGCAGACCGTCGAGCAGGCCTACGATTCCGCCGTCTCTGCCGCTTCCAAGTCTGGATCGTCCGCTGCCAGCGAGGCTTCGAAGTTGAGCTCGTCTGCTTCCCTCTCTGGAGATGCTGCTCTGTGAGTTTTCGAGCTCTTCCTTTCTTCGACGAGATTGAACGAAGCTGACCTTTCTCGTCTTGTTGGTTGCCCTTCAGCTCCTCCGCTTCCTCCGTCGCGTCTTCCTACTCCAAGTGGGCCGCTACCGCTGCTCCTTCGGCTTCCAAGGACGCTTCCAAGTCGGCCGTTGCTGCCTCGAAGAGTGCTTTCAGTGAGTTCCTCATCTCCCTCTCGATCGCCGTCCGAGAACCGATCTCTGACCCTCTCCCTCTCGTTTCTTCCTCCCTCCTCAGGCGCCGCCTCCCTCGTCTCCGCCTCGGCCGTCTCAGCTGGAAACGCTTACCTCTCCTCGGCCTCCTCCCTCGCCTCTGCCGCCTCAGCCTCCGCCGTCTCCCTCTCGTCGGTCGCTTCCGCGTCGGCCTCGTCCCTCTCCAAATCCGCCTACTCAGCTTCGTCCGTCGCGTCCAAGTCGGCTCTCTCCCTCAGCTCGGTAGCTTCCGCTTCCGCTTCGTCAGCTTCTGTCGTTTCGTCCAAGGCTTCGGCTTCGGCGTCGAGGTCGGTCAAGGCTGAGCTTTAAGGAGGAGTTGGGTAGTTTGGTTTTAGTCGCGTCGTCTTTCGTAGCTTGTTTTTCCCCTTTCCCCCCTCCCCCTTCTATTGTTTCTCGACTATCTCCTAGCTTTTGATCGATTTTCATGACCCTCTCTCGCTTTATGTTCAAACCTAGGTCTCTTTCTCGCTCGGTTCGAAAATGAATGAACGTCCCTCTCCTCTGTTCTTCCTTCCCTTCAATCCGAGGTCGAAAGAAGATCTTACAAAGATGGGAAGAGTACGAGCACATCTAAGACAGGCGGATCCAAAAGAAAAAAGGCCGAGGAGTCCTGACAAGAAAGTGAAAAGAACGAAAGGAACGAAGGACGGGAGCGAAACAAAGGTGGTCCAACGAAATGGTGAGACACACAGGTCCACAAAAGAACGACTACGTAAACAGGTAGGTTTAAGCTACGCCTCGTGCAAAGGAATCGATTCCCTCACGAGTCTGTTTCAGAACGAAGAAAAGGAGGGAGGTCAGCGCGTGTCGAAACGAAACGAAACGAAACGAGGCGAAGAGAACGATACGCACTTCAACCAAACACTTCCCCTCGTAGACTTCGAGCCCAATATCTCCCACGGTCGCCTGGTTCCTCGTGGTCCTGAAATCCGAGAGAGGAGATCGTCTTTGCCCTGTGTGAACAGAACGAAAAACGAACGACGGCGTCAGTTCGAGGCTCGATATCTTCGCCGTCTTCGTTTGAACGAACGAGCGAACGGTAGTGTTGAGATAGAAGGAAATGAAAGCTGTACTAACCTCCTTCGTCCCATCACTCTCCAAAATCACCGTCGTCCCCGCCCACGGCCCAACTTCCATTCCCTCCCCTCCTCCCGCTCCTCCCGCTCCCCATCCTCCTCCTCCCTCAGCAGCCCCACCACCGATCGTGAACGCAGCCTCGTGAATCCAAACATCCACACTCAAGATCTCTCCTCTCGAACTCGGCAACTCGGTCCTTTGGTTCGCCAATCTCAGAGACTGGAAGATCTGTTGACCGAACGGGAGGAGATCGAGGAAGATGATGTAAGGTAAGGGGAGTATGGCGTGGTAGTAGGTTGGGGAGTGGAGGAAGGAATCCATGGTCGGAGGGAGGTGAGAGGGGGTGAAGGATAGAGGGGAGACGGGAGGAAGGGAGTTGGCGGTTGAGAGTGGGTGAAGGAACGGAGGGATGAAGACCATGGCACCGCTTAAAAAAGGAGACGAACGAGCGAGGAAGATGAAGAACGAAGAGAGAGAAGGGGAAGAGAGTCAGTTTCGACGATTCAACGAGAAGTCAAGTTCGAAACGCTCGAAACCAACGCGACTCACCTCGTCCACCCTCCCGCAACGCCTTCCTCCCTCCTCCTCCAGCTAACGCACAGATTTTCCACCAAATCCCCAAACCTCATCTTGCTCAACAACCCACTCGCATCCAGCTCCCTATGGCACATCTTCAACGCCGCTCCACTCGGCCAGCTCACGTTCGAAGGGAGAGGAACCACAATCCTCAGGACGGGAGCTCGATTGAACCTGAACGGCGACGCCGACGACATGAACAACGGTTCGACGGGTCCTTGGTAACGTTGGTGACTGAGTTGGTTCTGGGAGGAAGGCGAGCGATGCCGAGGAGGGAAGGAAGGGTTGGAGGACGCAGAAGAATCGGGGGAGGAGGATCGATGAGGGTAGAACCCTGGTCTCGCTGAGGAGGATCCGACGAAGCCTTTGTCTCCCTTGAGAGGGACGGTGGTCGTCGAGTTCCCACCTGAAGGGGATTGACTTCCTCCTGATCGATGCGAGAGGTTGAGCATCGAGCTTTCCCTCGAACCGTGTTTCTTGAACGCCGGGTTGGAGAGGTTGGGCATGGGAGGAGCGTCGGGATCGTAGTAGACTGGGGAGAGGGGAGTAGTCATGGCGAGGTTGGTTTGAGATCCGTTCCCGTTCCCGTTCTGACCCATTCCTCTCCATCCGTTGGGAGCTGGCCCAGTGGCAGAGCGCTGACGAGGAACGAAGGATGCTGAGTTGGAGTAGATGGAGGATCCTCCTCCTCCTCCTCCAGCTAGGGAATGAGCGTAGGAATCGAGGGAGAGTCGGGAGTCGTTCGTTGGGCCTCCACGGCGTTGGTTGCTGTTCCGAGGAGGTGGGTGGTTCTGTGAGAACTCGTACCGACGCGGTTCGGGAGCTCGAGGAGTCGGAGGAGTGACTCTCGTGCTGGAGGAAGGGGATTCGGCTGTGGAGTGAACTGAAGCCGACGACGAAGCGATCCTAGGACTGTTGAACGACGAAGGAGGAGGTCCGGATCCATGCATCGAAGCTGCTGCACCTCCCTTCGCTCGACTAGCTCCCCACGTCACTCCGCTCATGACACTCGAAATCGAGCTCCTCCTCCTCAACTTCCTCGGTCCGTTCGTGATGCTTCCTTCTCTCGAAAGAATCGACGGACTCCTGATCGACGACGACGACGAAGCGAGATCGATGGCCGAAGCGAGAGGAGCTGGGAAGACGAGTTCCCTTCCGTTGGGAAGCGCTCGAGTTCGTGCTGACGGAGGGAGGGAAGGGTGAAGTCCTTGAAGTGGGACGGGGAGACAGTCTTCTTCTTCGAAAGGGATGAGATGAGGTCCTGGGGGTGGGAGGAGAGAGTGGGAGGTTCGAAGGAGGAGGGTCACGACGGAGGAGGCCAGGACGAGGTGAGGTGGGAGGATGGCGTTCGGTGGGAGGGAGAGGGTCGATACTGTCCAACGAGAAAGGAAAGACGCGTCTCGAATGGGTCAGAGTCCTCTCTCGAATGGACAAGAGTGGAAAGACGGGGCGTCCGAAACTCACAAAAATCCAAAATCGTCCCCGTCGAAACGTTCGCCCATCCTTCCCTCGCTCCAGCTCGATCCAACCCTCCTCTCATGTACCCTGCCCAACCCAACCCCCAAACCCTCACCTCCTCTCTCACGTACCTCCCTCCATCCATCGCTCTCCTCTCCTTCTTCGACCCAGCCTCCCAAAGCGTCAACACGCTCTGAATCGGCAACTCCTGCAAGATCCCTCTCAGCACTCTCGGGTTCGACAGCAGCGTCGAGATGGTAGGGATATCGTCCGAGTTGAACGCGTCCTCTCCGAAGTGGGACATGAGGGAAGGGTCTCCGAAGGTGGTGGAGGAGGAAGCGGTGATTTTGGGGAGGATGTTGAACGAGGCGGAGGAGGTGTAGTCCTGCTTGAAGGGAGCTTGGACGGAGGAGGAGGAGGCGATGTTGGTGTTGGGTGTGGGAGTGAGAGGAGAGTAGATGTGGTTTTGAGGTTGAGAAGGAGGAGGGGAGGTGTAGCGAGGAGGAGGAGGAGGGAGAGGGTGATCTCGATCTTGATCTTGAGCTGCGAGCTTGGTTGGACTTCCGAGAGGACGAGACGTTCGAAGGGAAGAGACGGGACGAGCTGAGTTTCGAGGAGGTGGTAGTGGAGAGAGAGGAGCTGGCGAGGTAGCTTCCAAAGGCTGTCCGTTCGAAGGGAAAGAGCTGGACAGGCTGAGGTCGAGCAGCACTGGACTCCTCGGTTGCTGTTCATCGACGTCTGCTCCCCAGAGGCTTCGACCTTGAGCTGCTCCTCCTCCGTTCGTGATCCTCCTTGAGACCATGGGCGGCGAAGTCTGCGAATACGTCGACTGAGGACTCATCAACGCCGCCGAAGCAGCTTCCTCGTACCTCCTCCCTCTCGCCTCCCAGCTCTCCTCCTCTCTGGACGTGTCGGCGAAGAAGTCGTGTTTCGGTGGTGCTGGAGGAGGAGGAGGGACGAACTCGGTGGTGAGAGGAGGGAGTTTGGATCTCATGGAGTCCTGCTGGGAGGTTGTGCGAGCGAGAGGAGCTGCTGAGATGAGGGATCCAGAGGGAGTTCGACCGTGAAGTTGAGCGGCCTTGGAGGAGGGAGAGGAGGGAGTAGAAGGAAGTCGAGGACCTGTTGGATGATGGTGAGGAGAGGTGTCTCTTGAATGAACCGACGTAGCTGGAGTAGTGCTGCTTCCTGTCGAAGACGATCTCAGGTTGGAGAGAAGCGGCGGAGGAGGAGCGAGAGAGACGTTTGAGCTCGAGCTCGCTCCTTCTCCTCCTTTTCTTCCCAAGCCCGGTAGAACGAAATCCTCGTCCTCTTGATCGCTCGCCAAATCTTCCACTTCCTCATCCTTGAAGGAAGAGAAGCCTGATCCTGCTGAAACGTCCGAGGACAAGGATGTGGACGATCCTCCCGAGCGCGTCATGGTCTTGGGCGAGAGGAGGAGAGTCGAGGGAGAGGGAGGAGGACGAGGTGCGAGGAGAGGAGGAGCTCCTGGAAGAGCCATCGTTCTTGGAGGTCCAGTGAAGAGAGGTCGAGTAGGAGGTGGTAGTGGTGGATAGGAGGGTCGAAGAGAAGAGGGAGCTTGGGAAGGAGGTTGAGGGAATCCATGGGGAGAGAGGAACTGATTGCGCGAAGGAGAGGAGGAGGGAGACGACGCCGAGTTGGGTCCTACAGGGAACGACGAAGGTGGTGGTGGTTGAGAAGAGTAGGCTCGATTGGTAGGATCTTGATAGAAGAAGTTGGGAGGTCCTTGGGAGGATTGACGAGGTTGAGAAGGAGGGGAGGACGAGGAGGCCGAGGAAGGAGAAACCAGCGAAGAAACAGGTCGACCATCGCTGCTCTTGCTGCGTCTTCGGAGGAGATTCGGTTTACCCATAATCTACAAGCAAAGAGCACAGAGGTCAGCTTGAATTTGTAGAGAGACAGGGAAGACGGAGGAGCTGACCTAGACGGTCCTTCTTCCTCTAGAAGAAGCTGAAGGTGTTGACGTTGAAAAGAAAGGTCCGAAGCCTCGAGAGCTACAGAGTAGGAAGAAAAAGTAAGTCAGCTTCCGAAGCTTTTCATTTCCTCGAACGATATACGCGACTCACAGCGACGCAACGAGAAGGGAGAGAAAGGGGGGAGGAGAGGAAGAATGTGGTTGGGAGTCCGACCTCACGCTTTCTCCTCCTCCTCCTCCTCCCCCCGGGAGCCCGTCGGTGCCTAATTCGTTTGGTCAAACGAAGTTCGCAACCGAAGTTTTCGCTCGGATCTAAACATGTTTTCCTTTGCTCTCGCTGGTGTAAAGTTCTCCTCGTGAAACAGCGAGAAGAAGGGGGAAAAAAGCGAGCAAGCAAAAACTAACGAGCGCGTCATGTCCTCGTTCGAAACCCTTGGTTCTCTTTTTTCTTCACGACGACGCGTCTTCAGGAGGTCTTTGCTAGCGCCTATCTTTCCTCTCAAGAAACACACCTGTTCTCGAACCCAGTTCCGGCCAGCTCCCGAACGAACAATGGAGCTCGACTTCTGTCGCGTCAACTCTCCTTCGCGTCGCCGGCTCGTCCCTCCCTCACTCTCCCACACCTCAACAAGCAAGAGCGATTCCGTATATACTCCCACAATCAAGCAGATCCAGTCCCGCTTCCCGAGCTCGAAGAAGAAGGGTCCTCAGCAGCCTGAGCAGCAACGATCTTGGCTCCCAACTGCAACAAAAACGGAAAACAACCCAAATCGAAGTCAGCTCTCTCTCCTCACCTTTCCCTCTCTCCCCACCGGACAGCCTCTTCTCCCTCCACAACCTTTCCCTCCCTCGACATTTCACCGCGAAGAAAAAGAGAATCACGACTCACACTCCTAACGTTCTGCTCAGCCCTCTCTACTCCCAAACCCCTCGCCCTCTCGTACATGCTCAAGGCTTCCTGGAGCTGACCTCGAGCTTCGAGGACGGCGGCGAGGTTGAACGAGATTTCCGGGTCGAGAGGGTTCAGGGAGAGGGCGGCTCTGTGGGAGGGAAACGAAGGGCGGGAGGAAGGAAGAAGGGTGAGCTTGAGCTCGAACCAACGAGCAAAAAGGAAGAGAGCGAGGCAACGAACCTCAGATGCTTCTCGGCGAAATCACCCTTGGGCGGCGTGGAGAGGATGTAGGCTGAGGCGAGATCTGTCAAAAACGAAGCGAAAAAAGAAAAATATCAGAAAGAGCCTCAGGGAAGGAGGGGGTTGATGAGGGTCGAGCTGACTGAGCCGAGAAGAGTCGGGTCCGAACTTACTGGTATGAGCATCAGCGTTCTCAGGCTCGAACGCTATCGATTCCAACCAGGACGAGATGGCTGATTCGTGGTCCTCTACAGAACGAGTGGAACGAACCGAAAACGAACGAGGTCAGCTCTCACCCTCCTTCCCTCCAGCTCGTCGCTCGCATGCACTCACTCAAACAATACTCGACCACTCCCTTGTTAAACAAAACAGTGCCGTTCCTCTCGATCTTGAGTGCTTCCTCGTAGCATCTCTTGGCCTCCTTGTAGTTTCCTTCCTCTACGGCTTGGGTTCCTTGTTCGACGAGGAAGGTGTGTTCGGGGGAAGGGTCCGTCGTCGAGGGAGGGAACAGACCCGAGTTGGCGGCTGAAGGAGACATAAAGTAGAGTATAGAAAGAGGGTTGAGTTGAGGGGAAGGGAGAGTGACAAGGAGAAGGAAGAGAGAGCGAACGGACCTGTAGCGAAACGAGGAGGAGAAGGGGAGGAGAAGGGACGAGAGCTGAGGGAGGAGCGAGGGAGAACGAGGAGACGTCGGGCTGAAGGAGCGGCTCGTCCAAGGGAAGATCGGAGAAGAGAAGTGCTGATTCGAGCGGACATAAGGAGAAAGTTTGAAGGTTTGAGTAGATGGTGGGTTGAGGGAAACGAGAGAGAGCGAGCTTCGATCCGATTCCGTGTTGAATCGATTCACTTTTCAAAGGTCTCCCTGCCTCCTTCCTCTCCAACCACATTTCCAGCTCTCCCTCTCTCTCTTTCTATCGACGCGCCAACAAATGTCCTTCACCTCCTTCCTCTCTGATCGCTCAAGTTCGAAACTCCCTCCACCTCAACCCGACAACCCTTCGGCCTTCCTCCAAACAGCTTCCTTCTCCAACCCTCAATCCACCTCCCAGTCGTCCTCGTCTTCTCCACCATCGGACTCCTTCTCCGCTGAATCCCTCTTCGGAGGAGCTTCGACGTACGATCCTGCTCAACTGCATCCTCTCGCTGGCTTGGGATCGGGCAAGCAGTTGGAGTACTTGACGTTGGAGGACGACAAGACGAATTTGGAAGGAGGAGCCATGATGGGAAACAGAGGCTTCATGGATGACGTGCAGACAGGGACAGGAACAGCTTATGTGACGGGTGAGTGCAGCTCTCAAGCTTCCATATCTACAGACCTCGAGCGAGAAGAGAGAGAGAGAGGGAGGAAGAAGCAGGGAGAGGAAGGAGGTCGTTCGCGAAAAAAGACGAGAGCTCGAGCTGACCTTTCTTCCCTTCCTTCTTCTTTCGCTCCTTCTTTCGTTCGATGTAGGTCTCGGACTCGGAGGAGTCATGGGATCGTGGAAGGCTCTGAGGGATCCTACCAAGATGAGCGGCAAGCTGAGGTGGAACGCGGTGTTGAACAACTCGGGAGCGAGAGGAACCTACCTCGCAAACTCGGCTGGAACGCTTGGTGAGTTCGAGGATTCCCTTTCTATCTTTCTTTTATGTCGGACTTGGTCGTTCGAAGGGATGGGAGGGGTTCCTGATGGATTGGGTCGAGCTTGGCCGGAAGCTAGGAGCCGAGGGAAGGAGGTGAGAGAGCGTCGAGTCCTCGTCACGATTCGATCCGAGCTCGCACGACCAACCAACCCTCGTTCAGCCCTACCTTCACCTCACCACCTTCTCTCACTCTACGACCCTACTGCTCTGTACCTCTCTAACCCCTTCATCGCCCATCCCTCTTTAAATCCAAACCGATCCCTCCTCGCGTCGCAATCAGTCCCAACCCGAAGCTGACCTTCTCCTTCTCCTTCCCTCCTTTCCCCCAGCCATCTTCTACAACTCCTTCAACAACATCATCCCCATGGTTCGACCGGATGGTCTCCAGGATGTTTGGACCTCCATGGGAGCCGCCGCTCTGTCGGGTTTGCTGTGGAACATCAGCAGTGAGTGTTGGAGTTTCTTTCGTTGTTTGGAGGAGGTCGTGTGAGCTTCGAGGTCGACGAGTTGAAGCCAGGTCGTAGAGGTCAGGCTTCAGCTTCGAGCTTCGGCTGAACTGTCGACCTGCCTCTTGCTCGAGCTCAACAATCGATCCTACAAAGCTCCTCGCCTTCTTCTCGTCCGTTCCTCCAAGCCAAGCTCAACGCTGACCTCCCTACTCCCCTTCCCTCTTTCTCCCTCCGTCGCTTTCTTTCGCACAGGCTCCCCCCGAGTCATGCTCGTAGGAGCCACAACCATGGCCGGTGGAGCAGCAGGTTGGAACTACGTCAAGACGCTGCTCTAAACTCCTCCGACTTCCCATCCCGACTCAACCCCAAACCCAATCCATCTTCAAAAGCAACCAACCCACCTATCAACCCCATCTCGTCACGACCCACCCCATCCCCACGCTCCCGCACTGGCACCACTCATCAGCAACGGCACGCGATCGTTTGCTCGACTCAGCTTCAACCTCACCACTCCTCCTTCCTTTGCCCCTTTGCATCTTCTCCTTGCCCTTTTTTTCCGTCTCCTCTCCCTCTCACTCCAATCACTTCGTTGTTTCAATCCGTTTACTTTTTTTTTGTTTTTCAGTCCGCTTTAGTCGTAGACAGAACTGCTCTCTCTCTCCCGCTCCCTTTTATTTCTTCCCTTTCTTCTCGCCTCTTCTGCTTTGCTTTGCTTTCCTCGCACTGTTTCAGTCTTTACCTCGTTAGTCTAGGAGCGGAATGGGAGGAACGGATAGAGATCTTACTCGAAACGAACCACTGAGATCTGAGCGAGCTTGTGCGTTGGGAAAAAACCGGCGCGGCGACGCGTCGTTGTCGAACGAAAGGAGACTGATCCTTCGCCTCGGTGCACAGTCGTTCGTAAACAGTGTGAATCGAATCGAAAAAGAACAAACGTAGACTGGTACGAGCAGAAGAAGAACGAAAAACATCGTAAAAAGAGCGAGAGCAGGAACGAAGAAGGGAAACGAGCGTTGAAAGGAGGGAAGGGCCGTGAAAGGCTAGGTTCGAATGGAATGGGGGGTCGTTAGAAGCAAATCTGAAAAAGGCAAAGAGGAGAAGTAGAGTACTTTGGATTAAGAACGGGAGAAAAGAGAGAAAGTCTAGAGTGCGGGATGGATTTGAGACGAGAAGGAACGAAAGAAGGACGTGACGAGATAGAGTCTCTGGATGGAGGTGAGGCTGAGATGAGCGTGTATGATAGGTAAGCAAAGTGGGGGACGTTAGAGTAGGTTCAAGATGGATGGGTTCGTGAGATCGAGTTGGAGATGGAGATGTGGAGAGAAGAGAGGAAAGAGATCAGAAGACGGCGAGTCCTCCGATTCCCAATCCACCGACGACGAGTCCCACGAAGACTTTGGTAAGGGTGGAGGTTGAGAGAGTGACGGGTCGAGAAGCGGAGGTTTGAAGAGCTCCCGCTGTTGGGCGGAGAGTTCGAGTGACGATGATGGGAGAGGTGAGGGTCTGTAGAAGAAGGAAGAGGAGGGAGAAGAGTCAGGACGCGGTCGAGCTGGATCGATTCGAGAGCGGGCAGGCTCACCTCAAGGACGACTTCGGGTTGGCCGTTCGAGTTGGTAGTCGTGTAATCTGCGGTGTAGGTCTGCGAAGGGACGGAAAAAAAAAGTCAGTTCGAGGTTGAGGCGAGGAGAAGAAGAGGGAAAAGAAGGACGTACGACGATTTGGGTCGCGACGCCGGTGGGTCCCACTGGATCCGAAGGGTCGACGAAAATCGTTACGATGTCTGGAGAAAAAAGGAGATGTTAGCAAGTATGTACGGTAATCATCTGAGGCGAAATAAACTGAACTCACAAGCTGAACGAAGCGTCGAAAACGAGAAAGGAAAGACGACGTCAGTTCGGCGTTCGATTTAAGCAGAACAAGCTTGAAATCAAAGTTAACTCACGAGCATCAGCCTCTGCTCGTGTCGCAGTACTCGCTCCGCCGATGGGGACAGAGATGGGAACTCCAGTTGAAAGGGTTTGGCTGTGAAGGTCGCGATGGGAAAGGGAAACCAGAGCGAGTCAGTTTCGACCTCGAAACTCAAAACGGAAACAAAAGCAAAGACTCACCCTTCGAAGGTATAGTACTCGATCACAGTGATGACCTGAACTCCGGTAGCACCAGTAGGAAGCGTCGTGGCGATCGGCTGAGCCCTGGTCGTCGTCGTTCCTGCTGCCGTCGTCGAGATCTGAGGCGGAGAGACGCTGATCGTACCCTCCCTGGAAGTGGATTCGGGAACTTCCGAAGGGGAGGCCGACGTGGTTGGAGGAGCAGCGGTTGTACTGGGTGGGGAATCCGAAGTGGGACTGCTGGAAGAGGAGGAAGGCGGAATTCGAATCAGTTCGAGAATCGTTCGACGAGGAGATTGAAGGAAGGAGAGACCAACGATAAGGTAGAATCGAACGACAAAGTAGAGGTAGATGAGCCCGAGAGGACGACGACGGTGATGGTGGAGGTAGGGGTAGGGCCAGAGATGGAGGCGAGGGCGGAGGAAGGGGAGACAAGGACGGACGTGACGATGGTCGTGAGGGGAGGAGGCGACGAGGCGATTGAGACCGAAGTAGATTGGATAAGAGAGACCGAAGTAGGAGGAGGAGTAGGAGGAGGAGTAGGAGGGACCGAGATGGTGACGGTAGAGGGGGGAAGAAGAGACGAAGAATCGTCAGACGAACTGTGTTTTCCAAGCCGACCAACGACAGAAGCTCCCAAGTGAGTCTGGCTCTTCACTATGGATCTGACGGACAACTCACCTGGAGACGTCCGTAATTGACGCAGGCACCGAAGTAGATGGTGGTTCCGAGGTTTCGATGGGAGGTGAAGAGGAGGATTGAGCAGCAGCGGTGGTGGACGGAGGGAGGGCAGAAGTAGGAGGAGAGACGTTAGACGTGATTCTGCAACGACGACACCACCAAAAACGGTGAGCGGAACGAAACGCGAGGCAGAGGATTCTAATCTAGATGAAGGTATGTATGTCTGAGGGTCGGAACTCACGCTTCGGAGGTTTGGATTTGAGTGGTCGTCGGCGCTTCTTCCTCCTCGGTGGTTGCTGGCGAGGAAGAGGTAGGGGAAGGCTCCTCAACTTGAGTAGTCGTCGAGGAAGGTGCGTTTTCAGTGGCAGTGGTTGAAGTAGGAGGGGAAGAAGGTGTAACTGCAGCGCTGGTAGTGATGGCAGGTTCCGAGAGAGTAGCGGATCTGAGGCGCGTCGTGAACAGAAGAGCAGAGAAGGAGGAGGATGCGTCAGCTTTCCGCTCGAGAGAAAGGGAAGGTTCAGCAGCGACTCACCCAGCTGGCGTTTGAGACTCAGTAGTTGGGGCCGATGAGACTGAGGAAATTAAAGCGACGAGGTCAGCGTTGGGTTTTCCTGGGGGAAGGAAGGGAGACCTGCCGACAAGGGCTTGGGCTCCTCAAATGATCGCGACGCCGCAAATTTCTCTTGCTCAAAGGAGGTTCAGAGTCATCTGTCCCACCCGATGTATCCCTGAACTATAGATTCAAGGATCTAGTAGTGTTGAGTGAGGAGGAAGGAGCTCGAGAAGGAGGTCTATCTCGTTTCGTTTCCGCCTCTCTCCTCTTCCTCCTCTTGATCTCTTCTCCTTGCTGAAAACGAGAGAAGACTCACCTGGTTCGGTGCCATTGTCCTGCCTTCTCCAGATGCCGACCCTCTCTCCTTCTCCATCCTCGTCGTCGTCTTCTACAGCAGCAGAAGCAGCGTTCGTCGTCCAGTCCCACTTGCTTCTAGCAAGCTCAACTCCTCCGATGAGAGCCTCAGCGCCGAGCTCGTCCTCGTAGATGGGCCTCGCAGAGGAGAGTCCGACCTGAGCAGAGAGGAGGAGGAGAAGTACGAGAGGAAGCATCTGAGAGAGAGAGAGAGAGGAGAGAGGAGGAAGGAGGAGGAAGGGAGGTGTCAAAAAGATGACGAGCTGATCATCCTGGGGAGGGACGGGAGGAGATGAGGGGAAAGGGGAGAGGCGGAACTCACAATCCGAGAACCCTGAAAGTTTTCCAAGGTCGTGAGGGAGGGATGGGGAGGAGAGAGAGTGGAGAGAGAGTGGGGAGAGCGCTAGATTGATCTTCTCCCTTTTCGATGGTGGTGGTTTGAGATAACCAAGGGAAGGAGGGGAGGGCAAAAGAAGTCAAGTCCTCCACGATCACTCGATGCCGTCGCCGTTCCTCCCTTTCCTTGCCCTTCCTTTGCTTGTTTTTCTTCTCAAACTTCCAAGAGAGGATCTGTTGACGGTCTCGCAGCCTCTCTCTCTGCCATTCCCTGCTTGCTGGATTCTTCGTTCTGACCAGGCATTGGGGATCGCACGTCTCGAAGGAACCGACGTCGAGGGAGCGGAGGTCTAAAAGTCAAGATCGAGCTCACCTTTTTTATCTCCTTCCTTTCAAAAGCCCACCTGCCTTCTTGCATGACTCTCGGGTCTCCAGCTCGCTCCAGCTGCCTCTCTTGCTGATACATCGACCTAGGAAATCAGTCACCCCTTGGTGTTTCAAAGCTTCCTTTCAGCCTCCGAGATCCAACAGATGCCTTCCCCCTCTCTCCTCCCCGCCTCTGTTTCTTCTTGTCCCTCCTCCAGATTTGAGAACGTTTTCCCTTCCTGCCACGGGGTGTAACGTCGTACTCCGACCATGCTGATGAACTCCGACTTGCCTGTGGACTTGCTACAGCGCGTTCCATGCGGTCCGTTTAAGCTGCCACTCTTTTCACTCTCACGCCCACCTCCTTCAGCCGTCTCCTCCCCTCAGGATGCTCGCTTACTCTACTATCCTGCTTGCCGCTGCTACCGTCGTCTTTGCAAAGAGCAACAGTGGTCCTCAGATCTTGCTGACCGATTCCCCAGCTTCAAAGCTCGATCCCAAGGTGAGTCGTTCTCGTCCGTTCTCTCTTTTGACTTTCTTCCTTCTCGCTTCTGGTTCTCTGCCTTGCTGAAACTAACCCTCTCTCTTTCGAACTTCTTGTTCTACTCAGATCTTTGGTCAGCTCGGAGCCTGGACTCCATGGTTCTCGCAGGAAGGTGAGTTGAGCTTTTCGTCTCTCTTGAAACTACTCGACCAGTTCCAGCCCTCTTAAGACACGCTTGCTGATACATTTTGAAGTTCTTCCTCGCGTTCATCCCTTTAGGTCGCTACCAGATCTCCTCCGAGCTCCCTGAAGAGTGTGAGGTTGATCAAGTCTCGCTCGTTGGTCCTTCTTTCATTCGACGCGTCTCGACGTCTCCGCCTTCCCTGCTCATTCGATCCTGCTTCTTTGGGTATTCGGCTACAGAGGTCCCTCCAGTGGAGTCAACAGAGGTCTCAACCACATCGTTGGATTGGTACGTCGACCGTTCTCTCCTCTCCTCGCGTCTCGTCTTTACATTCTCCTCTTCGTTCTTTCCTTTCTCGACCTTCTTAGCTGACCCATCGCCCCTCTCTCCTCTTGCGGTACTGATTCACAGTTCTCCAATGCTTCAACTCCCTACACGATCACCTCGGACCTCGAGTTCCTCCAAACCTTCGCTGAGGATTTCGTTCTTCTCACCCCAGACCTCTTCCGGCTCTTTTCCTCCTTCTTCGTTCTCGTTACTTAGCAATCCAACACCTCTACTCAAGACAAAACTCTGTCAGTAACCTTTGTCAGGATCGTGCTCAACGAGGTGAGTCTCTTCTGGTCTTCTTCAGCTGTTCGACGTTTCGAGGGGGGCGAGTCGAACGCGTCCCACAGCTGACACCTTTCTCCGTCTTCTTCATCTTGTTTCCACGTTCATAGGCCGTCTTACTCCTCTCGGACCTCCCTGATCGCTCCAAGAAGCTTCAAGGATCAACTGCTGCGAAAGCGAGGAAATCAGCAGGCCCGCCGACGCTGCTTCTCGACATCACAACGAATACTCACCTCCAAGAGAACGAGGAGTCGACGAAGGAAGTGGCGGAATTGGGCCAGTACGCTGAAGAGAAAGCAGAGAGGAGGTCAGCTTGCGGGGCGAGCAAGAGAGAAGTCGCGACAGAGAGGGAAACTCACAAATGAGCGTTCCGAAAGCCTCGATACAGACGAGGAAACCTCTGTTGTGAGACTAAGAAGACTCGGCAACCCAAGAAGGAATAGTAGAAGTGTTGGTGCCGTTACCGAGTCCCTAAACGAAGGAAAGGAAGAAAGACAGGAGGCGACGCGACGCGACGCGACGCAGACCGCCTCGAGTTGAATTGAGAACCGAGAAGAATAACCAAGGGAAGCAGAACGGTCAACGTTCTTTCGCCTCCCAGCATGGGTCACTTCGGTCGTATAGCCGCGTTCCGACTTCCAAGTGAAGATGGACGTTCGAAGGGAGAAAAAGCGACTTCCGCTTTGGCTCTTCCTCTTCCCTCAAACCACATCGAGCAATTTTCACGACATCTCTAGCAAAACCCATCACCAACAGGATTCTCCACTTCGTCATTCTTCGCGGGTCGGTCATGAACTTTTTCATTCCCAAAGAATCGCGTTGAACAGGTCGTCAACTCGGCGCTGAGCTCGCTTCCTCATCTTCCTGCCACCCCTGGAACCCTTTTCGCCTGCTCTGATTCGCTTCTTCTGCCCTTCCTTGCTTGGTTCCCAATGGTTCCCACTTTTCTGTGCTCGGCTTCTCGGGCTGACGGGCGGCAGAGGAGGCGGCTACCAATTCCTTGAACCTGGTCCTTGGTTCTTGTGCTCCCTTCGCTAGCAGTGTTTACCTGATCCTCTCAGCATGACCTCGTGGTCACTCTTTCCAAAGCGCTCCTTCTGCCAACTCGAATTCGCCTTCGTTCCTGCTTCTTCTCTTCAAACCACCACCATCGCCGACTCCTTTCAACGATGCTACCTCTCCTCTCCTCCTCCTCCCTCCTCCTCCTCACCTCAGCAGCGGTCGTTACTGCTTTCCCTCAAGCGGCCGAGCTTGATCTTCCAGGTCTTCGGTCAATCAAGAGGCAAACCGAGCTCCCCAACAACTCGACCTCTTCAGCAGAGTGCGATCTAGACCAGACGAAGGCTCCCACCGATCTCACTCTCTGTGGGAACGCGACTCTCTTCACCACCTTCCGACCCAAGGCTCGATTCATCGCTCCCGAGGGATGGATGAACGGTGAGTCTTCTAGTCTCTCTCTTGAAAAAGTCGCGCAAAAAAACAGCCAAGCTGACTCTCTCCGTCCTCTCTCTTCCTTGAATCGCAGATCCGATGGGAATGTACCAGAGGGACGATGGTTCGATTCACGCGGGATACCAGTACCATCCTCAGGTGCGTAGAAGAGCGCTCTCGTAGAGAGAGTTAGGTATGAACAGCTCAGTCGGCTGACTTTCGCTGATCCGGATCCCAACAGCACATTCAATGGGGAAACAGTGAGCCCGCACATTCCCTCTCAAAACAGACTGTACCTGACATCCCTCTTCCTTTTCACAGTCTCTCAAGGAGCAGCTTGGAGCTCGGACATGACTTTTTGGTACGATTGTGAGTTTCTCGACTTCCTACAAGGGAAAGAAGAACGGAGTTTCGACCTTTCCTCCTTCTCTCGTCCCTCTCCCTTTCCTCTCTTGATCTGACATACGCTCTTTTGCCCTTGCAGACCAAGGTCACGAGGGAGCCAAGACTATCGTACGTCGTTGCATCTCGCTATTCTGCGTCGTTCGAAGCGGTACAGCGACTGAGGCTGATCCTTCCTCCTTCGTCTCAACGCGTCGCAGTGGCCTTCCGAGGTTTACGACATTCGAGGAGTCTTCGACGGATCAATCCTTAATCCTGGACACAACGGATACCCTACCATTCTCTACACCTCGACCTACACCTCCCGGCTCGGAACCAGTGTTCCTGGAAGAGAGGAAGAGGGTGCCGAGACTCAGAGTATCGGTGCGTCGCGTCGAGGGTCTCGTCTTCTTCTCGTTGTACCTCTCCCCTCGTACTTCTGTTTGCTAACCAGGCTACACTTTTCCTGGTCATCATAGCATGGACCGAGGACGGAGGAGCGTCGTGGATCAAGCTCCCCTACGGAAGCGGAGGCAATCCCGTCCTCACGAATTGGCCGGAGAGGAACATCAGTGAGTATTGAATCCCTCCTTCAGCAGTCTCAGTCTTCAGATAAGGGCGTTTTGACTGATGCTAATATCTCTTCTCAGCTGGATTCCGAGACCCGTACATCTTCCGATCGCCTCAGCTCTCTGCGCTCATTGGACCGACGAACTTGACCTCCGTCGCCAACGGTGCTCACTTCGCGACCATCTCTGGTGGTCGACACGACATTGGACCCAAGCTTTGGCTCTACCGACAGAAGGAGGATGGAAATGCTCTCGATTGGGAGTACCTGGGAGGCTTCGTTGGGGAGGAGGGCGGAGGAGGAATCGGAGGTGTGAAGTCGAGTTGGTCGGAATGGAGTGGAAGTGAGAAACTCTTTTCTCTTCTGCTCGTCTCCTTTGAGCCTCGAGCCTGATTTCCCCCTCCTTGAACCTTTCAGACTTTGGAAAAAGCTTCGAGACCGCCTTTGTCTCGAGACTCAACGCGACCGGAGACGCGACCGACGATCCTTCCGACTCTGCTACCGACTTTGCCTCTTACGGAACTGAGCACGGTCGACCTGATCACCAAGAGCACTGGCCTCTCTGGTCTGCTATTGAGTACTCCGCTCGGGCTGATGGAAGTGTGAACACCAACATCTTGTACTCGTCAGTACGATTTTCAACTCCTCTTCCTTTTCGTTCCGTCCCTGACCTTCCTCTACTTCGTTTCTCTCTACAGCGGTGTTCTGGATTGGGGACAGTCGTACGCGTTCGTCGCCTTCCCCGTCAAGGGAGACTCGCCTCGGTCGGTCGTCATCGGATGGACCTACGAAGACGACGCGTCTTTGGCTCTTGCAACTCAGCAGGGATACCAGGTAAATCGTTCTCTTTTCAGCTAGTCGAGATCAGTCTTCTGACTTGCTCCGTTTCTTTCCCTCAGGGAGCCTTCAACCTCTTCCGAGATCTCTACCTCAAAACTATCCCCAACGTCGACGCGTCTCGAGTTCCTGATCTCTACGAGAAGGCAGCTTGGGCTGTCAAGAACGAGACCGATGGATCCATCACCGTCGAAACGCTCGGACAGCACGTCATTCCTGAGACCGTCGCTGCTTACAAGGCTGGATCTAACGTCGCCGAGCTCGAGAGCAGGGACGTCAAGGAGGGATTCGAGGCTTTCGAGACTCAGCCCACTGGTCGGTTCTACGTCCTGTAGGTCTCTCGACTACTCTCAGTCGTCGACCGTGAACTGACGCGTCGTTCTTCTTTCGTCTTCTTCCTTCAGTGCTGGATCCTTCGAACTCGCCGCCAACTCGACTCACCAAGTTGGATTCCGAGTGCTCTCCTCCGACCAGGAGTACACCGATATCCTCTACGACGTCTCAGCTCAGAACTTGACCGTCAACCGATCTGCTAGCTCCCTCATCAAGTCTTGTGAGTCCCCTCGCTCGACGCGTCTTCGTTCTCTCCCCCCTTGTTTCTGATCATCATGCGTCCTTTCGTTTCTACAGACGGAAACGCTACCGAAACTGGAAAGCTGAAGCTCTGGCCCATCGTCGGACAGGAGTCTCTCACCCTCAACCTCACCGTCTTTGTGGACAATTCGGTAGTTGAGATCTTCGCCAACGACGAGCTCGCTATCACAACTCGAGTGTCAGTTTCGTCCCCTGCTCTCAGAACGCGCAATCCGTCCTGACCTCTTCTCTTCTCTCTTTCAGGTACCCTTGGCTCTCAAACTCCACCGGAGCTGGACTTCTCTCCGTAACTGGAACTGGATCTCCCGTCAAAGCTTCTGGTCTCGAACTCTGGGACGGACTCGGTTCGTTCTCATCACTCTTTCACCCAGTCCCTCCCGTATTCCCTTACTGATTCTTACTTCCCTCTTCCCCAGTCAACGCTTGGCCTGATCGTGCTGAGAACACCTCCACCGGACTTGTTTGGTGAGTCGGTGGACGCGTCCAACTTCGTTCAAGACGAGTCTTCGACACCGAGCTGATCTTTCATTCCTCTTTTTTCTTCTCTCGCAGGGACGGTCCTACCGCTGCTCTCTACGGACTCTGGTCTGGAATCTAAAAACAGTCTCATCAAGGATATTCTGCTCTCGTTCTCGCTCTCGTTCTCGCTCTTGCCTCCCCTCTGCTCGTTTCCTCTTTTCTTCAGTCAGTTTAGCAACCTTCTTTTGTATATGGATAGTGAGATCATTTTACTCGGTCACCTCTGGAAAAGCCAAAAGCTCTCGGAAAACCGCACCGAGACCAAAAAAAAAAAAAACGTCGCGTCCAAAGATCGAGCGAGAGGAGCTTCGAGCTCATCCCTCCTCCCTTCACAACTTCGACTGCCTCCCCATCCACTCTCCGCCTCCTTCATGGAGATCCATCCTTCCCCTCCCGTTGCTAGCTCTAGCAAGCACGTTCCCCGTCAGCACTCGAAGAATCGATGCCCTTCCACTTCGGAGGACAAGAACGGAGGAGCGAGTCGAAGGAGGGAGGAAGGAGGAGAAGGAAGGAAGCGAGCTCGACCGCTTCCACCTTCCCTCACGCTCAACGAATCAGCCTCAACGACATCTCGCAGGACACTTCAGCAAGCGAGGATCATTTTAGATCGGGAAAGGTGGTGGATGTCCGTCAGTGGAGCCAGGAGAAGATGGTCGTGACTCTGTAAGTCGAGCTCACCTTCACGTCGTAGAGAAAGAGATGCGACGTGTCTCGAAGCTGACTTCTTCCGGCTCTTTTCCTTCTTCTTCGTTCTCGCTACTTAGCAATCCAACACCTCTACTCAAGACAAAACTCTGTCAGTAACCTTCGGCAGGATCGTGCTCAATAAGGTGAGTCTCTTCTGGTCTTCTTCAGCTGTTCGACGTTTCGCGAGCGGCGAGTCGAACGCGTCTCACAGCTGACGCCTTTCTCTGTCTTCTTCGTCTTGTTTCCACGTTGATAGGCCGTCGTACCTCTTTCAGACCTCCCCGAATGCTCCAAAAAGCTCCAAGGATCAACTGCTGCAAAAGCTGGGCTTTGCTCCCTCGCGTCGTTCGTCGAGTCGCAGGCTTTCGCTCAGGCTGGAGGAGATTGGGAGAACTGCGTTAAGAAGCTTTGAGGTCTTATAGGAGATTTGACGGAGAACGAGGAGTCGTAGGACACACTAGTTTAGAAGATGAATTGATGCGTTGAAGTCGAGAGGGCTGAGCGCTCGAAGTCGGCGACAGACTGTAGAGCAAACCTGCGCACCTCAGGGCCTCGGGCTAGGACAGCATTGACTCCCAGCAAATCTTGCTGTAACTATCAAGACGCTGACATTGATCCGGAAGCAGATTTTCCTAGCGGAACGCAGCGACGGCCATCGCCGAGAGGACTACATGCGAGCTTTGGTCCTCCTTTCTCTTCTGTTCCTCCAACCACCACCCGCTTCAACTCGCCTTCTTCCAAACTTCTTCGGATAGGTCAAACCAGCCCGCGACACGATCTCGACATGGCGAAACAGGAATACCTCCCTCTCTCGAACGACCAGGAGTCGCAAGAATCTGAGCTCTCTTCTCGACCCTTCGCTTCGGAGATCAGGTCGAAGAGATCTTGCCTTTTGAACTGGGTGAGCTTTTTTATCATGCCGGCGTTCTAAGGAAGATGTCTAGAGGGTTGTTTTGGAGTAGTTAGATGGGCGAACGTGCCTTTTGGGGGAGCGGGAGAAGGAAGGGGAAGGAAGACTCGAGCTGACCATGTCTTCCTTCCTTCCCTCTCTCCTCCCTTGTCGTTTGATCCTACCTCTAGATCCTCCTCCCTACCGTTATCCTCTTCGCTCTCACCCTCCTCATCACTCCCTCCTCTTTCTCCCTGCCCTCCTGCCATCACCTCAAGAAGGCCGCACCCATTCCAACCTGCTTTTCCAACCTCTCCCCCCTCCCTCTCTCCTCTTACCTCTCCCGCCAACACCTCCTCGCAGCAACACTCATCGAACAAAACATATCAGCCTACATATCGGAACCCTCTCCCACTTCCCTCTACTTCTTCAACGTCTCGTCCTCGCAATGGCATCTGAGCGAACGTCCCTTCCTCTTCGTCGTCGTTCCCTTCACTCACCCAGATGGAGCGATTGCGGCTCAACTCTCTGTGATCGTCCCCAGCTTCGAAGAGACCCGAGCTAAGGAGCAGCTCAGTATCGCTGGGAAGGATATCAAGTGGTTGCCTTGGGAGGAAAGCGAGGACGCTTATGCTAAGGTGGGGGATGTCAGCGGAAGAATTGTAGTTGACGAGGCGATGAGGGTAGGAGTGATGGATCAGCTGAAGAGGGTCATTGGAAATGGAGAAATCGGTGTGGCGACGAAGGAGGTGCGGAGCTTGAGAGAGAGAAAGTCGAAGGAAGAGCTTGCCCTGTTGAAGTGTGCGAACGAGGTGAGTCGAAGAGAAGGAAGAGGGTTCGTTCAGTTTACCAAACTGACCCTTTCACTCTTCCTCTCTTTCATCCTCGACAGCTCACCCTTCATGCTATTCGAGCTACTCGAGACCAAGTCAGGATCGGGCAAACTGAGCTGGAGGTTTGTTCGATCTCTCTTCCCTTCCTCGACTCGCTCGAATTGACGCGTCTTTCTCGACTTCTTTGCTTCTCTTCAGGTCAACGATCTCCTCGAGAAGAACTTTGAAGTCGTAGGAATGCCTGGAACGGATGGTCTTGTTCTTTTTGGAGGTGCGTTGTCTTCTTTCTTGGTCCATCGAGTCGCGTCGCTGAACTCCTTCACTCGATCTCTAGCCAACGCTGCTCTCCCTCACGGAGCCTCTTCCTCGTACAAGCTCAAGAAGGAGGACTTCGTCCTTATCGACGCTGGAGGGAAGTTCCACGGCTACGTCGCCGACATCACTCGGGTGAGTCTTTCGAACGCGTCCTCGAGTTGAGTTGAATTCCTTGACGCTGGGCCTCTTTTTTCTCGTAGACCTTCGCTCTGCCTGAGAGCAAAATCTCAAAGGAACACCTGTCAGTCGTCTTTTTACCCTCTTTTTGATCTTCTTGCTTCCCACTGATCTTATCTTTCTCTTTTCCGTTCAGTGCGATCTGGGATCTCGTCCACGAAGCTCAGGCAGCAGCCTACGCCGTTGTCAAGCCTGGAGTACGAGCTTCTGAAGTCGACGACGCTGCTCGGCAAGTCATCGCTCGAGAGGGTCTCGAGAAGAAATTCACTCATCGACTCGGACACGGGATCGGACTCGAGGTGAGTCGAGCCTTTCTTTCGGTTTACTCTTCCTCGCTCACGAGCTGAACCTCTCCCCGGTTCTTCTTCACTCCAGGTTCACGAAGAGCCTTACCTTAACGCTGGAAACAAAGAGTTCGAGATCTTGACGGTGAGTAGAGAGCGACGATCAAGAGGGACGCGACGCTGACTCTCTTCCTCGTCTTCCAGGGGACCTCCTTCTCGAACGAGCCTGGAGTATACATCGAAGGAGAGATCGGGGTTCGTCTCGAGGACTGCTGGCACATGGAGGATCGAGGGGCGGTCAGTTTCACTGCTCAGGCTGTCTCGCCGTGGAACATCTAGATGAACGTCTCTCTAATTCGAGAAACTAGATCGGAAGGAGCATCAAACGTTCGTCGCTGTGAAAGACTATGTCGTTCCACGAGCCCAAATACAACTCAAAAGAAGGGAGAAAGAAGAGGAAAGGAAAGAAAAGTAAAGTAAAGTAGAGCAGAGCTAGATAAAGAGATTAGAAATCGTAGATACGAACCCGAAGTAGTCAAAGGAGGAAGAAAGGTAAGAAGAGCTTAGTCTAGACCTTCTGGTCGGCAGCGTAATGCTCTCCGTCCTTGGTCTCCCTCTCTGGTACAACGTCTCCAGCAGCATCGACGACGTCCTCGACGGTGTGGTTCTGAACCCGAAGGTAAAGAACTGGAGCCATGATGAGGAGACCGCTGCAGAGAAAAAGGGAAAGGGGAGAAGTGAGCTCGGTCTTGAGTTCGATTTGGGAGACGAAGAGCGAAGAAGACTCACGCGACGAGAACTCCCCAAGAAGACGCAAGGATCGTCATGTAAGGGATCTTGAGAGAGTCAAGTCTGAAGGTGATGGCGGCTCCGGCGGATTGAAGTCCTGAGTGAAAAAAGAAGGGAGGGAGAAACAACGCGTCAGGTCAAGCCCATTTCGCACCAAACAGCGTCCGAAACTCACCCTTGTAGAATCCGACGATCATAGCGAGCTTTCGGATATCGTTAGAGAGACATCCTGCCCAGCGAGAAAGGAGGAAAGGTTAGGAAAGGCGGAGAGGACGAGAACTGTAGAAAAGAAAAGGGACGCACCGATCGACCAGTAACAGAAGGTCTGGAAGACGGCGTCGTAGAATCCGTTAAGCATGTAGAGGATAGCTCTGCGAAGGTGAAGGTGCACGAGTCAGCGTCGTCGAGACGAAGGGGAAGAAGGGTGAGGGGGAAGAGAAAGATGCACCCACCTGCCCGCATACGCCGAGTCTCCGACTGTGACAGGAGCCCAACCTTCAGCCAAAACGGAAGCTCTGGTGTCTGAATCATACAATCGAAAACGGCTGGTCAGTCCCTCGGAGGCCCGGTCTGTCAAGGTCGAACTCACAAGAGGTTTGAGCCGCGTAGTTTCCTCCGAAAATGATGCTCGTCAAGGCGAAGGCGATAAACCATCCACCGTAAGCACGAGTCCTTCGAGTGAGGTTAGAGTCGAGGAACATCCCAATAGCGAAGGATCCGAACTGTCGAAACGAAGTACGGAGGCGTCAGACGGGAACGGAGGAGAGGAGTTCGAACGCGACGGGAGGGACGATGCGACGTTCTTTCCGAGGAGAGCACTCACGATTTGGGCGAGCCAGTACAAAAAGTCTGGAAGATGGATATCAGTGATCGATCTGAGGGGAACGGAGGGCCAGAAGAGGTCGGAGAAGGAGCCACTCACTGTTGAGCGTCCTTCCACGGATCCCAAAGTACCCAGACCCGTTCATAGAGTTAAATTGGTACGAGTAGAACCAGTTACTGCTCATGAAAGCAGGGAAGAGAAAGATCACCTGTGGTAGCAGGGCAAAGGGAAGAAACGGCGTCAGAAAAGAAAGTGACGGCGACGAAACGACGTCAGAAAAGAAAGTGGGAGTTGAGCACTCACCCAAGGATCGCTCTTGAGCACGAAGAAGAGACCCTTGAACTCGGACTTCCATGTCGACTGTCGCTCAACCGTCACTCGCGTTCCATCGCTTCGAACGACGTTGGAAGGTTTGGTCAGAAGGAAAGGAATGCAGGCGCCGACGAGGGTGATAACGAGGAAGGCGATGTAGGTTGAGCCAGAAGCCGCAGCAGTCTCCCCCGTGTTCCAGTTCGTGGCTAATGGTATAGCGGCTCCGATTACGGCACCCACTGGAGGTTTGAAGAGGAAAAGAAACACCGAAGGGAAGGTCAGCAATCGTTCCCGTTCCCGCTCCCGCTCCCGTCCTTCCTCCCTCCCCCTCTTCTTCAGTCCACTCGCCATATCACCATCCAATAATCTACTCACAGTTGAAGATCATCCAAAAGAGAGCAGTGAATCGTCCCTTGGTCTTCTCGGTAGCGTAACTGTAGTGAGAAAGGGGGCGGGAAGGGGAGAAGGTCAGCTTTCGCTTCTTGTTCCCCTTCTGGACGGATTCTACGAGTTATGGAGAAAGAGCTCACCCCAACATAAGACTTCCTTCGGCCGTCCAAAGCATACCAGCGCACAGACCAAGAATAGCTCCCGCAGCAATCACAAAGTTTTCGCGAGGTTTGGTTTGAGTGATGACGGTCGAGTAAAGTGAGCCTGAGAAAACAAGGGAAGTAGTCAGTTTTGATCAGGATTGCAACGGAGAAGACTGTTCCGTACCGATGTAGAGAGAGTATCCGAGCTGATCGTGGACGACGAAGGATGGGGGTAAGTCAGCGTCGAAAGAGCGCGACGCGTCTCGACCAACCACTCACGGATCCAATCGAGAGAGTGAGCCGAGGTCCGAGCTTGTTGCAGATAGTTCCCTAAGAGAGTGAAGCTAGGATAAGCATCTAGAAAGACATGAAAGGGAAACGAGGGCAGCTGAGTGTGACTCACTCTGGAAGAAGAGAAAAGAGACGGACGAAGAGAGACGCGTCAGAAGAGCTCTCTCACTGCAGCTCTCGGCACTCGATCTACGTCGAGGCAGATACAGCACTCACCCGAAGAATCCAAAGACTGCGAAAGTGCTGGAGGTTGCGAAGGATCATTGGAGATGGTCAGGAAGAGCGCGAGAGGCACCGACAAAGATGTCCCTCCGATTCGATTCACTCACGAGTACAGAGCAACCGATCCGTTATCTGCTGTCGTAGCATCTTGTTTACCTCCTCCGCCCAACCCGCTGAGAGCGTTGAACATCCTGATGCGAGAAAGAGAGAGATAAGAGTCAGAGGGAGGGCGGGGCGAGGCGAAGTCGGCAGAGGGTCGTACCCCGGACCTTTTCAACGAAAGAAGAGCGAGAGGTCAGTTAAATAGACTGTAGGAAGAGGAGGGAGAACGTCTGCTCACAGCAGAAGCACACGAAAGAGACGAGAACCATCTGCACGAGAGCAGAGTCGTACCTGCAAGAGGAAAGAGAAGTCAGCCAAGGGTACGAGCGATCTCAAAAGTCGGTTTCCTAGCCGCCCTCTTCCCTTCCTTCGTTCTCCTCGACCTCCCATCAGCCAGACTCTTTCCTGGCTCCGATCGTCGATCCAGAAGTCGAGCTGGGATGCCACCCACTTCCTCGTCGAAAAAGAACTCGGAGAACAGAGGATCCGAGTCTGGCAAGAGGTGTTCGAGAAAAGAAACGAGCTCAACACTCACTTTCCTCTCCATCCTGTTCGAACCGGAGGCTGCTCGACCTCGACCACTGCTGTCTCTGCGTCTCCTTCGGTCTTGTGAATCGACATGTTCTGCTAGGTGGGAAGTAAAGAAAGGTGAAGGGGTTGAAGGGGTGGTGGTGGTGGATGGTCAGACGGCAATCTCTTTAAAAGAGGCCAACGCGATCAAACGGACGAGAGCGAGTGGGGAAGTGGATTGCCCTTTTCTCCTTCGCCAGGTTCACCGGTTCGCTCTTTCGAGGGAAAGATGATCAGGCCACGGGGAAAGGGAAGATCATGAAGATCAAACGTCAAAAGGTAGACCCGGCAAAGCTAGCGAGGAAGAGGTCGAGAGGGCGGCTGAGGGCTGAGACGTCGAGTCGCACTCCGTTCTTCTGAGAGAACTGGGAACGCTTGAGAAGAAGGACGATCCTGACGATAAGAAAAGGGGCGAAGAGTTAGTTTCAGACACTCAGGGGGCGGGGTCTCGTAAGAAGACAGGGAGGGAGGTTTGTGAGAAGGAAGGAGGACCAACCAATCTTTCCCAAGCGTCGCTTCCGATTCAACCGAGTCGACGATGCTGAAGAAACCAAGCAGGCTTGGTGGTGGCTCCTCGTTCGTCTGGGGAGGTCTGGGGTTCTTCGGGAGAGGGAGAAGATAAGGTCAGAGAGGGACGCAAACCGGTGAGGTCGGCGAGGAAGAAAGAATGGTCGAGATCGGCGAACTCACGATGTTTTGGAGTCGTTGGAGCTCGAGGGTAGGACGACGTTACTTTCCCGAGCAGTAGATCTGCTCGAGGAGTATGCTGCAGAGAGAACCCCGGCCGGGGAGAAGAAAGGGAGGTCAGAGAGGTGAGGACCTCGACGCGTCGAGGAACAGCGAGCGTGAAGACTCACGATCAAGCGCCTCTACGGTTCATCTCGTCCTCGGTCGAGCATGCTCCTACATCAATAGCCATTCCTTGACTATCGGGCAAGATCCAATATCCTGTGAGTCGAAGAAGCGAGAGGAAGGGGAAGGGGTCAGTCATGGCGATCTCGCTTCTCTTCCTGGCGAAAGTAAAAGATAGCCAAGAACTGCACGGACGAATCGCTCACAGGATGAAGTAGAACTATTCGAAGCCATTCCTGCAGTCGAACTCGTCGTTTCTCCAGGAACGAAGGGCGGAATTTGGCTGGAGGGAGAAGGGAAGAAGGCAGAACGAATCAGAGGTGAGCTCGAGCTCAGCCTTTCTTTCCTCTCCTTCCCCTCCATCTGAAGATCCTTCGAGCTCGAGCACGAGAAGAGGAGACTCACAGATGTTGCTTTTCGGAGGAAGGTGTGGAATAGTGACCTTCAGATGCTGGGAAGTCGGGAAGACGAGGCGATGCGAAGGTCAGCCCTGGCAGTGAGCTCACTCGTTTCCTCCCTCCTTCCCTCTTCACTCAGACTCACAGGAAACGCCTTTCTCAAAGCGACCTTCAACTCCCAGAACTCCGAGTACCTCTTCCTCTCTCTAACGAGCCCTCCCGTCTCTGCTATGGTGATCTCGACGTGGAAAACGACCCACGAAGAAGGAGGAGGGGGAAGTCCGGGAGTTGCTCCGACGACGGTGTAGGAAGGGATCACGACGCTGGAAGCAAAGGGACGAGATGGATGATGGCTTGCAGGGGATGAAGAGGATGTCGCAGCGGAGGAGTTGGAGTTGTCGAGGAGGAGAATGGGAGAGTGATGGCGAGTCGAGGAGGAGGTTCGTTGGCGGTGATGGGAGGATGAAGCTGGGGAGGGAGGACCCTGTGGAAACGAACGAGGATGGAGTCGTGAGCTTTGATCGCTTAGGTAAAGCTCTCATCGTGTAGAGTAGAGGTATCTCACTTCGTCGTCCTGAAACTCTTCCTCGTGAAGCTCATCGCTGGCTGAGGAAGAGATGCGCGTGAGGAGGATAGGTCGTTGGGGAGGAGGTTGGGATTCGACGGCCTGAGCTTCCTCCTCGTGGGTTACTGAGTTGGATGGTGATGAGCGAGGAGAGAGAGGGGAAAGAGTCTCGTAGGATGGTGGAGGAGAGAGCGGGATGGCGTCCATCGCTGGCTGAGTTGAGGGGAAGGTGAGCGTTGAGAGGAGAGAGAGGATGGCGAGCTGGCGGTTTCGCAGGAAGGCGAAGGCTTCGTTTTGTTTTTTTGCTTCCTTTTATCCCGACTGCTTTGGTGACACTAAATCACACAGATGGAGCTTGGTGCTGACTCTGACCCCGGTCTGCCATCTGCCACCTTTTCTTTCCAGTTGATTGATCTCTTCTCCCGCGTCGAGAGATGTCTTCCGCGTCTCCTGTCCTCGTCAACCATCTCTGGCGAGCTCTTCCAACTTTATGTGGGGCCAGAAGATTTTTAAAGGGGGTTATTCCAATAGAGGAGACAAGACAACCAGTCTCAGAAAGAAAGTGGTGAAAGAACGCGTCGCAAACAGGATGGAGCGAACGAGATCGCGTCGCCCTCGTCCTTTTCCTCTCCCTTCTGTTAGCATATAAACAATAGTCGTTTGCCTTAGTATTTTTCAACTTCTCATCTCTCTTTCTTGGCCTTGATCCTGGCAAACCATGGATCTCGTATTCCAGAGCGAGACGAGACGCAAACGAAGAAGGCCACTTTTGCTCGCACGACGGCCATTCTACTTCGAGCAGACCAAAACACAAGAAAGAGTCGTAGAAAGCATACGATCCTCAACGAAAAAAGCCCAAAACGATCTCGTCATCAAGTAAGTAATTAAGTAGATGGCGCCGAATCCGAGACCCACGTTTCCTTTCCTCCTCCCCTCTCCTCTCGATCCTCAACCTCAGCTCCCTCAAAGCTTCGACTGCTGCTCTCCAGCTCCCACCGTCTCAACCTGAGCAGCAACGGGAACGCTCGAGTTCGAACTCTGAGCAAGCACGAACTCCGACACGTCCTTCGCGAGGTGTTCCCAGATCGGAGCGGGCTCGTTGTGAAGCTCGTGGAAACCTCCCTGTGCGATTGAGCGATACGGCGATGAGCGCAAAAGAATAAGGATAGGAGAGTGGTGTGGGAAAGAGAAGGAGGAGAGAGTGTCAACAAGCGTTATCGTCGTTGCGAGAGAAGAGGCGGACGGGAGAGGGAGAGGAAGAGAGAAACGCACCTCAACGGTAATGTACTTGTTCTTGATGTGCTCAGCGGGAAGGAGGGAGTGGAACTCGTGAGAGGCTTTGGGAGAGGTGATCTGAGGACGAGCCACAAGAAAGGAAGAAAAATCAGCGAAGGAAAGAAGGTCGACGCGTCGACGAGACTTCGACGGAGAGGGAGGTGAACGAACCGCATCTGCTGTTCCGTGGACGATCAGGAGCTGAGAAAAAGAAAGGTACGGAAGAAAGGAAGTCAGCGAGCTGAGGGTAAGTTTCGAAGATGGGAGAGAAGTGATTAACAGGAAGATCGACGGGCCAGTCCTTGGGAGCTCCGTCGGTGAGGAGAGCTTGTCCGGTGAGGAGCATGGGTCCGAGAGCTCCGAGCTGATCAAAAACCGAACGTCGAACGTGTCAGTACATAATTTTCGAGGAGATTGAACGCGTCGACCCGAAACTCCAGAGACGAGACTCACCGAGGCCGTCTGAGGACAAAGCACGTCCTTCCTGTTCTCCTCGACCTTCGCGGGATCCCTCGAGAGCTGGGCAGGATCGACGGGAGCTGGGATGTGCCTGTTGGCGAGGAAGGAAGTGAGGTTGGCGACTCCGTTTCCGAGGGAGACCTGGGACGGGACGAGACGCGTCGAAGGAAACGAAGAGAAGGCACGAACGATCAGCTTCGGTCGAAAGAACGAGAGTCGAGCAGCGAGTAGATGGATAGAACGTGGAAGCGGTACGTACCTGCCACTTGGGAGCTGGGGTAGTTTGATGGATGAGTGGCGAGGAAGAGATGATTCCAGAGAGGAGGGAGAGGAGAGGGACGTCTCCAGCGTTGGTTCCAGAGGCTGAGGAAGCAGCGTAGGTTGGGATTCCTAGAACGAGAGCTCCTCCCTGCGCGAAGGAGAGGAAAAGCAGACCGAGATCGAGTCAGCTCTGGTAGTTGAAACGAGGAACACGAACGAACGAGCTGAGCTCGAAGAGGGAAGGGAGGAGATTCAAAGCTCACCATCGAGTGACCGTAGAGCCTATGCAAAGCAAGATAATAGTCAGTTCGATCTCTCTCTTCTTCTCCTCCCATCTCTACAACCATCAGCCCATCCTTCCCTCCCCATCCTCCCTCAGCCCAAAGACCCTTCCTCGGACGAGAAAGCTCAAAGCTCAAGCTCACCAGACCTTTCCTCCCTTCGCCTTCTCCGCCTCCTTCCTAACCCAGAACTCAATGTCGACTCTCTGCTGAGGCGTATTCGTGATTCCCTTCCTGCTCCTCTTGGTTCCCTTGAGATGAGAGTGTTCTTCAGAGGAGGGAGGAAGGGTGAAAGCCGAGTGACCAAAGCCTCGTTGATCGAAGGCGAAGATGCGAGAGGAAGTGAGTTGAGAGAGGAGGGTGAAGTAGTGATCGTATCGGGTGATGTGTTCGTTGAAGCTAGTGGGGGGGCGTGAAGAGAAGAGGGTGGTGAAGAGCGGGAGGAGGAAGAGAGAGGGGAGAGGAGGGGAAGGGAGTCAGCTGCTGAACGGGAGCGGGTAGACAGAGAACCGGAAAGCGAGAAGGAAGATTTTCCAAATGCTCTGGAGTTCGTAGGCTACTCTTGAGCTCTTCGAAGGCGTACAAAGTCGACCGTTCCTCTATAGCTCCCTCCCTGTCGTCCCTCCCATCTCTCGAGGTCTCAGAAAGGAAGTAGAAGGAGGGAGGAAGGGTCGAAACTCACCCGTGCACAAAGACTATAGTTCGCTCAGGTTGAGCGACTGACCAGGAAGTGGTGAAGAATGGAGTGTTGAGAGGGCCGACGAGCCACTCTTGGATGGTAGTAACGGGAGAGGAGGTCATGATGGTTGGGCGGAGAACAAGAGACAGGACGACCGTCGTTGAGCTTCGAAGTTGAGCTGAACGTGGAGAAGATAAAACAAACGTCATCGATTTTGGGAGAGAAAGGAAGGTTTTTCTTGAGGTCGGGTTGGTGTTGGGTGAAAATCTCAATGTTAGAAGCTAGGTTGGGGAGTTTTGAAGGACGAGAGGGAAAAGGTAAACAACGAACGAGTCGCGGTAAACGAAGGAGAGAGCTCGAGTGTCCGCCCTCAAGCAGGTTTTCTCGGAGACAAGCTTCAACCGCTTTAAGGATCAGACTCCGTACTAGCTGCCACCTTGAGAATCTGTCGAGGAATTTTCTTAGAAAGGGAAGAGCAAAGAAGAAAAACAAGGACGGACGAACGCGTCGTCCTCCTTTCAGCCCTCTCCGTTCCTTTCCTCGCTCCCGTCTCTCTCGGCGCCGTCCTCAAGTGAAACTACCAAACAAAACCTTCGCGAGGACGTCTCCTCCTCCTCCGTTTTCACCCAAAGGAGAATTTTCCATCTTCCCTCGGCGTCTGTCAAACGATCGTCACCAGGCTCTCTCTTCCGCGAACGAAACGCGTTCGGTTCGTTTTCCTCCCCTCTTGAAAGTAGGATTTCCCTCCTTCACTTGGGTCACATTTCGACTCCTATACGTTGAGAGGAGGCTGATTCTCACAGTGAAGAGGTTGTTCGATAAATTTAATTGACCTGGGGGCCTGTCAGCCGCGCTCTCTGGGGGAAAGAGGAGGCTAGGAAAACGCACCGTTGGTTCCCCTCCATCCACATCCCTCTTCCTTCTCCCTCCTTCCCTTTTTTCTTAATCCTTCCACCCTCCCTCTCTCCCTCACGATGATCGCTACTCTCTTCACTGCTCTCGTTGCTGCTGCCGCCGTCTCGGCTCAGTCTGCCATCACGGGTGAGTCGTAGAGAAGAGAACAAACACGAGAGGAAGGGAAGGAGGAGGAGGACGTCCTCGCTCTCCTTCCTCTCCTCCTCCCTCCCTTCTTGTGCCCTCCGATCCTTTCCTTATCTCCAGTTGACTGACTCTCTCTCTCTTTCTTTTGGATGGATGGATGCACTCTCTCTCTCAGTCAACACTCCTTCGGCTCCTGTCTTCTGCCAGCCCACCCTCCTCGTACGTTTCCCTCCTCTCTCGTCCCATCGTTTTTCGCCTCCTCCTCGCCATCGCTTCCAAGGCACCGCAGCCTCACCATCGATTCCCTCCCCCGTGGCTTCTCTCTCGCTCTTGCTGACTGGATGCTCCTCGTTCTCTACTTGCAGTCCTGGTCCGGAGGAAGCCCTCCTTACTTCGTCAAGTTCGTACCAGCTCTCAATCTTCCTGCCAGGAGTTGAAATGGCGAAGGAGGTTCCGAACTTGTTTGGCTTATTCTCGTCCTTTCCCTTTTCTTTCTCGTTTCTTTTCTACAGCATGAACGTCGGAGGTTCCATCTCTGAGGTCGTGAGTATACAGTCCCATATCTCGCACTCTCTGTACAGTGACGCCAAGAAACGTAGAACTGACCCTTCTCGTGCCTCCTGTCCTCTTCCCTCCTCTCCGCAACCCGCCCCCCTCTCGCAATCGATCCCTTTCCTTTCCCTCCGTTCAGCTCGAGGTCATCCTTGACAGCTCCACCGCTACTTCCTACACCTGGATCACCGACATCCCCGCCGGAACCTCCATGTAAGCATAGGTTTCACCTTGGATTCGAGAGGAGGAACGAAGGGTGGCGCCCGACGCGTGTTGTTGACGTTCCGAACCCTTCCCCTTCTCCTCCTTTCCTCTGCTTTCAGCACCCTTGCCGTCAAGGACTCGACTGGACTCGCCAACTACGCCGCTCAGGTCACCGTCGGAGCCAACCCTTCCGGTCTCACCACCTGCGCGTGAGTTCTGTTTCCTCTGCTCTCGAAAGTAGGAAGGAGGGAAGCGAACAGAGGGCGGGGAGGAACGAGCGTCGAACGAAGCGCTGACCTTCCTCTGCATCCTTTTTTTTCCTCTACCTCTTCTCTTCGACTCTTTAGCGGAGCCGCCTCCTCCAACGTCAACTCGGCTTCGGTCCCCAACACCGTTTCCGCTACCGTCTCCCAGGTCTCCACCACCCTCGTCGCCCCTAGCACCTCCGCCGCCGCCGTCACCTCCACCACCGCTGCTCGAACCTCCACCACTGCTGCCGCTCGATCCTCCACCACCACCGCTGGAAGGGCCTCCTCTGGTGAGTTTCCCCTCCTTTCCGTTCCAAATCTCGTTCGAAAATCGCTCGAGAGCCTGACCTTCCCGCTCCTTTCGTTCTTCCCTCCCTTCCTCCTCCCTCAGCCGTCGCCTCCGTCTCCGCCGCCGTCTCCAACGTCGCTGGATCCGCTTCCTCTGCCCTCGCTGCCGCTTCGTCCATCGCTACCGGAGGAGCTTCTTCCGTCTACGGAGCTTCCGTCCTCACCGTCCTCCTCGCTGGATCGGTCGCCGTCCTCGCCCTTTAAATAGGTGTTGAAGTCGAATCCTCTCCCTTCTCCCTCCCCTCCCTTCTTTACTTAAACCCCCATAAACACACCTATTTTTCGCCTTTCTCCGTTTCGAACCGAACCCTCTCCTCGTTTCTTTTCTGCGCCAACCACACCCCGTTCTCCTTCGCATCTCCCAACAGACGTTCTAGATATCACTCCCACACACACGGACTCTTTTGGCTCGATTTGAAAACTGCTCTCGCCCTTTCGCTTGCATTGCCCGTTCCTTTGCTATCTACTTCGTTCTTTCCTTCCCTCCCTCTCCCTCTCCTTTTCGGTTCTGGTTCTTGCTCGTACCTTTTTTTTACACACACCTTATTCTAGTCTTTCTCAGTTGCTCGTGGTGCTCCCTGCCTCCTGATTTGGACACTCTTCGGGTCTCGTCGCTCGTTTGTTCGTTGAGTGAATCGTCGATGGAGAAGAGTTTTCTTGGGAAGAGGTTTGCGAGGAGAGAGAGAGAGAGAGAGAGAATGTCTGGAGATGGGCATTCCGCCCTCGCCTCTGTTTGAGAAGAAGCACACAACGGGAGAACACTCGAGGGGTAGGGAAAGCAAAGAGTGAAAATCGTGCGACGCGTCGAGAGGTGAGCGCTCTGTTTCGTCTTTTCGCTTCCTTCCCCCGTGACCTGGTTTTCGGACCAGGCTCCATTGGGACATCCAGCCGCTCAGCTGACTCTCTAGACTCTACCAAAACCTTCTTCCAGCCTATGTCCTTTCGAGGCTAGCCAAAAGGTCCACACGCGTCTCGCTCGCTCTTCCCGTTTCGCCCTCAACCGAGGAAAGAGAGGCCGAACACGTTGTTTCCCACAGTCGAGCTGGGCCCTTGTGCCGTCTGTAACCTTCTACTACAGCAGCAGAGCTCTTTCTTCGTTGTTCTGACCTCATGCTCTCTTCTCTCGCTCGTCGCTTTCAAAACCGCTAGCTCGCCCTTTCTGTTCGCCTCTCAACCACCATCATCCTCAGCACCGATGTTCTTTATCTCTCCCACCATTTTCCTCACCTTCTCTCTTTCCCTCTTCGCTCTCACAGGAGTAACTCCCGTCCAGGGAATCGAAGAACGAAACGGAAACCTCGCCAAACGAGCTGTGCTCAGAGAACTCGCCGCCAGCAAGGGGAAGTATTTCGGGACGGCAACGTTGGTTTCTGAGTTTCAGAATGACGCGACTTACAGGACTGTTGGAGGGAATTTTGTGAGTTTTGCAAAGGGGGAGTTGGAGGGGGAAGAGAGATGAGGAGGCGAGGCGAGCTGACTTTTGACTTTGTTGTTGGAATTTGAAGGGAGTGATCACTCCTGTGAGTCCTCAATCCGAAGCTAAGCTCTGCGTGCGACTCTTTTAGAGGGAGCTCGCTGACCTGAGTCGTTCCTCCGTCTCTTCGCAGGGAAACGAACTCAAAGTGCGTTTCGCTCTCGCCCTTGCCCCCTCTTGAGTCGCTCCCTCTCCTCGTCGTCGACCCTGATTTTGTTTCTTTGTCTTAACAGTGGGACGCTACAGAGTCTTCTCAAGGAGTTTTCACTTTCACCAACGCTGATGCAGTGAGTTAAGCTGTCAGCTCCAAGTGTGCTCGACGCGACGTGCTGAAGTCGAACTTGCTTTTGTTCCTTTCCAGGTCTACACTTACGCTACTTCGATTGGAGCGAAGGTTCGAGGTGGGCCTACTTGACTTCTTTCACGTGCTAATCCTCACCTGACTCATTCTGCTTTCACCTTTGACCTCGCAGGCCACACTCTGGTTTGGTCAGTTTTCGACGCGTCTTCCTGTCCTCGCCTCTCTTCGTTGACTTCTCCCCACTTTTTTTTCCTCTCCAACAGGTACTCTCAGCTTCCTCAATGGGTCAAGAATATCTCGGACAAGACGACTCGTGCGTCCACTTTCTTTTTTCGTGAGCTCGTTTTCTGTCGTTCCCGTTCCTAATTCGTTCTCTCACGACTTTCAGTCACTGCCGTCCTCACTAAACACATCAACACCGTCGTTGGAAGATACAAGGGCAAGACTATGCACTGGGATGTCGTGAACGAAGCTTTCAATGGTGAGTGCCATTCCAAAACGAAATGGGACGCGTCGACGGCTCACCTTCCCCCTTGCTTCTCCCTCAGAGGATGGAACTCATCGAACTAGCGTCTTTCATACCGTTCTCGGAACTGGATATATTGCTACTGCACTTAAGCTGGCTGCTGCTGCTGATCCGTGAGTGGCTCGATTCTTGGAAGCGAGACGTCGCTGAACATCGATCGCTTTCCCATCTTCTTTCTGCAGTTCTGCCAAACTCTACATCAACGACTGTAAGTTTTCTTACTTTCTCTTCGACATATCAAGCAGCAAGATTTCTTGCTGACGAAGCCAACCTAACTCTCATACCTAGACAACGTCGAAGGAGTAAACGCCAAATCGAACGCGTTGCTCGCTCTCTGCAAGAGCCTTCTCGCCGCTGGTGTTCCTCTCCATGGAGTCGGGTTTCGTGAGTTTCTTTATTTCTTTATCGGAGCATCTCATACAAGACGGAGGAGCTGATTGCTTTCCTCCTTTCTCGCAGAGTCGCACTTCACGCTTGGTCAAGTTGGAACCGGTGCTGACCTCGCCACCAACATGGCTCGATTCACCGCTCTCGGTCTCGACGTGAGTTTATCGTCAACTTTAGTAGTTACAGTAGAATCTGACAGCTTTTGGTTGAGCAGGTCGCTATCACCGAGCTCGATATTCGCCTCGCTTTGCCGGCGACGACCGCGTCTCTCGCCGCACAGTCAGCTCTTTCTCTACCTCTACCCCTTCGAGCACCTGTTCTGACCTCTAAGATTATTCTTCATTATTCAGAGCAAACGACTACAAGATCGGTAAGTCTTCAGGTCCTTCAGCTCATCCCTCGAACGACCTTGACGCGTCGCCGTTCTCCTTTCCGTTCCTCAGTGACCGCCGCTTGCGTCAAGAACGCCAAGTGCGTTGGAATTACTGTCTGGGACTTCACCGACAAGTATTCCTGGATCCCTTCGTGAGTTTAGTTCGCTCATCGATAAGAGGCCGACGGGAGCAACGCGTCTCACTGACCTCGAATCTACGTTCCGACGCTATCAGAGTCTTCCCTGGATACGGAGCAGCTCTGCTTTGGGACGCGAACTACAAGCAAAAACCTGCTTACGCTTCAGTCGTTGCTGCTTTGGGAGGTTGAGAAGACGGGAGAAGAACGGAGGTGCGAAAGAACGGAGAGGCTGGTTTCGACGAGGATGCGATGAAGCTTTACGACAAATTCGTTAAGGATAGCTGATCCGCTTTGAGAGATCAGAGGTGAGCGAAAGAGTTGGGGAAAATATGAGAAATGGTGGAGGATCGACAGAAAGAGCTCCTCGACGCGTCGTGGATTTTACAGGGTGTGCTCTTCGAGGGGGAGGATCGGATCATTTTTCCACTACCATAGCCCTCAGTCAACTCAGTCAGGATCATAAGCTACGACAGAAGATGTAGACTACCTAGAAGACGAACGAAGACGACCGAGACGAAAAGGCAGAAACGAGAACAAACGACAGTTCCCTCGTCGACCTGACTGTTCGCTCTTCGTCCCAAGCCGAGGCCCGAGTGTTGAATACTGTAGGAACAGGGGAAAGGCGACCGGAGTGAACGGAGAAAGAAGAAATTTTGTCAGCGAGAGGGAAAAGAAGGACGACGTCGATTCTCGAACCTCTTCGACGCGGTGGAGGTCAAAAAGAAGAAGGGAGCGAACCTGGTTTTGCAACGACGAGTAGAAGGTTTCCGGAAGATGTCATGAAAAGGCTGCTGAGTTGTCTGAGCGATGAGCTGGAAGGAGAGGAAGAGAGAGAGAGGGCCGACGCGTCAGAAATAAAGCGCAACGACTTGGAGAGCAACGAAGAAGAGGAAGGGAATCACGTTTATTGAGTAAGAGAAGTAGAAAATACACCGCGTCTCGTAGGGAGAGCGAGATGAGGTCGGTCGTTGCTCTCGTTGAGTGCTGCAGACGCGACGGAGCAGGAAGCCGGGATCAGCTTGGTCGGGACGACGTGGGAGAGCAGAGCGATGTTCGACTCACTCGTAGAGATAGAAGAGCGAGGGGGAAGCATGTTGAGTAGAGAGCACTTGAAGGCTTCTCGTCGAATGGGCTAATCCATCTGGACTGAGATCGAGAGAGGAAGAAGAGACGAAACGATCAGCACCTTCTTCTCTCGCCGCGTTGACGACCTCGAAAGCTCACAGCGTGCCGCCCAATTCCTATCGAACTCCGCCTCCACACTACTAGGAGGTGTCCAATACTCTCCCGTCCTCAACAGCCTCCCGACCTCCTCCCAAGTCCCCTCCCTCACCAGTTCCTGAATCCTGCTCTCGAGGAGTTGGTAGTCGTCCGCACTTGGAGCGCGTAGGGTTTGGAGATGAGGAGTGTTGGCGATTTGGAGAGCGAGGACGAGGGTGGAAGCGATGGTTCGAGGTTGGAGGGGAAGGACGGTTTCTGATTCGGAGAAGTGTCGAGCTTGAAGGTCGGCGAAGAAGTCGAAGAGTTCGTCCCAGGCTCCCATCCGGTTGAGGCAGTCTCCGTAGGCTAGGTAGTTTTCGTCCGAGAGTTCCAAGTCGGTAGATTTGAGGGTTTCCCAGGCTGAGAGAGCTTGAGGGAGACGGCCACTGAGAGGGAGGAGGAGAAGAGAGGACGCGTCCGAGTCAGTGAGGTTTAGCGCAAGAAGCTCTCGAGATGCATCTACTGACGCGAAGCCACAGCCTTTGAGGTACTGAAGAGAGGATGCAATTCAGAGTGAGTCAGTTCTCGGGAAGATGACACGTCTTTGAGCAAAAAGAAGACTCACAACGGAAACCGTTCTCTGATCAATCCCGAATCCTCCCTCCGAGCTGATGAGTTTCCAGATCTTCTCCGTTTCCTCGTACTCCTCCGCTATGTTGTAAGCAGCCATGAGCGAGTTGTAGCTTCTGGTAGTGAAGACGTCCCTCTCGACCTTCCCGATCGCCTGGCGGATCGAATCAACGACGGCGACGAACCGAACGCGAAGGGATTCCACCTTGAGTCGAGAAGACGGAGTCGAAGGTCCTGCTGTGATCCTGTGAAGATCCGTTCGGAAGGCCTTGGTGTACATCTCGAGGAGACCGACGAGAGGATTCCTCTTGCGACCGAAGACGGCGAAGATTCGAAGTTGGTTCGAGAGGATGAACTGGATGACGGGTTCCGGAGGAGGTAGAGGTTTGATACGACCGAGGAGCTTGTCGGTGAGTTCATGAACAGCGATCCAAATGAACTGTTTCATTTCTAGAGACCCTTTCCCCTTCTCCGTGACTCGAAGGATCCAGGATACGGTCTCGATTCCTTCCTCCAGACTCTTTGCCGACTCCATCAGCGTCTTGACCAACACCTTGACCTCCCGTTCGTCCGAAGTGAGCCAGATGCATCGTTCTCCGTCGAGGACCTCTGCCATCTCCGCCGAAGGAGTAGGAGGCGACGAGGGATTCGCTTTAACGTCGAGGAGGAGTTCGAGTAGTTCGGAGGTGGTGACTTTGACGTTAGTGCTGATTGGTTCAGGTAGAGAGAGCTCTTCGAGAGGATGGGATGGGACGGGAGTGAAGGTGGGTGGCCCTTGCCCCTGGGAGCGTTCTCGGTAGGGATGCTGATGGGAGGGCAGGGAGGAGGTTGAGGATCGAGGACTCGGCTGAAACAGAGCGTAAGATCAGCCCTTTTTTCGTGCAGATACAATCGCCCAACGAGCTCGAGATCACTAACATGGCTTGAAGGTGAGCTCGAGGAAGATAAACCGGTGGAATCAGGAGGATAGAGGAGATCGTGTCGGTCGAGGGCTGAGCTCGCATTCCTCCGCGAAGATGGCCTTGACGCTGTCGTCCCTGAGAGGCGAAGGAAAGACCTCTTGATGGGGAGTGAGGAGCGAAGCATCCACTCCAGCTTGGTATGGTCGGATGGGAGCGAAGGAAAGGATAGGGCGAAGGTGAAGGAGGGAGGGAAGGGAGGGAGATGGAAGTCGGGAAGGAACCGAGCTCAACCAATTTCCTTCCCTTTTTCCTCTTCTTTTCTCTTCACCACGACTCTGCCCAACGGAGAAAACTTCTTCTATCGTTTCTTCTCTCTCTTTCTTCTCACTCGTTGCTAGCTCAGGTGACGAGGTCTTCTTTCCTTGCTCTGTTTTTCTCTCAGAGCGACGTGGACACTCAGACCGAAGTCAGCTCATCGTCGAGGAGAGGAGTATGTAACAATTACAGCTTTCGCCTTGTCGTTCGATTCAACGTTTCTTGATGGCTACTGTCTTCTCGTCTCTATAGTAATGCTTCGTGATGGAATCACTTCCGATTTGCAGAAGGAAAGAAGCAACATCGAAAGGCAGAGATTTGAAACGAAGGCGAGGTTGAACGTTGACGGACGAGCAGGAAAGAGAGCGAGGGTGTGGGTGCGAGCTAAGCAACAGCAGATCTGGGAGGTAGCATATTTTCCGAGGCGGCTTAAACCCATACTGGTCGACCGAAGCCGCCACTCGAGGTCTGCTGGGAGGCAGACATAAGAGAGCGCCGTCGAGTTGAAAGACGCGACGCAAAGGATTTCCAGTTCTCTCGAGCTCGACCAGTACCTTTCCACTCCAGAGCCTCCCGAGCAGATTTTGTGACGTTAAATAGCATAGATTGAAGCGTACCGATACCCCTCGTCCTCGACTTCCCTTACAGACCAAACGAAACTTTCTCGTCTTCCTCCTCTCCTCCTGGACGCAAACGCTCCTTTACTTCTTCGAGACGGCCTTAGCGAGATCGGCGAGAGCCTCCTTCCTCTTGAATCGAGCATCCTCGATGACTCCGGCGTCTGTAAGAGCGATCAGGGCGTGGGGAACGAAGGAGGGAGGGAGGAGGAGGAGGAAGGGCGACGCGGTGAAGAGGGCGTGAGACGAGACAGAAGAACACAAGGTGGTCAGCGTCTCACTTTTCGTCCCTGATACGGCTACAGCCAGTCCAATCCCTAAACAGCAAGAATCGGAGAATCGGACTTACCAGCATCGGAGGAGAAGTTCGCACTCCATTCAACGAAAGTGGCATTCTCAGACGCTCCCGAGGTGACCTTCTTGAGCTTTGAAGGAGAAGGGGACGAAAGGAAGAGGAGGTCAGGCTTGTTCCTGAGCGCACACGTAGGTCGGAGAAAGTGGTATGCTTTACAGTGATGGTAGAGACGACAGAGGTGAAGGTCAAGGCAGGCTCGGAGGCGATGATGGAGTACGAGATCTTGTGCTCGAGAGCGCTCCACTCCTCCAACTTGATCGTCTGGGTGGTTCCATCCTTGAACTTGAAGGTGGTGACCTCAGTCTCAGCGGAGGTGTTCTCGTCTGAAAGAAGGGACGAGGGAAGGACGAGGGAGAAGGAAGATGGGAGATGGAAGGAAGGAAGAGAGGGTCAGCTTTGATTTCCTTCCCCTTCGTTTCTTTTGCACCCTGCACCTCGCAAGAGACTTGTGAATTTCGGACGTACCACTCTTGGAGGACTCGAGAGCGGTCCAGAAGTCAGCGAAAGAGTTGAGCTTGATCGCATGCCAGGTCTTGAGGTTGAGGTGAGAAGGAGGAAGAAGGAAGGAAGGTCAGATTGACCTTTACCGCCAGAGATCAAGAGAGGGAGAAGGAAGGGAGAACTTACAGCAGCGAGAGGAGCGTTGATGACAGCGGACTCGACGATCTGGGTGGAGGTGGGGATCTTGGAAGCCATAGTTGAGATGAAGAGATGGGAAGGTAAGATGTGGTTGGCGACAACTTGAGAAAAGGAGCGAGTTCAAAGAAGAGGGAGGGTCGGTTGAAAGTCGGCAATGACGTTTTTGCCTCCGTTTTTGTCGACTGAGAAAATCTTCTCAGTCGTACCTCGAGCTGAGAAGTCAGGACAAACTCGTTCTTGTTCTTGAAGGGTGACTGACCAAAACCAGGGCTGAGTCAAAACGGCGAAACTCGCCTTGGTCAGGGAGACCGAGCGAGACCTCTTTCTTTCCCCCAACTACATCTCTCTCCTCAAGACACAATGGCTCCCATCTCTTTCAACGACCTCACCTTCCTCCCAAACCACCCAGAGATCGATAAAAGCGCTCCTGTGATCTCGAAGAACGGCTCCTCGATCAGCTTCGTTGTGAGCTCACCTTCCTCTCGTCGAACTCAGCTCCCATCTCCCCCTCCCTTTCGCCCCTTCTGCCTCTTCTTTTAAGACCTTTTCTGACCTTCGCTTTCTTCCGGTTTGTCTCAGACGAATGCTACCAGTGACTGGTGGAGAACTCCTACTGAACATCGCTACTCGGGACCCGTCCTGGGGAAGGAAGTGAGCTCGACCGTACTTGAGCAGGCCGAGTGGTCCGTTGGAGTGTCTCTCAGAGGAGATTGGAAGGATGAGGTGAGTCTGAACAGCTCAGTATAGGCTGATACATCTTCTCCGAAGACATTCTGACTTTGGAGGATCTGATGGGATGTTTCGTCTCGTTCCGTTTCGCGTCGACGTGTCAGTAGTGAGTGCGGTTTCCCTCGCCCTTTCCTCACAATTCCTTTCGCTGACATGATCAATTTCTTTCGTTCTCAGTGATCAAGCAGCTCTCTTCCTCTACCAGACCAACAACTCATGGATCAAGACTGGAATCGAGGCGAGTCTGCTTCGATTCCTCTTTCCCGCCTCTCGCACCAAACTCATCTCTTCTCCTCTTTCTCTCTCTGTCCTTCCCGCTTCTCATTCTGTCAGTTCACCCAAGAAAAACCTTGGCTCTCAGCAGTCGTCAACAACCCGTACTCGGACTGGAACCTCCTCCCCTACCCAGCGTCCTCTTCTGCCCTCAGCCCAACCCCCTTCACGTCCTTCAAGATCTCGAGAGCGGGAACCTTCGTTCGAATCTACGTCAAGCTTCCTGAATACGGGTGGACTATGGTGCGAGAGGTTACGAACTTTTTGAAGGATGGGGAGAAGGTGTTCATTGGAGTCATGGGTTGTTCGCCCAAGGGACAGGGAGTGAAGGTTGAGTTCGAGGATTTTTGGGTCGAGTAGAGGAAGGATGCTGAAGGGGAGGGATAGATTATGGCTTATTATGTATCAAGAAAAGTCTTTTTACGGCCTCGAGAGTCTGAATAGCGAGAGCCCCCCTTCGATAAAGGCTGTGAAAGTGAGGGTCGACGCGTCGTCGGCGAGGGAGACCACACCTCAATTGATGCTCCCCGAGAGCTCTCCCAGTCTAGATCCCAGGAACCTGATTAAGCCAATTTTTTAATGCAGCATCTACTATCGTGATAAATCATAAGCCTCCCCTACTTTCCTCCCCGACGATTCGACAGAGCCTCGAGAGTCTGACCTCGTCGAGCTCGTTCCTCGCTCATTCCCTATGCTACGCTCCTGCCCGTCAGCACAGTAGGTCACCCATGCCCCCTTTCCGAAGTCTTCAACTCGACACGATCCACCACGACGTCGTTCAGTGAGACCTTCCCCGCTGAGAGCTTGACCTCCATTCCTCATGAGCTCGATTTCTTGACGTCGTAGGTTGTCCCATAGTTCTTCGCAGAGGCACCCACCGCTGCACCATACGAGAAAATAGTCAAAGAAAAGTGAGAATACGTTCTCTCGATGGAGAAGAAGAAGCTGGACTCACCAAGCGTCCTTTCCCTCTCTCGTTCGAGTCGTCGGCGCGTCGTGGTAGTTCGGAAGAGTCAGAGAGAGGAGCGTACAGCAGCACCTGCGAAACGAGGAGGAGATGTTATAAGATCGATCTGAAAGTTTGAGATCGATGGGTAGGTATCACTCACGAAGCGACGAAGACCGTTTGGTCGAAAAGAGTTGCAATGTTCACCACTCCTTCGACGCGTTCTCCTCTCGAGTTGATCTCGCTCTCGTTGAAGGCCACCTCCATGATCAGTTGGGACTTGAAGCGTAGCGACGTGTCGGTAGAAGGCATGGTCGTACTTCGAATCACGTCGTCGTTGGGCTAGATACCGAAAGAGAGAAGCGAGTCAGTCAACGCGTCCAGCCGGTCGGACGACGGAGGAGAGGAAAAGAGCTCACCAGCCTCGCCACCGTCGAGAACTTCCACAGATCTCCGTCTCTACAGATACCATTCTCTTCCATCTTGCTTCCATCGAAGATGACTCCCTTCGCTCGAGCTCTCTGACAAAAGCCAGGGGTCGTGAACCCTCCTCGTTCTCCCTCTCGAATAATCCAACGTTTCGGGCTCTTGATTTCGGCAGTTCGATCGGGAGATTTACGAGACGTCTGGCGAACGAACGAGTGGATCGAATCAGTTCTATATCCAGAACATCAGAGGAGACAGACGTACGATGTTTGCAGTTTGGACTGAAGAAGGAAGAGGGAAAGACGACGCGTCGAAGTGAGCATCTGAACGACGAGAACTGTTCGATCTTCTCAGACGACGAAGACACTTACCAAGGTAGCAGCATATCGAGAAGATAGTGAGATTAGGTGGTGGTGCAGCGAGAGTGAACGTGAGCCGAAGAGGAGCGGCGATGATGAACTGATCCGCTTGAAGGCGAGAGCTAAGGGGCCAAAAAATTTAGAGTGCGTCTCCTTGTGAACGGCGAGTTGAAGCACGGCCGCTATGAAATCGAGAGTGTGGTCAGTTCGGAGTCACACGAGCACGGAGACGATGAGGACGAACTGCTGCTCTCCGTCTGAGGGTTGCCTGAGGAGACGTAAGGATAAAATAAGCCAGACAAGTCAGAAATCGCGACGCGTCGCATGTACTCGAAGATCGCACTCACAGACAACCCAAACCTGCTTCTGATCCGCCAAATCTCTCCTCAGATAGCTACCCGATCCCAGAACGGTCGCTGCTACGTGATACTGAACTCTCCCCGAAGCAGATCGATCCGAGACGGGCGAAGTTGAAGGCACGGTGAAGCAAAATTCCCAGCTGTATACAGTGAACGGGCGTCAGTCTCACGTCCTCGTCCTACAGAAGAACTGTTCAGACTCACGTGCTAACTCCCTTCTCGAGCCATATCCCAGCTTCAGAACCTCCGTCGATGAGAAGCGTCTTCGACATGAACTTTGTGTCCTCCAAGCTCTCACCTGGCGAGGATGGAGGAAAAGCGAGGCGATCTTGACCGACGAGCTCGACCTGAAGTCCTTTGACGAGACGACGTTCAGGTGAGACGACATTGACGAAGCCGGAGATTTGTCCCTAACGAAAAAAAAGAACGAAAAAGATGCGAAGAAGGGGAGGAGTCAGGGCTTCATTCGGAAATGCATCCTCGCCGACTCGTCCGAAAGCGAGTCGAGCTCACATCCTTTCCTTCTTGCACCTCGTCCAACCCGTAGTCTTGAAGGCTCAGACCGAACGAATCCCTCCTCGGTGGAGACAGGAAGATTAGGGTCTCTGCGAGGACGAGTTGAATGCTTGGCTTTGAGAGGCTGAGGGTGAGGGCTGAGGAGATCAAGTGAGGGAGGAGAGGAGGCGGAGAGGCAGGACAGGCGAGGGATTCGTTAAGGGGAAAGATAGGGGCGATCTACGGAGCAAGATATCGTCTCAAAGTTAGCCCTAGTTGGAGGCAGCTAGAGGAGGAGGAGGAAGAACAAGGCCTACTCACAGCGTCACTGGAAGGAAGAGCGCTGATACTGGAGGGAGGAGTTGAGCTCGACGAAGCTGTCGAAACCGAAAAGTAGTCGGGAGGAGGCGGTTCGATGGAAGAGGAGGAAGCAGTCGTTGCTGAAGAGCGACGAGAGTTGAAGAGGAGCGAAGAGCGTGTGAGGGATGGAGATCTCATTAACAAACAGAAGATGAGTGGGTGATGGTTGGAGAGCAAACAAAGGAGAAGGGAGAGGGAGAGAGGACGAGTCAGAATCAGAGCGCCTCGAGTGAGTCCTGTTTCCCCGCCTTCTTGGTTGGTAAGATTTCGAGCTTCGGAATTTCCGATGCGAGATACGAACGCATGGGGCTGACAGGGATGACTCGAAATTGTCCGATAGGGCATGAACAGGGCCTGAAGGGGAGGAGAGAAGAGAGGGAAGGCTTGAGGGCTGAACGAGTCGACGAGGACGCGACTTTTGCTCCTCAGTTCCTTCCGTCTCTCAAGAATTCTCCGCCCAACCCTCGACTCGAGAAATTGCTCAATCCTACCAAGACTGAGATTCCAAACGTCAATGAGTGACGCAGGCAGATAACGTAGATCTCGACTAAACTAACTCTCAGCGACGCGCTCGACTCAACTCCTCTGCCCTCGTGCTCCCTACACCTCCCCAAACCTATCGGGAAGAATTACCGGCGCGTACAGACTCCAGAGATAGAGCGCTACGGCCAACCAAGAGGAGACGATCCTCATCCACATGGCTCCTTCTGAGCGTCCGATGTAGACGTCGGTAGGGTCGTCGGAGGAAGGGTCGGCGTTGGATGCGGTTGGGGAGGTGGAGACGACTCGCCTGTTTGCCGAAGAAGCAGGAAAGGAGGAGAAAGGGGAAGACGAGGTTAGGGAGGGGTTCGAGAAGAGCGAGAGGGGAGGAAGGAGGGAGGGAGGGAAAGGGAAAAAGGGACAAGGAAGAGCGAAAGGAAAAAAAAAACGTACCAGTCCGTCAGAAGACCTGCGACGTACATCGAGGCCATGATGAAGATGATGTGGAACCAGGTGTACTGCTCGAACAAAACCCAATGCCAAAGTCAGCGGAGAAAAGGAGGAGGAGGAAGAGAAGAGAAAAGAAGAGGCGAACGACTCACGCTGTATTTCGTCCCAGTCTTCTCGTCATCCCGATCCTCTCCCGTAGGGTTCCCATCGTCCGAGTTAGCCTCTCCTTCGTCGTCGTCTTCCTCGAGAGCCGAAGCGGGAAGAGATCTAGCGAAAGCAAAAGCAAGGTCGGGTCAGAAAACAAGACGCGACGAACGAACGAAGAGTGATCCAGAGCAGGAGGGCGACTCACCCAGCTTCGACGGCAGCCAACAAAGCCTGATACCTCATCGTATCCTTCCTTCCACCAGTCGGTTGACTCGTAACGAGACCGTGATCTCCAGCTGAATCCTCTCCTTCGGCGAGTCGGATCCCTCCAGGTCGAGAACGCGTTCCTTTTCCGGAGAGAGCTTGAGTTTGGGTAGCGGCCTGAAAAGAGCGATGTAAGTGAGAGAGAAGAGGTGGACAAGAAAGCAAAACGGAGACGAGGTCAGCTCTAGGGAACGAGGACGGGAGACGAGAAAGAGGAGACAGGGAACGGAACGCGTCCAAACTCACTCTCGTAGTGCTATACGCAACAGCCAAGAACGTGAACATCGCACCCATCACTACCGTTCCCGTCCTAGCTCCACTACTCCCATTCGTGATCGGATTACACGTCGCTCCCTTCTCGTCGTGGTTCGCGACCGCCGAACTGACCAAATAGGTACAGTAAACGCTGACCATGCTCGCCTGGGCTAGTCCACTCCTCGGGTTGGCCTCCTGTACCGCTGGGAGAACGGACGAGATGGTGACGATGAGGGAGAGGAAGAGGTTGGCGGAGATGAAGAAGGTGTTGAGCGAGCATTGGGAGCCGGCGAAGAAGACGTAGAGGAGGATGGTCAAGGTGAGGTGGAGGATGTACATCCCGAAGGTTGAACCAACGAGGATGAACTGCCAGAGGTTGGAGCCGTTGGGCGAAGATTCCCAGCGGTCGAGGCAGGATTCGGACCAGCTGTGGGCGAAGTCAACGAGAAGGACGAGACCGAGGAGGATGAAGAGGGAGGCTCCGATCGGGGCTGAACGAACGTGATGGGAGTACGGTCAGCAGGTGGAGAGAGACAGGGGAGAGAATAGGAAGAGCGTACAGAGGTAGGAGCCGTAGAACATGAAGAACTCGTTTGGGATGAGGAAGGAGAGGAAGACGAGGATCATCCAGAGTCTGTGGTTTCGGCGGCGAGCAAAGAGGGTCAGCAAGGCGAGAAGGAGAGACGAGCTGATAGAAATGAGCTCACAAGACTTTAGGTCCCCACCATCTGAAGAAAGCCAGGAAAAGGGTCAGCGAACGAGCTCAACATTCGAGGCGAGCTCGACACCTCTCTGAGTCGGACTCACCCGTTCTGAATCGAAGCTCTCTTCGTCCTCGTATTGGTGACCCCAATGAGCGACAGCGCAAGGATAAGATGAAGCAGACCCAGAGCAAAGCAAAACCGATGGACCTGGGGCGCAGAACCAACGAAGAACGTGAGCATGTAATCAAACGAGAGGAGGAGAAGCGAGGTTGGACGACTCACTGCGAGAAGACCGTAGCATTTCCCTCCTGTGCAATCCATCTTGACCCAATCCCAACTGAGTTTCTCAATCTGGCGAATGGCTATATCCGTTCTCATCAGCCAGGCGAGCATCGAGTTGACGCAGAAGAGGATCTGAGGGAGGAGGATGAGGAGGAGGAGAGGTCAGCTCGAGTCGAGGGGACGAGGGATCGCATGTGAGTCCTGGGAGAAGCTTCAGAGGCTCGGTGTTTTGGATGGAGATAGGAAAAGGAGTATAAGCTCACTGCGAATCCGACTCTTGTAGCAATGGAGCCTGGGAGGAAAAGGTGAGGGCGAAGGAAGGAAGCGTCCACGTCGGTCAGCTTGAGCTTCTCTCTCTCCTTCCTCTCCTTCTCTTCTCTCCTCTGGTCCATTCTTCCTCTTGTATACTTCTAAAGAGACTCACTGTTACAGTTACACGACTTGAACAAAGCACTCGCTGCTGTTCCTCCCATGAAGAAGACGATTCCTGAAACGAGAGAGGTCGCGATGGAGGACAGGCCTCCGAGCAAAGGGAGAGACATGAGGATTCCCACTGCGAAGCGAGACAGGTGGATCAGATCTCGGTATCGAAAAGCAGATCGATCGGTAGAAGAAGACTCACTGATGGATGATGAAAGATTCGATTCCGAGGCTTGGTCGTGGTTAAGGGGGACGAGACAGAGAGGAAGAGGTCAACCTTCCCCTCTTGAGAGCTTGACCTCTCCTTCCCGACCAACTTCCACCCTCTCCCTAAACCAAATTTTCACTCTCTGATCTCACAGATCTCACCCTTGGACCTTCTTCTCCCTCTCTATCCAAATCTCTGTGAAACTTTCACCTTGAAATCGATGTCTATTCTTCCGGTAATCGGACGCTCTATCCGAGTTGGCCCTTCAGCTCGACTCTCCTGCTCCCTCTCCTCCCTCTCAACTCTCACCTTCCCTTCCACACCATCTTCCCTTTCTCTACAGCTCCACCAATCCAGAAACATGTCGTCTTTCAAGCAGGTGAGAGCGCTAGTCTTTCTTTGTTCCTTTTCGTAGGAAGTTCGTCGTTTCCAAACTGACCCGATCTCACTCGCTCTCTTCCTCTCTTCCGCTCCGTCTTTTCTTCTTTCGTCGTCAAATTCTGCAGGAGAAACACAGCCTTCTCGTCATCCCAGGTCCTATCGAGGTAAGCTTTTCCTCTCTTTACATCGTCTCTTCTCTCCTCTTTTCATTCTCAAGCTCACCCCCTTCCTCTCCGCGTTTCTCCCCGTTCCTCCCATCTCTCCTCCTCTTCGCCTCTCTCTCCCTCGCCTCCTCTCCCTCCTCTCCCTCCTTCCCTCCCCTGCTGCGCTTCGTATATACAGGTCTCGGATGAAGTCCTTCTCGCCAACGCCCACCCTGCCATGTCCCATGTCGCGCCCGCTTTCGCTACTGTCTTTGGAGAATCCCTCAAGATGCTCAGGGAGGTCCTCTACACGACCTCAGGTCAACCCTTCCTCATCGCCGGATCTGGAACTCTCGGATGGGATCAGGTAGCGGCCAACTTGCTGGAGACTGGAGAGGAGGCTTTGGTTTTGAACAGGTGAGTAGCAGAGGAAGCTCGGGAAAAGCGTCGGTTGAGCTCGAAGCTCAATGTCCGAGGCAGAGAGAGGGCTGACTCGACCGTCTCCTCGTTCTTTCCTTCTGTGCTCGTTTCCCTGGTGCAGTGGATACTTCGGAGACTCGTTCAGGGATTGTCTCGAGGCTTACGGAGCTAAGGTGTGTCCTACCTCCATTCTTGATGAGCCAGGAAAAAGGAAAGGAGGAAGACCTCGAGCTCACCTTCCCTCCCCCTCCCTCGCCTCGCTTCCCTCTCTCGTCGTAAAGGTCACCACCCTCCCCTCCCCCATCGGAGGAGCTCCTACCAAGGAGGAGATCACCAAAGCTTTGAAGGAGAAGAAGTACAAGGTGAGTCTACTAGCTCTCTCCTCTCGTTTAGCTCGCTCTTTCTTCCCTCCGTTTCAAGATCCCTTCGCCGCGTCCAAGTCGAAGCCAAACTGACGCTTGCCGTTCTCGTTTCGCTGCTAGGTCATCACCTTCACCCACGTCGATACCTCGACTGGAGTTCTCTCCGACGCTGAGATGATTGGGAAACTCGTCAAGGAGATCTCGCCAGAGACGATCGTCGTGCTGGATGGAGTGTGCTCGGTAGCATCTGAGGAGATCAGGTGAGTCTTCCGTTGTCTCTCGTTTTCTAATGATTTGTAATAGATCGCTCGAAGCTGACTTCGTTCCTTTCCCTGCAGGTTCGACGACTGGGGAATCGATGTTCGTCGCTCTCGTCTTCCTCCCTCTTTGCGCGCCTGTCCCTCCTAGCCTCAAAACTGACACCCCACCTTCGCCTTTCTCTCCTTCTCTCACCCTTCAGATTGTCATCGGAGCCACCCAAAAAGGACTCGGAGTCCCTCCAGGTCTCTCCGTCCTCATGGCTTCGCAGAAGGCCATCTCCGTCTTCGAGACTCGAAAGACTCCCGTTCAGGCCTACTACGTCTCGTGGAAGAAATGGCTCCCCGTCATGAAGGCCTACGAGAACCCTCCTGCTGCTTACTTCGCTACTCGTCAGTAACTCGAACCCCTTCTTGCCCCGCGTCGTTGGATTCGTCGCTGACTCTCGTCGCTTTCCGTTCTTTGCTTCGTTTGCACCATCACAGCCCCCGTCCAACTCATCTACGCCCTCCACGCCTCCCTCACCAACATCACTAAGAACTCGCCTTCCCTCTCTGAGCGATTCGCTATCCACAAGGCTGCGAGCAAGAAGATCAAGGACGCGATGGAGGAGCTCGGACTGGGATTCATTCCTCTCAGTCGAGACGCTTCTGCGAATGGAATGTGAGTCGGGTATCTCTCTTCTCTCCTTTGCGTGGGCGTTTCTGACGCTGTGGTTTCGTTCAAACAGGTCCGCTATCAAATTCCCTCCAGGCATCGCCGCTACCGATCTGTTCGTCGCGTCTCTCTCTCTCTCTTCCCCTCGTTTCCTTTTCGTCCGCTCACTCCTTCCCTTCCTTTCCTCATTCAATCTTCATCAGGCTTCCTAAACTCGCAGCCAAGGGAGTCGTCATGGCCGGAGGACTGCACAAGGACGTGAAAGGTTCGTCTACCTTAGCCTCCTTCCCCTCTTCTCCCTTTCCTTCTTTCTCCATTCCCCAAACTCACCCCTTCGCTTCTTCCCTTCCCTCGCCTTCCTTGCTATTACAGCCACCTACTGGCGAGTCGGCCACATGGGCATCTCCGTCACGGATTCTTCTCGAGGAGACGTCGACAGGATCATCGAGACGATCAAGGAGAGTTTGAAGGAGGCTGGGTACCAAGGAAAGGCGAAGAATTGACTAAAGGCAAAGCTCTAAGTTTTGATTCATCCATGCTCAATTTGTATGTATCTAGTTTAGGGTTTGATCAACTTTTTCACGGGACGGGGAGACGAGGGAGGGAGCGAGGCAGGGCAGGAGAGAGGTTGTAGGTTTTTAGGTTTGGCTTGTTATGGATTTGGATGAAGAACGCTTGTACTAGACTTTGATGATGGAGAGGAGAGTATGGGAAAGGCAGGGGGGGGGCAGAAAAGAGAGGGGAGTTCTAGACGCGTCGAAGAACTGATTCAGCCTCGTCTTTTCTGTTCGTGCTCCAGAAAGCAACGCACTGCCTCCTCGAACCGAAGCGTGATATGCCAGTACTGCAGCTTTCGTATTTGAGGAAGAGCCTCGTGAAGGAAAGACCGAAAAGATCGAAGAGCTCGACGACGCGCTCTGGTCCAGCTTCCCAACAACCCTAGATCGGCGTCGTTTTGGTCAACCCATACAGTTATGCACCATCTCGCAAAATCTGTTCCTTTCCAACTCGTTTTCTTCTCCTCTCAATACTCGTGCCCTCCTGCGCCTCGTCTCGTTGGCTCTTCCCTGCTCTTCCTCATTTTCCACTCCCTTGGCGCTACCCATTTTGACGAATCACCGAGATCGAAGACTCTCAATTCGTTGCTCACAACGGCTTAAAACGGAGGTGCTGCTGGTGGAAGGGGTGGTTTCTGGTGAGAAGAGGAAGGCGAGTCGCGTCTCGTTTCGTTTCCTGTTTCTTGTGCGCTCTCCCTTCCTTCTTCTTTCTTGATCTCGGTATGTATATCTTCTCTGAGCTCGTATCAATGATTATATGGCTATATAACTAACCTGTTTACCGTTACAACACCTCTACCTACGAAGCAAACGAAAGAAATCGACGGCGCACCTCGACGTATCCTGGGACATCCCTTGAACATAGCGACGGCCCTGAACTCCAACGAGGATGTTTTTCAGTTACCCTTGAGGCAGAAGAAGAGGGTTGGAAGGGAAACGACGGAGGTGAGCTCTGTCCGTTTCTCCTCCCCGACCACATCATCGCCTCTCTCCTCCCTTCCCCTCCTTTCTCCCTCCTTCCTTCAACATGTCTAGCCCTTTCACTGTCACCCAATTCCCTAAAGGTCACCGTGCGCTCGAACTCTACTTGAACTTGGCCACGAAGGACCTCCAAGGGATCGCCTCTGCATCGGAGATCGAGGACTTCAAGCAGCGAGCGAGAGCGAATCCTGAGTGCATCAACCTCGTTCACAGCGGTCCCACATCCTGGTCAGGAGGACTTCCCTACGTAAAGCCTACCATCGAGCAGTTTGATCCTTTGGCGAAGGCTCTCGGGTTGGATCGAGAGGGAGGATGGAAGAGCGTCTGGAAGGAGATGGAGCAGAACAGGGAACGACTTTGCAAGCTCGTAAGTTCTCTTGACGCCCATTCTCTCTCTGTCAAAGAGATCCTGACTGAGCTTTCGACGTATCTCGAATTGTAGGTATGGAAGTCTCTCGAATGGGCTAGCGAGATCAATTGTGGCAACACCTTTTGTGTGAGCTCTTCCTCCCCTCCTCCTCCTCCTCCTCCGCGTTCAGCTGACGGGGCTCTCTTCCCGTCTAGTACTGCTTCTGCACCAAGTACCTCCCTCTCCTCATCTCTGCTGTCATCGAAGATCCTTCTCCTTCCGTCTTCGCAACCCCTTACGATCTCGTCCTTCGAGGTGCAGCAGGAACCCAGCTCCTTCAGTTCTACCTCGTCTCTCGACCTGACCAGGCCGTTCGATTGAGGAACGCCTACCAGAAGAAGATCAGCACGGTTGCTCCGATGGTGAATTTTTTTCCTCTAAGGCTCCTCTCTGAGGTTCATCGAGGCGAGAGATCCGAGAGCTATCGAGCTGATCTTCGACTTCTTCTTGCCTCTGCTCAGAAACTCGACGCAAACGCGTGCTTCACTCACCTCCTTCCCCACCTCCCCATCATCCACACGAGCATCCTCTCCTTCAAGACCTCTCCCCTCTCAACTCCCTCCCAGAGAAATCCTCCTCCTCCTTCCATCGAATCCCCGTCCGTCCAGTATCTCGTCAAGATTTTCGCACAGATCGCTCGCTTCTCCGACGAACGTTGGGAACAGTTCAGCTGGCCAGGAGCCCTTGACTATAACTGCATGGCTGTGAAAGCCGATATGTGCGGTATGGATATCCAGATGGTGATACCTGGCTTCTTCACGGCGGAGCGAGCTCCGATGGGAGTCGATTGGTCGACCTGTGCGGCTGGAAGAGTCGAAGGGTGCACCGAGAGAGATCCGAAGAAGATGAAGGCTTGTTCGAGGGTGAGTTTTTGTTTTCTTTCACAGTTCGAACGGAATCTTTTCTTCCTCCTACTGACCGAGTTTGTAACCCTTCGTTAGTGCCGTTGCATGTTCTATTGCTGCACCAGTGCGATCATCCTCTTCGTCGTTCTTCGAGACCTCTCCCTGACTCGAGTCTTTCTTTCGCTTCACAGAGCATCAAGCTCAAGATTGGAAGGGAGGAATGCATAAGCCTCTCTGCCAGCCGATTATCTGGGATGCCTGAGCTCGCAGCGACGACGTCGGGAGCCCGAGAGGTCGATGCCGTAGAGTCGTAGACTCGATTTGATGACTTTCCTTTCCCCTTCGTTCTTTCGTTCGCAAACGGAGCTCAAAGCGACTTTGCCCTTCGCATATATCAGGAGTAGATGAAAGTGCAAGCAAGGTGAGAACGGCAACGGTATCGGAAAGGCAGGCTTCAAAAAGGGAGGTGCTCGCCCCAGTCGCGTCGTCTCCCGCTCGTCTTCCTCTTTCTCGAGACCCAACGAACCACGAAAGCGAAAGGAAACTCGATCATCAAGATCTCCCAACCCACCGACTCTAACCAGCCTCCATCTCTCCACTCCTCAAGTCAGACAACTACAGAACCCCTTCCCTCCCATCCCGCCTCCTCCTTCCCGACTCGGCTCGACCTGCACGTTCAACTCGCTCAACCCTCGAATCTTACTCTTCAACAGCTTCTTCACCTTCCCCACCACCTCCTCCACATTCGAGTACGTCTTGGCATGCTGGTAGCCTTGCTGAACAGCTTCGGACGGCCGTCCAGGGTCGGCGTGGGTGTTGGAGGAGGAAGAGGAAGAGGCGGTGGCTGGGAGGAGATGGATGTGGATGGAACCGACGTAGCAGGATCCGTCCTTGGGCCAGAACCGAGGAGCGCCGTAGGAGGCTAGACCTTTGATTTGGGAGAGCTGAGGTGGAAGGAGAAAAAAGGGGAAGGAGCTTCAGCGTCGCGTCGTCGAACGAACCAGAGAGGGAGGAGACGACCCACCTCCGACAGCGCAGCTCTCACATCCTTCTCCATATCCGCTCCCGCATCCAAACACAGCACCTTCCCACTGTCGATCACGAGCGGGACGACGGACGCGACGATGAGGGTTGCGATGAGGAGGGATGCGATGGGATCCCATCCGGTCCAGCCGGTCCAGTTGATGAGAACGGTGGAGATGATGACTCCTACGCTACCGAGGACGTCAGCGAGGACGTGCTGTTCGAAAGAAGAGGAGAGAAAAAAAAAAACAGTAAGTAAGGAGAAAATGGGGGAGGAAGGAAGAGAGGGACGAACGAGGAAGACTCCGTGCATGTTGTGCTGTTGAGTAAACGAGAGAAGTCAGTTTTAGGAAACTGAACGGAGATGAAGGTAAAGAAGGCTCACACCAGCGTGATCATGCCCAGAATGATCATGTCCAGCGTGATCGTGGTCCTGAGAAAGGGGAGAGAAACGAAGTGAAAGTCAGCTCTCGAACGAGACGCGTCTCGTTCCTTCCTTCGGTCCTTCAAGACTCACATCGTGATCGTGATCATGCCCTCCCTCGCAGTCCTCAGAAGAATGACCGTGAGCATGTCCGGAATGATCGTGGTCGTCGTGAGAGTGGGAGTGACCAGCCTGCGAAGAAACAACGCGTCAGAAAAACGAGCGCTCGAAGAAGGGATGTTGTGAACCCACATGATCGTCGTGCTTCTTCTCCGAATGAGAATGATCGTGATCTCCATGGCTGTGACTCGAGTGATCATGCTCAGCGTGGTCGTGACTTGAGCGGTCGTGGTCGTCGTGCTGTTTCGGAAGCAAGGGAAGAAGGAAGAGGTTCAGTCGCAGGAGCGGAGCCCTCGTCGAGAAGTCGAAGAAATACTCACCGAATGAGCCTTCTTCTTGTCGTCCGGAGCGTGAGAGTGAGCAGCGTGATCGTGATCATCGTGCGAGTGATCATCGTGGGAGTGAGAGTGCGAAGAGTGGTCGTGTTTCTGGGAAGAACGAAGAGAGAGAGGAGACGCGTCGGTTTTAGTTACCGCTCTGCTTCGTTCGTTCTTCGGACTCGATGGAACTCACCTCGTGACTGTGCGAGTGAGAAGAAGCAACGACCGCCTTTTTGGGAGGAGAGTGAACCTTGACGGCGACGGGTTTGGGTTTAGGAGCAGGAGCGTGAGAGTGTCCGTGATCGTGTCCGTGCGAGTGCTGAATTCGGGAGGACGAGACGATCGGAGTCAGCATCGGGTCTCAAAGACGAGCAGGTGAGAAAGAAAGGAGTGCTCACTCCGTGGTGATGGTGGCCTCCGGTGGCGAAGAGTCCGAAAAGGTTGATGGCGAGCCCGATGGACGAGACGAGGAGAAGCTGATCGGTGTTCATGTCGGGAGGGTCCACGCTGAAAGATCGAGTTGAAAACGAGCAGAGAACTCAGACTACGAATCTCAAATGCTCGAGAGCTGGAGGAAGCAATCGAAAGAGAGGAAACAACGACTCACATCCTCTGAACGGCTTCGAAAACAATGAACACGGAGATGAGGATCAGGAAGACTCCGTTGGCGAATCCAGAAAGAGTTTCGACTCGACCATATCTGAATAAAGGGGAGAAGAAAGTTAGCTCGTGTTTACGGGTGAACGCACGTCCGGAGAGGAGCGAGGGAGAGAGGGAGGGAGAGTCGAGACGCACCCGTAAGTGAACTCATCGTTCGGTTTCCAAGTTGCCATCACCGAAGCGAACAGCCCCACCCCCAGAGCCATGCAGTCGAAGAACATGTGGATGGCTGCGAGCGAACGAAGGGGAAGAGGGATCGAATTCAGCTCAGCTCAAACGAACTCGACGCGTCGGGTCTCTCCTGCACACTCTCCCTCCTCCCAACACCTCCTCCCCAAATTAACCGAACCCTCAGCACTCACCATCACTAATCAACCCCAAACTATTCGTCCAAACCCCCCAAATCATCTGCACCAACATGTACGCCAAATTGAGCAGCAGGAAGTACCAGATCTTCTTCGATTCTGGGTTGGCGAGGATAGTTTTGAGGTAGGTTCGCAAGAGACGATGGGTTGAGGAGGAGGGTGTGGGAGCTGTGGCGATGGAGGAGGCTGGGTGGGAAGGGTAGAGGAGGTTGGAGTTGGGAGGCGAGACGGGGAGGGAGACGATTGCTGAAAAGAAGGGAAGGAAGCGAGGGAGGGTTAGGTTTGGTTTGGGTTGAACGGGACGAGGATATAATGAAAGTAAGCACGATCGAGGAAGCGGAGACGACGAATGTATAGACTCACAGAACCACACGATCCCAGCAATAGCGACGTCCCAACTCTCGACCTCCAACCTCCAGAACGCCATCCCAACGATCATCGCAATCGCTATCGACGTCGGGTAAGCCAGCTTGGCCGACGTGGGCTTGACCGTCGAAGGCACGAGGAGAACGGTAGGGTGGGCGATGATGGCTTGAGTGAGGAGAGTCGCGTAAGAGAAGTGATGCAGTCCCTCGACGGTAGCGAAGGCGTGGAAGGAGGAGTCGAAGCAGCCCTGCGAACGTGACGGATTACAAGCATCAGCTTCCGATGAGAATAGACGAGACAGAGCAGTGTGGGAATGACTCACAATCAAGAGACCACCCAGAACAACAAAGGAAAGAGCGAACCCTCCGATGGCCATGGCCAGCGTTCGAGCTGTGTCGAGACCGTTCCCTGTTCCAGCAAACTGAGTGACGAGTTTTCGTTCGGGAGAATCTTTGAGGTTTCCGAGGAGGAGGTAGGTGAAGATGGCGAGATGGGTGAAGATGCTTGAGGTGAGGGAGCCTGGCAGGACGAGGGAAGGAAGGGAGGTCAGCTTCAACTCTCAACTTTGAATAACGAGAGGCGAGAGGAACTCAAGCTCACCAGCGGAAGAGGAAGAAGTAAAGACCGAGATGGAAGTAGCCAACACGAGAGAAAGAGTTCCAGGTATCTACGAGGGCGAATAGACGAACGCGAAGGTCAGCTCTCGGGCGTCATTTGAGCTCGTTCGTTCGAGGACCGTGAGATGGAGAGAGGAGGAGACCGACGTACCGAGGAGCGTGGAGTTGCTACGGCTGTTTTCCAGAGGGCCAGAGAGGCTGTGAAGAGGGTGACTCTGAGAGGGTTATTAGAAAAGGATGTGGTGAGCTTCGAAAGAAAGAGAGGGAACGAGAGAGGAGGAGGGAGGAGGACAAGGAGACAGAAGGAGAGCTCACCGTAACGGCGATAGACCTCCAAGAGCTACGAAAAAGGCAAAGTACTGAGCAGCATGGAGTCCAGCGTAAAGTAGTAGTGTAGGCCACTGTAAGAAATAGAAAGCAAAGGGATTGAAAATGAGCTTGACCTCTTCGTCGTCGTTTCCGGACTGGGTTGGAGGACTGACGAGATCTCCTACTAGATCAAACCTGCCTCTGCCTCTCACAGCTCCCCATATGGCACCCATGCTGAGTCCTCCTGCTATGAGTACTACCGGGCTGACTCCTCTCTTTAACGACCACGCGTCTGCTGCTATAGTCGAGTAAGCGGCGATAACGTTTGAGGCGACGAGGAGGAGGAAAGGTTCGCTCTTGATGGCTTCCTTCGTGAAGATGAAGGAACGACGACGAGGGAGGGAGATTTTGGAGGTGGAGCGGCGATGCGAAGAAGGATAGGCGTGGGAGTAGGAGGGATCCATGGGGGGAGGGAGAGAGGGAGAGGGAGGGAGGTAAGGAGAGGACCCGATCGAGCTGAACGAAGAGTAGTCGCGAAGGAGGGTGGACGGGTGAGGATGGAGTGTATGCGCTTAGAGGCAGAAAGAGGACCGAGAGTCGAAGAGGAGTATAGAGAGAGAGAGAGTAAAAGCTTCCTTCTCTTCCAAAGGGGTTGTCGCTGTTTAGGTTGAATTCAAGCTGCCTCGTCCTCTCTCAGCCCTCTCCACAACTTCGACTCCGCGACCTTGAATTCGAGAATTTGGTTTCTCTCCTTCCTTCGTCCCTCCTCCCTCCTTAACCACGACCCTCCCTCCTTCCCTCTTCTTCTTCCCGCAATGCCCGTCGCTTCTACTTCTACTACTCCCTCCCTCGTGGACGGCCACGTTTCTTACGCTCAGGCTGAGAAGGCCGTCAACGCTCTCTCGTCGTACGCTGTCAAAGCTCGAGCTCAGAAGGAGGACACCGAGCTCATCGTTAAGGAGGAGAACGTCTGGCTCGTAGTCGCTACCAAATCTATCAACCCGGAGAAGAAGTTGAAGCCTATCAAGATGTAAGTAGATGTGTATAGATTGGGGTGGAAGGAGGAACTTGACAAAGGGAGGAGCTCGACGAAGAAATGAGCTCAAGAACGAAAGCTGACCTTTCTTTCTTCTCTTCTTCCTTCTCTCTCTATAGCACCCTCCCCAACCCCCTTATCGACCCTCGAACGACTTCCATCTGCTTGCTCGTCAAGGATCCTCAACGAGAGTACAAGGATCTCCTCGAAACCAACAAGATCAAGTTCGTCTCTCGAGTCGTCGGCGTCACCAAGCTCAGAGGGAAGTTCAAGCCGTTCGAGGCTCGTCGTCAACTCCTGGGAGAGCACGGCATGTTCCTTGCCGACGAGAGGATCGTTCCTCTGCTTCCCAAGCTGCTCGGAAAGGGATGGTTCGATGCTAAGAAGTGAGTGGGCTTGAGAGAGGGAGGAGAGTCGCGCGAGCTGGAGGGCTGATTTTTGGAACGCTTCTTCTTGCTTTCTTTCTCTCTTCTTTCTACTAGACAACCCGTCCCCGTCTGCCTGACAAGGAAGGATCTCAAGGCTGAGCTCGAGCGTGCCGTCTCGGCCACCTACATGCATCTCACTCAGGGAACCTGCACGTGAGTCTCTCTTTCCGTTCTCCTCGTCTCGTCTCGTTCCCGCTCCTCTCTCTCCTTCCCTTCCTCCCTCTCTCTTTTTGCTCTCCTAAACTTACCCACCCTCCTCGCTACCCACTCCTCCAGGTCCATCAAAATCTCCCCTCTCCCCTCCCACACTCCCTCCCAAACGCTCGCCAACCTCCTCTCCGCCATCCCCCAGGTCGTCTCCAACATCAAAGGAGGCTGGTCCTCCATCCAGTCCCTCAACATCAAGACTTCCTCGTCCGTGTCCCTCCCCATCTGGAGCTGCGAGCTCGGAGACAAGGAGGGTCAGAGGTGGGATGGAGTTGGAGAGGAGGCTTGGGAGCTCGAGGAGGAGGGTGCTGAGGGAGCGAAGAAGGAGGTTAAGGGAGGGAAGGGAAAGAAGAGAAGTGCTGCTGAGGCTGTTGAGGGTGGAGAGGAGAAGGCTGTTGTTTCGGAGAAGAAGGTGAAGGTCAAGGGACCCAGACCTGTTTCGACCAAGACCGCTCCCGCTCCCGTCGCCGCCGCCGTCGTTCCCTCGCCAAAAGCATCCAAGAAGGTCGCCGCCCCTACCCCCGCTGTCAAGGAGCCCAAGAAGGTGATGGCCGGAACCCCCAAGAAGGGAGAGCCGTCGGTGGAGAAGAAGAAGACTGCTTCGGGAGCTGGGAAGGCTGCGAAGGAAGGGGTTGTTGGGAAGAAGGGAGGAGCGAAGAAGGTCGCTGCTAAGTAGGGAGGGGTTGGTTTGAGCTTGGGTTTGGTTTTAGGTGTGTGTTTGGTTATATGGGCTATCTCTTGATTGATTTTCGTGGTTGAGAGGAGGGAGAGAGAGCGCGAAAGAGGAGAGGAGGAGGGAGGAGACGCGTTTCGGGCTGAGCTCAGGGTACAGTTTCGAGGCGACCAATCTCTCGTGGCGGGTCTCTTATCCCTCTACGTTTGTTATCTGAAACGAACAGGAGTGATTCTACGACTGCTCGGCTGAATGTCAGCGCTCGTTTGTACAAGAGGGAAAGAAGACCCGACGCGTCGACGCTCGATCTCGTTCCTCTTCTTTTCACTGAGAAGCAAAGGCTGAGGAGACTGAGCTGAAAAGAGAACCTTGGAGGCGAAGATTTTTTTTTCTCGACTAGAGCTCGTGAAGGGCATGCATCAAGGTAGAGAAATAAAACGACGGAGAGACGGTGAGGGAGGAGGGAGGGAGGGAAGAGGGAGCGATTTGGATCGAACATATCGTTCGGAGCTATGGGTCTAGTAGGTGATATTGACGAAGACAACGAGAAGATTAGACAAGAGAGAAAGAGGAAGGGAGGAAGAAACATCGACTTACGCGACTGGACTCGACTTCATCGTTTCTAGGCCTCTACCGGGCCAAAAGGATCGCTCGATACCTCCAGCTGGTAAATTTTCAATTAAAGCAATCTAGCTCCATTCACCCTCTTCTGAACTGATGGTGAAGGAGGGAAGGAAAGATCAGTTCGATCCGACTCGTCTGCAAGGACTCGGCTCTCCCACTTCGCATCTGGTTCGATCGAGAAGCCATCAAACTCGAGAACATATCGAAAAGAAAGATACCACACAAACGAAAGGCATAAACAAGTCCTCTGAGACGTAGTTATCTCCTCCCCGCAACGGTCGAAACCTCGTTCACGAACCTTCCTTCTCCCTCACTCCAAACGCTCCTCCTTTGATCCGTTCCTCTCGCAGCCGCCGACGACATCGGACGTCCAGGAGGGGTTCCTTCCTCTTCACTGAACCTCCCTCCAACCAAACTTCCTCCTCCTCCTCCTCCTCCGTGCTCTCCAGAAGACGAGAGCATCCCAGGCGACGCGTGTCGGTCGACGAGCGTTTGAGAAGTCGAGTGAGAGAAGTTGGATTCGGGAGGAGGAGAAGCCGAGAGGAGGACGGAGTGTCGAGCTTGGGAGTGAGGAGAGGTGTCGTAGGGTGATTGGACTTCGGGGAGGTACTGGTTCTGGGGGGGAGAGGAGGAAGGGTTGGGTTGGTCGGGAGTGGTCTTGGTTTCGTTGAAGATGGGAGGGTGACCGTTCATTGGAGCTTCGTAGTACTGCTCCTTGGATCTTCTTCGTCGACGGAGGAAAAAGAGAAGGGCGAGGAGGGAGAGGAGGAGGAAGGCGATTCCTCCGATGACGCCTGGGGAAGAAAGAGGGAGGTCAGACCTTCGTTGGGCGACGAGAAAGGCGACGCGACTTCTCGACCGACTCACCTCCGACGATGGCTCCAGTGTTAGTCGAGCTCTCCGTCGGAGGAACTTGATTGGCGGGGAGGGGAAGCTGATAGCCTCCGTACTAGAGAAGGGAAGGAGGGTCAGCGAGAGTGTTCGAGGAGGAGGGAGAGGAGGGGACGAACGTAGTTGTAAGGAGCGACGAAGGCTGGTTGAGGGCTGGAGGTGTACGATGGATCGCTGCAGCCGGGAATGAGGTCTCCAGACTGAGAGTCAAGGTTGCTGGTAGAAGAAGAAGGAGGAAAAGAGAAAGTTCAGCACGTCGAAGTCTGACGTCGTTTTTACGAGCGAAACTCACCATCCAGGCATTTTCGGGATCGGAGCTGCGAGTCCAACCTGCTCATCAACAACGAGAGTCGAAGAGAGTTGTTGGACGCAGCTTCCAGCCGTCTGAACGTCAACGTCGGCGAGAGGGACTTCGCAGGCGAGAGATCCGTTCGTTCCTCCAATCTGCTGAGCACGACAGTTCGTTCGGGTTTCAAGGACGTCGACGAGGTATCCGACCCTCCATCCGTTCTAACATAAGGCGAAGAGAAAGAGACGAAGTCAGTCCGAAAAGAAGGGAAGGACGAGACGGGGAGAAAGGAAGACGATCCACGAACCAAGAAGTCAGAATGAAGTGTGTATCCGATTTGATCTCCAGTAGCGAGACTGAGCGAGTTGGGTCGATAAGGGAAACCGGTAAGGTCGTAGGTGACGCTGTATTCTACCCTCGGCAATCGAACGGGGAAGCTGGAAGAGAGGAAGAGCGAAGGTCAACCTCGCTCTCGACGCGTCGGTCTTTCTGTTTCTCGACTCACGCAGAATCCAAGCAGTCCACCCAGTCTGATCCTCCTCCGCTGTGAGATACAACGAACGAGTATCATCAGCTACGAAAGGAGCAGGGATGATGCAGGTCTCGACTCACTAGGCGACGCTGATGAAACGAAAGAGACGCGTCGAAGATTAGACCCGCTTTCTGTGCCTCGACTTCGTTTAATACCACTGTTATCGTCCCTCGCTCTCTTCTTCTAAACTCACTGATTCGAATCCCTTCCAGTGGACAGATCCCTTCCGTTCCAGCACCAGGGAAAGTTGACAACCGCCGAAACGAGCGAACATGGCTGATTCTGAGGAAGCTCGTAGCTTCTGGTGACCTCTCCGTTTGACGAAACACACTCGAACCAAACCCAGTTGTCTCCGTTCGAGGGCGAGGAGAGGTTGAGAGTTCGACGAGCAGCATTTCCTCCGAGCATCTGAAAGTTTGGTGGGAACTCGACGACCGACGCGTTGTTCGATCCAGGTCGAAGGAAGTACTGAAGACGAAGGAAGGTCAGTAACCGATGAGACGAGCTCGAGGAAGGACAAGCGGAAACTTACAGTGACGTTCGATCTACCAACGAGGAAGGAAAAGGTGTTGTTCTCGTGAATCCAAGCGAGAGGAGCGGTCCTGTTTGGAGAGATCGCAGGCGTCGTCCATTCAGCTCTGTCAAACTCTTAGGAAAGCTGTTCAGATCCACCACTCACCAGTAGTTGCTGAGATCCTCTTGAATTCTGTTTGGGAGGATGGGCAGAAAGTGTGAGCTTTCGACGCTTCGTGAAAGAGGAGAAACTGAGACTGACGGCATCGTCGAGCATGAAGACGATCTGGCCGCTTCGTAGTTCGTATTGGGGCCGAAGGCAGATCCTACAGAGTCCAAGAGCGGCGAAGATAGGAAGGAAGGTCAGTTGGAGGTAGGTAAAGAAGGAGGAAGAAGGAAGGAAGCAGATGAAGAGGAGAAAGAAAGCGGTGGACTTGCCTCCGACAACGAGATGCATGTGAGTAGCGGTAGAGTTCGGGTTAACGATGGGATCGATTCTGGTGAGAGTTATGGGTTTGATACCTTTTGAAGAGTCGAAGGAGGAGAGGGAGATAGGGAGGAAGGAGAAAGGAAGGAAGGACGAGTCAGCTCGAGCTCCTGTCCCTCCCCTCGCTCTGCTTCCCTCATCGAGCTCGCAGAATCCACTCACCGAACATGGGGATCTGACTAGCTCAGCCCATCATCGAGTCCAAGTGAAAGAGAGTCAGCTTCGGCCTCGAAGAGGAAAGGAAAAGAGAACTGGAAGGCTCTCTCTCCTTCCTCAGATCCGAGCTAGTACTCACTCGTTCGTCGTCTCGTCCCTCGTCGCTTGCACGAGGCCATTCAGATCACCTTGTCCTTCGACTCCTACGCTAGCCAATCCAAGAGCGAAGAAGATCAAGCCTGCTGAAAGGAGCATGCTTTCGATTTGAGTTGATGGTGGTCGGAGGAAAGGAGAAAGAGGTGTGCAATCCTCTTTTCATGCGAACAGAGAGAGCAGTTACTAACTTGACATACCCATCTTTTTCCTCTACTGCGAGATAACCTACACAGCCCCAACGAAATCGACTCGACTCTAAACCTCCTGCTCTCCAGAGTAGACGGGGAGGATCTCGCAAGCCTGCTCCCAGTTGATGGTTCCGTTCTTGAGATCCGAGATGACCTTGATAACCTCGTCGATGGGTCCGATTCGCTGCTGGGTAGTGTCTCGCTCACTGTGAGGGAAAGAAGGAAGCAGAGGAGAAGGTCAGTCGGAGAAAAAACGAAGGAAAAGACGCGTCGAAACGGCAGGAGAGGACGAACCGAAGAGTGATGGTTCCGTTCTTGACAGCTGCGATGGCGAAAAGAAAGAAAGGGAGGGAGATGAGTTAGTAAGAGGGTCGAGAGCGAAAGAGACGAAAGACGCAAGAGATGAGGACGAACTGGCGAAATCAACAGTGGCACCGAAGGGAGTACCCAGCTCGTCGTTCCGCGAGTATCGCTTTCCGATAGAAGCACTCGAGTCGTCGACTCGGCAGGCGACACCAGCCTTTCGCATCCTGAGGGCTACAAGTGTGAGAAGAGGATCAAAGTCAGCGAAGAGAAGATGCTCGAGGCGAGGGGGAGGACGAAGAGAGGACGAACAGATCTCGTGCGAAATCTTCATGAGGTCGGCGTTGTTGGAGATGGGGACGATAAGGCACTTGAAGGGAGCGATGGAGGCGGGGAGGGAGAGGACCTGAAAAGTGCAAGGGGGGAGGGAAGGAAGAGTCGGTCAAGACGCGTCGAAGAACGACAAAGGAAGAGGAGAAGATGGACGAACACCTCGAGCGGCATCGGCTTCACGGGCCCAGAAGGAGTGCTCGAGAAGGGAGTAGAGGATTCTTCCGATACCGAAGGAGGGCTCGATGACGTTGGGAGTGAACTCTCGGATGGAGTTCTTGGTGGTTTTGAGGGCGATGGTGAGGTAGGTGGGGAGGAGCTCGTACACGGTTCCGTTGACGGTGACGGAGGCGGAGCTATAGGAGCGAGTGAACGAGAGAGAGAAAGAGGTCAATCAAGAATGCTCGTGAAGTCGAGGAGAGGTGGTGAGGAGCAAGAGTCGACGCGTCAAAACGAAGGAGAACTCACGCGTTGGGTCCCTCCAGCTTCTCCTTCAAATCCTTCAACTCCTCCTCAGAGAGCTCATCGACGAACTTGGTAACGACACCAGCCTCCCTCTTGAGCGCAACTCCAACGACCTTCTTGTCCCAAGCAGGCGTCAACTTGGTCACGACGATGGGCTCGGCGAGGGTCTGCTGAACGGCGAGTCGCTGCTTGGTCTTGTTGGCGTGAACGGTAAGATCGTAGGCTGATCGATCGGCGCATCCGACACACTCGATCCATCCGTACGAGGACTGGATCTCGGCGTCCCAGCAGTCGGCGGCGTAGTGAGCCATCTCGTTGGCCATGTGCTGTCGGAATCGGAGTCGGGTAGGGTCGATTCCGATGGCGGTGAGGAAGAGGTGGATTCGAGCGATGAAGTATCCGAGGGTTTGGTTATCGATGATTCCCTGAAGAAGGCGAGAAGCGGAAAAGAAGGGAACAGAAAGGGAGAGGGGGACGTGATCAGCTTCCGAGCGTCGACGCGTCTTTTTCCTCTTCATCTGCCTGTTTTCGACCTCCGCACGAGACTCGAGATTATTGGACCCACCTGAGCGACGGCATCTCCAACGGTCATCTCCTTGAGCTCGGTCCTTCCCTCCTGCTGAACGTCCTTGGGAAGCAACATCAACTTGACGTCCTTGACCTCGTTGAATCGAACGTGGTTCTTGTCCTCTGGGTCGACGAAGTGCTCGATCTCGGCCATGGTGAACTCTCGTACTCGGAGGAGACCCTGTCGAGGGGAGATCTCGTTTCGGAAGGATCGTCCAATCTGAGCGGAGGCGAAGGGGACTCGACCGTTGTTGAAGTCCAGGAGACGGGCGAAGTTGACGAAGTGACCCTGAGCGGTCTCGGGTCGGAGGTATCTGATGAGTGGGATAGGAGTTGAGTGAGGTTGGAAAACGCGAGTTGCGAGATCGGGTTGAGGTGAGAAAGGGGAAAGGAAAGGAAAGGTGAGAAGAGAAGAGGAAGAGACGGGAGGAGAGGTCAGCTCGGGAGACGCGACGAAGTCAAAACGAATAGTCGACAGAGAAAAAACGCACCCCTTGACCTGACCAGTAGGTCCAATGGAGCTTCCGAACATGAGGTTGAACTCCTCTGGCTCAGTGACCTCGTTCTGGGTGTCGGGGTTGACAATCTTGAATCGTCGAATGAGCTCTCCGAGCTCCTTTCCGTTGTAGTTGTCGATCTGGCGAGACGGGAAGAGGGACAGAAGAGTGGATCAGTCTCGGTCATGATAATCGATTCGAACTGAAGTAGAACCTTGTACGACGAGAAGGTAGGAAGATTGGACTGACCTGAGCGAGAACAAACTCGATCTCCTTGACCATCTCGTCCTCGAGCTTGACAGCGGTGGAAGCGACCTTCTTCTTGTTCTTGTTCTTCTTCTTCTCGGCATCGGTCATCTCGACGACGGGAGCAGCAGCGATTCCTCGAGCCTCCTTGTCTCCCTTCAACCTGAAAAAGGAAACCAAACAAGAACGAGTCAGGGTCTTGATTCTTCGTCCCTCCCTTCTTTTGCGAGCTCAACTTACCTCGCCTCCAAGACTCCCTCGACCAAGTGATCCGCTCTGAAGATCTCAGCAGTCTTGACGTCCTTGCACATCCAATCCGCGAACTTGGCTACGTGTCCAGAGGTGATGAGAACGTCTGAGAGGGTCATGATGGTGGTGTCGAGTTCGAGCATGTCCTCCTCGATGATGAAGTGCTTCCTCCACTCGGCGAGAACGTTGGCCTGGAGAGAAGATCCAGGAGGTCCGTAGTCGTAAAGTCCAGCGACACCTAGAGGAGAAGGAAGTCGAGTCAGAATGAGAGCGAGGACCGACGTTCGAAAGAGAAGAAAGAGGAAGGAGGGAGGACCGAGGAGTTGAGCTCGAGCAAAAGATCAAAGGCTCTCCCCCCTCTCTGGCCTCCCTTCTTCTTCTGAATGAAAATCTTCAAGGTAGGAAGAAAAAGACCTACCTCCGTAGATCTCGAAAGCGGGAGCGAAGAAGAACCTCTTGATCATGAGTCCATCGAAAGCCTGCTTGTCGAAGTCGTGAGCGGTCTTGTTCACGGTGGGAGGTCCTCCGAATGAGGACGTAGATTGAGAAGCCATGAGTCGATGAAAGGAAGAGGGAGTGGCGATGCGAGTTGGTTTGAAGGTTGATGTAGTGATAGGGAAGAAGGAAGAAGGGCTTAGTTTCATCCAACGGTGGTGGTTTGGTGCAAGAACAAGAAGAGAAGGGAGTCGGCAGCGAGGTCTTTCATAAAATCACTGTGCTTGAAAGAAGTCGAAGGTCTTCCCTGCTTCCTCTCCTCTCCTTCTTGCTTCCCAACCTTCACCCCTTCTTTTCTCGTTATGGATCCGGACGATCTCTTCTCGTTCCTGGCTCCCTCGGGGTCAGGATCGAAACCCTCGAAATCCACGACGGAAACCAAGGAGGACAAGAGGAAGAGGAAGCAGGACAAGAAGGAGAGGAAAGCCAAAGCGAGCTCGAGCTCATCCTCGAAACGACCAGCTCAAGACGACGACGAATCAGCAGTAGTTCCAGCAACCACCATCGACGACGAGGAGGACGAGGAAGCTTCCCCAGCCAAGCGAGTTCGACTCGCAGGAGGAGAGGAGGAGGAGCAGAAGAAGAAGAAGCAGGAGGTTGATCCGATGGAGGAGCTCGACGAACACGACGACGAACCCGCCACTACTTCTTCAGCAGCCCCCATCGTACCAGAGACTATCAAGCCCGTCGTAGCAGATGAGTTCGAGGAGGAGGCTTCCAGAGAGGTCGCTCCCAGTGCTGGTTTGGAGGCTCCAACGACGGAAGGAGCTGGGATCAAGCTCACCCATCAAGTGAGTTCGACTTCTTGCAATTTTCCTCGTTCAACTTGAGCTTCTATACATTTTCGTCGACGTGATCCTCTTGCTCCAAGCCTCTGCTGTTCTTTTCTGGAATTCGAAGCTCAGATCTGACCTTTCCTTCCCTTCTTCTGCCTCTCCTGCCCTCCCTCCACCTCTTTCCCTCCCTCACCTCCTAGGTCCGACATCAAGTCGCCATCCCTCCCTCCTACCCTTACATCCCCATCGCTCAGCATACTCCTACCGTCCCTCCAGCTCGAGTCTACCCTTTCGAGCTCGATCCCTTCCAGAAGGTCGCCATCGCCTCAATCGAGAGGGAGGAGTCCGTCCTCGTTTCAGCCCATACCTCAGCAGGAAAGACCGTCGTCGCTGAGTACGCCATCGCTCAGTGTTTGGGAAGGAAGGAGAGGGTTATCTACACGAGTCCCATCAAGGTGAGCTCAAGTTCGAATCTGTGCGGGGAGTCGTCGAGCGAGGAGGAACGAATTTCGAGCCGAAGCTGACCTCCCTCTCACGCGTCTCCCTCCTTCCTTCTCTTCAGGCTCTCTCGAACCAGAAGTACCGAGACATCCTCGCCGACTTTGGAGACGTTGGACTCATGACAGGAGATGTCACCATCAACCCTACCGCTTCGTGTTTGGTCATGACTACCGAGGTGAGCTCGAGATCTTTTCGACGACCCGCTCTTTCCTTCGTTCGAGCTCAGAAGCTCACCCTCGCCCGATCTTCAACCTCCCTCAGATTCTTCGATCGATGCTCTACCGAGGTTCCGAAATCATGCGGGAGGTCTCCTGGGTCATTTACGACGAGATTCATTACATGAGGGACAAGGGTTCGTTTCCATTCTCTCTTCCCTCTTCTCACTCCTCTTTCGACCCCTCGCTCCCTTCACTCACACCTCCCTCTTTCCTTTTCTTCTTCGCACCACACAGAACGTGGAGTCGTCTGGGAAGAGACCATCATCCTCCTCCCTCACAAGGTTCACTACGTCTTCCTTTCCGCTACCATCCCCAACTCTCTCGAATTCGCCGAATGGGTCGCCAAAACGCACGACCAACCTTGTCACGTCGTCTACACGGACTACCGACCTACGCCTCTGCAGCACTACCTCTTCCCTGCTGGAGGAGATGGAATCTACCTCGTCGTCGATGAGAAGAGTCAATTCAGGGAGGACAACTTCCAGAAGGCGATGGGAGGACTGGCTGCCATGGATGGAGAGGATCCTGCGAACCCGAACGGAGGGAAGGGGAAGATGAAGGGGAAGACGAAGAAGGGAGCTCAGAAGGGTGGTTAGTTTCGCTTTCTCATACTCTCAGTGATAGTGGAAGGCTGCTAGGTCGAGGTGAAGTCGACGAGGAGAGAGACGCGTGCTGACCTCGTTCTCCCTCGTCTTTTGTGCCTCTTTCAGGAGTCTCGGACATCTACAAGATCGTCAAGATGATCATGGTCAAGAACCTCAACCCCGTCATCGTCTTCGCCTTCTCGAAACGGGAGTGTGAAGGTCTCGCTCTCCAAATGTCGAAACTCGAGTTCAACACCGACGACGAACGAGATCTCGTCGGATCCGTCTTCGAAAACGCCATCAACGCTCTCTCGGAAGACGACCGTGACCTCCCTCAAATCCAATCCCTCCTCCCTCTCCTCAAGCGTGGTATCGGAATCCATCACGGAGGTCTCCTCCCCATCCTCAAGGAAGTCATCGAGATCCTCTTCCAGGAAGGTCTCATCAAGGTTCTCTTCGCTACCGAGACGTTCTCCATCGGACTCAACATGCCCGCCAAGACGGTCGTCTTCAACAACGTTCGGAAGTTCGACGGGAAGGAGTTCAGGAACTTGAGTTCGGGAGAGTACATCCAGATGAGTGGACGGGCTGGACGACGAGGGTTGGACGATCGTGGAATCGTGGTGATGATGGTGGACGAGAAGTTGGAGCCTGAGGCGGCGAAGAACATGGTGAAGGGAGAGGCGGACAGGCTGGATTCGGCTTTCCACCTCGGCTACAACATGATTCTGAATCTGTTGCGAGTCGAGGGAGTCAGTCCGGAGTTCATGCTCGAGAGGTGTTTCTTCCAGTTCCAGAACACTCAGAGTGTTCCCAAGCTCGAGGAGGGTGAGCTCAGATCCCTTTTATTCTATTTCTCGACTCTTCCTTCGCTTCGAACTCTTCGTCGCGTCGCCCTCGAACTCGAGCTGACCTCTTTCGTCTCGCGTCCTCTTCTCTCTTCTCTTCTTCGCAGAACTCCGTCTCGCCGAGATCGAACGCTCGAAGATCGTTATCCCCAACGAGGAAGCCGTCGGAGAGTACCACGACAGGAAGAAGCAGCTCCAGGAACTCGGTCAGGATTTCCGAGACATCATCACCCACCCAACCTACTCCCTCCCTTTCCTCCAACCCGGTCGTCTCGTCACCATCAAGCACAACGATCTCGATTTCGGATGGGGAGTTGTCGTCAACTTCTCGAAACGTCAAGCACCCAAGGTTCGTTCTCGCTCTCTTCCTCTCGACGCGTCGTGTCTCCCTTGCTGACGAGCCCACCCTCCTCTGTGTTTTCTCCTTCAGGGTAAGGGAGCTCCTCCGATCCCCGAAGACGCCTCTCCTCAATCCCAGTACATCGTCGACGTCCTCCTCGCCTGCGCCACAGGATCCACCGTGTCGAAGGATCGAAACTCGTCGCCGACCAACATCCTTCCCTGCCCCGCCGGAGAGAAGGGAGAACCCCTCGTCGTCCCCGTCCTCCTCTCCACCCTCTCCTCCCTCTCTCACATCAGGATCTTCATGCCCAAGGATCTTCGACCTCTCGAGGGACGTCAAGCCGTCTCGAAGGCCGTCGCCGAGGTCAAGAAGAGGTTCCCGGAAGGGATCGCTCTCCTCGATCCTATCGAGAACATGGGAATCAAGGATCCTGAGTTCCTGTCGCTGCTCAAGGTTCGTTACTCTTCTCTCTCGATCTCCTCTCGAACTTCTTTCTGACCTTTCCTCTTCGTCTTCTTTGGCAGAAAATCAAAACCCTCGAGAAGCTCCTCCTCAACTCCCCTCTCCACTCCTCTCCCCAACTCCCCGCCCTCTACGCTCAGTACACCGTCAAGCTCGAGCAGACCACCTCCATCCGAGCTCTCAAGAAGCGAATCTCGTCGGTCCACAACGTTCTCCAACTCGACGAGCTCAAGAACAGGAAACGAGTCCTTCGTCGATTGGGGTTCACCTCGGCGGACGACGTTATCGAGATGAAGGGACGAGTGGCTTGCGAGATCTCGACGGGAGACGAGCTGCTGTTGACGGAGATGATCTTCGGTGGAGTGTTCAACACGCTGCAGCCCGAGCATGTGGCGGCGCTGTTGAGTTGTTTCGTGTTCCAGGAGAAGGTGAGTCGCGTTTCCTCCTCTCTCTCGTCTCGTCCCGCGCCCTTTCCCCTCTCGAAACTGACGCTGTTTTCTTTGTCTTTCCCTTCGCAGTCTACCCAAGTCGTCAAGCTCAAGGAAGAACTCGCCACTCCTCTTCGAGTGATGCAGGAAACCGCTCGTCGAATCGCCAAGGTCTCTCGAGAATCCAAACTCCCTCTCGTCGAGGAGGAGTACGTTCAGTCCTTCAAGGTCGAACTCATGGACGCCGTTATGCAGTGGTGCAGGGGAGCCAAGTTCTCGGAGGTCTGCAAGATGACCGACGTGTGAGTACCCGCCCTTTTTTGAGATCTACGGCATCGAGACTGACTGTCGTTCTTTCTCGTCTTCTCGTCTTCCTCCAGGTTCGAGGGATCCCTCATCCGAGCTTTCCGACGTCTCCAGGAGCTTCTTCGACAGATGGCTCAGGCTGCTAAGGCGATCGGAAACGTCGAGCTCGAGGAATTGTTCGTCAAGAGCTCGGAAATGCTCGAGAGACCCAACACGGTCGTGTTCAACCCTTCGTACGTCGCTCCGGACGACCTCTCTGCTGTCTCGAACTCGAATCTGACCAAGTTCACTATATTTGCAGCCTGTACCTCTAAGGGAACTTATCTCGTTGTTGGTTGGAGGTCTTCGTCGACGGAGGGGAGAGGGGAGGGGAGGAGGAGGGAATCGGTTGTCGTTTTCTCCTCAGCGTCTTTCCGCGCTGCTTTTTTCTGTTGTCTTTTCTTCGCATAGCATGATTATCACTTACAGATTTACCAGATGAGAATCGGAAGCGAAGCTTTTCTCTAGCTTGGTCGTCAAGTCGGTTACTGACTCTTGAAAACCAGCCGATCCGTCTCCTCTCCCTCAACCACATCTTTCTTGCTATCCCTTCCTTCACTTCACCCTACTCTCTCCTTCTACAGCTCCCAGTATGCCTAGTCTGTCAACCCTCGCCGTGTTCCAAGATCCTCGAGCAGACATCGTCCTTCGAAGTTGACAAGGAGGAGATGGGTTCGCCGTTCGTTCGCTCCATCTTCGAGCTGCCTCTTCCGTCTTCGACGGGATGATGGATCTTCCAGTTCAGGATTCAGCAGAGGAGGAGGATGGGAAACCCGTCGTCTTGCTGGAGGAGTCTCCGAAGGCGTTGGAGTTGTACTTGAGGTTGATTGTGGGCGAGGAGAAGATGGATCTTCTCGAGACGTTCGAGGAATTCATGTCGTGGGTTCTCCTTCCCTCTTTCAGCTCCTTCTCCCTGTCGAAAGAGTGTCGTCTCCTAACTCTCTACTAATCTCTGCGTTCCAGCGTCCTCCCTCTCGCCGAAAAATACGAATCCCATCTCGTCCTCAATCTCCTCCTCTCTCCTCTTCGCCCTCACGTCTACTCTCACCCGAAGACCATCTTTCCTCTCGCCTGCATTCACGGTCATCTCACCCTCGCGAAACGAGCCTTGGAGTACCTTTCAGGAACGGCGGTCGTCGAGAAGGCTCAGCCTTCCCGATCGGATTTCTTGACGGGAAGATGGAGATGGCAGGGAGAAAACGCGTCGCTCGACGAGATCCCAAAGGACTTGTTCGAGAGGATCCCTCTGAAGATCGTCGAGAAGCTTCAGAAGCTGCAGGCGCGAATCGCGAAGGGGAGTTTGAGGTGGGCTGATGTTGCAGACGAGCTCAAGGTTCGTTCGTCCGTCTCGTTCTCGACGCGTCAGAGATTCGGCTCGACCACTAAACTTTCTTCCCTTCTTCCTGAGTTTTTGCAGTTTGACTAGTTCCATCAAATGTCTAGGCGGATAGTCAGTTTCGATTCAACCCTCCCTAATCTCAAGTTCGAGGCCGTCGAGGCCGTCGAGGAAGCAGAGCGCTGACCGCCGCACTTTCTTGATCGGGACCGTTCAGGTTCCTTCTTCTCCTTCTGCTCGGACACTCCTCGTTACACTCTTTTAAGATATATACTCTGTATACTACTTCCCCAGCCTCGCCCTACCAGCTCCCGAGCTTCGTCCTCCCTGCGAGCGAAGCTCAGCTCGACTCGACGCGCTCTCTCTCCTTGCTCCTTGCCCTCTCCTTTCCTCTCCCCTCCCTTTCTTTCCCTTTCCGACCTCCCACCACCCTCAGCAAAACGAAGAACCTCCATCAATCCAAAACCTCTCTCGTCCCTCCTCCTCCCAAACCCTCCCCAAATCCCACTCCTTCTGGGCTCCTCTCTTCCCAACCCAGTTCTCCCTAAAGTCCAGCCTCGACCCCTAAGCCTCCAACTTGGTCAAGTTCCTATGCAGTTCCGGCTTGACGAGCACGACTCGATCGAGCAGTTTCTGAACGACCGAGGGTCGGTTGGTCGAGAAGGAGGAACGGAGGGTGGAGAGGGATTGTCTGCGAGCGAGTGAAGCGAAGCGATGAGAACGCGAGTGAGCCAAGACGAAGTGGGTGGGAGCGAGCGACGAGAGGAAGAGTGAAGGAGGAAGAAGGCGGGATGGGAGGTCAGTGGTAGGAGAGAGGGAGGAAAGGAAGGGAAAGGAGGGCTGGGACGCACTCAGTGGAAGTGTCGATGGTGGATTGGGAGGAGGTTGAAGATCCGGCGTGCTGCAGAGAGAGTAGGGCAAGATGGTCAGTCGGGTGGAAAGAGAGAGTGGGAGGGAGGAGAAGGGGTGGGTTGGGAGAGGGAAGGGAAGAGGGAAGGAGGGAGGAGGAGGAGGGAGCGAGCTCATCGCACACGACGGGTCGAGAAGAGTTGCTGCTCTCTCTTCTCCTCATGTAGCATCAGAATTGTGCGAGAAGAAGAGAGCGCCTACACTCCACTTCTCTCCTTCCTTCCTGCCCTACCTCGTCTCGTCTCGTCCGTCCCAAACCCCTCCCTCCCTCCCTCCCTCCCTCCCTCCTCTCCATCGAACGTTCGAATCCCACTTACCTCCTTCTCGTACTGCTTGAACTCCTCCTCCTTCTTGGCCTTGTAGGTCTCAATCTCCTTGGCAGCCTCAGATCGAGCATCCTTCAACTTCTGAGTTCGGTCTGCCATCCCAAAACGAACGAAGAAAGGGTCAGACCGGAGGAGAGCGACGAGATGCGAGCTTCCTTCCTTCCACCTTCTGTATTCCTCCCTGCTCCCTCCCTTTCGTCAAGATAGAGATGAACGTACATTGTCGAGCGACCTGGACGACTTTGGAAGCTTCCTTCTCAGCCTAGATCAAAACACGAACAAGTATAACGAGGTCAGCGGAAGAGGAGAGGGGAAGGAGGAGAAGGAGGAGACGAACCTCGAGAAGGGTAGCTATTCCAGCGGATTGTTGAGCGGCCTGGGAAGCGGAACAAAAGAAGAAGAGTGAGCCTCGTGAGCGTATATAGAAGGCAAGAAGGGGAGGAGACCTACCATGTTGATGTAGAGTTATAAAAGAAGGGAAAGGGGGAAGTGATGATGCGGTTGAGGGTCGACCTCCTCCTCTGGACTCTGGAGCGTTTTGGACTTCGATTCGCTCTTCGTTTCTGGTCTTGCTCCCAACTTCCATTCACCCTTTTTTCTACCAACGATGTTCGCCCGATCTCTTCTTCGTCGTGCAGCTGTGGGTACATCTCTCTTCGACCTTCCACTTGTACGATCTTCTCGTATGGAAACGAACGCTGACCTTGCTCTCTCTTGCGAACGAAAGACCACTCCCCGATTCGCTCTCCCTATCTCTTCTTCCACCACTCCCCTGTCCTCCTTCCTCGCTTCCAGATCTCTCAGTTCATCTTCCAAGGCTATTATTGATCAGGTACGTTTGGGCGCGCATATACTCTGGTTTCTCTCGCTTCTCTGAGGTCTCTCTCTCTCTCGAGGATCGAGAATCGGGAAATCGTCCAAGCTGACCTTCTCCTCCCTCCCTCCCTCTCTTCCTTCCTCTCCTCTCCCCCTTTTCCACTCCCGCTCTCTCTCTCTCTCTCTCTCTCTCTCTCTCTCTACCGACGCTCCCAGGCCGTCGCCTCCCACCCTCTTGTGGTCTTCATGAAGGGAACTCCCGCCGCTCCTCAATGTGGTTTCTCTCGAGCCGTCATTCAGATCCTCGGCGTTCACGGAGTTCCGGAGGACAAGATGAAGACGTACAACTGTTTGGACGATGCGGAGCTGAGGGAGGGGATTAAGGAGTACAGGTTAGTGGTACCTTCGGCGGTTTGTTTTAAGGGGCGGAGATGGAAGAGAGAGGTGGTGGGAGGAGAAGGGAGGAGAAGGGAGGAGTCGGAGCGTGGTGGGCTTTTGAGCTCGAACGAGGTTCCTTTTTTTTGGGAGGGATCGAGCAGTTTAGCTCGTAGAAGACTCGAGGGGACGAGCTTGTAATGGGGTTGTAGCAGGAGGGATAAAGGCAGGGAGGGAGGAACTGTTGAGCTCGGGTCGGGTTGGTCGGTCAGCTTGAGCTCTCTCCTTCCCTCCCTCGCCCTTTGAGAATTGAGATCGAGCCTCAAATCTCGTCGAAGCTCGACCTTCCATCCTTCCTTCCCTCGATGCTCTCTCCTTTTTCTTTCGATCGCTCCCATTCTACTCTCCATCGTCTCTTCGAAACCAAATCCCTGACCTCTTTCCTCCCAACGCACAAACAGTGACTGGCCCACGATCCCTCAAATCTACCTCTCTGGCGAGTTTGTCGGAGGCTGCGACATCCTCCTCTCGATGCACTCGTCGGGAGAGCTCGAGACGCTGTTGATCAAGGAGGGCGTCATCCCGGAGGAGATCCCAGCGGAGGTGGAGGAGGCTCAGAAGGAGGGCAGGGAGGCGGAACAGGGGAAGAAGGAGTAGGGAGTGGGGAGTGGGGAGTGGGAAGGGCGTTTACGATGAGTGTTTGTTTCTTTGGTCTTGGGTTGTGCGAGGGAGAGAAGGCTCAAGAGTAGGGAGAGGACGAGAGGAGAGGACGAGAGCACGAGAACAGCGATAGGGAGACGAGGAGGAGAGCGACCTCCTCCAAGAGATGTATAGAAGCGAGCAGCCTGCTTCCTTTGGCGGGAAGCGCTCCGAGAAAGAAAGAAAGAAAGGGAGGCAAGAAGGAATCTTCGACGCGGACGAACGAGTTCGAACGCGTCCATCTCTCTCCCTAGACTAGTTCCCTCGCTCCCAGTCTCGTCGGGATCGGACTGTTTTTTTCAGATGCATAGGATCGTCAAGTGATCTTTGCATACATGTAAACGAGCAAGATGTAAGGCAAAGCAAAGGGCAAAGGCATCGATCCCCCAACTCTCTGAAACCCATCAACTCTCCCCTCCCTTTCCTCCCAACCCGCACCACCCTCCCAAACCCCTTCAAATTCACTTCCCTCCCTTCCTCCTCCCCTCCTTCTCCCTCCTCTTCCTGTTCTCCTCCTTCAACGCCTCCTCGTCCTCCCTCCTCGCGATCGCCGCACTCCGACGTTCCTCCCTCGCCTCGTCCTCGTAGTTGGCTTCCATCCCGCCCGAGGAAGAGTCCGAGTCCGAGTAGACGTCGCGGGAGGAGTATCTGGGAAGGAGAAGAGGGTGAAGAGAGAAGGGAGGGTGGATTGAGTGCTGAGAACGACGACGCAAACAGAAACGCGGAGAGAGAGAGATGAGTGCGAAACGACGGTATCTATGTTCAAACTCACTTGTTCCGATCCATCCCCATAGCTTCCCAAACCGCTTTCCTCACCACGTCCTCGTTCCTCGTTCCTCCTCCTTCACCTCGCTTCTTCTTCGAGCTCTTCCCCCTGCTCCTCCTCGAATCCTCCGATCCATCCGAGTCCAGTTCGGAAGAGGACAAGTCTCGATCCGCTTCTCTCCGACGTTTGGCTGCTAGCGTTGAGGCTGTGAGAGGGGAGGGTTTGTGGGTTTTGGAGGAGGTGGGGAGGACGGGTCGATGTTGGGAGGAGGAGGAGGAGGGGTAGTGGGTTGGTTTGGAGGATGAGGAGGTAGAAGAGGGTTTGGAAGGTGATCCGTTGCCGTTGGTAGCTGTAGAGGAGCGATGTTGGGAGGAAGACGGTGCAGCTGAAGAAGACGACGACGACGCGACGGGTCTCGAACTTGAACTGGACGTGCTCTTCTCCTTCCCCTTCCCCTTCCCGAACCAATCCACCCCTTTCGCTTCCACCTCCCTCTCCTTCCTCCTCTCGTGGAGTTCCCTTTCGACCTCATCGACGGTTCTCCTATCCCTCTTCTCCTGATTCAACATCCTCATGCCTTCGTCTCCAATCTGCTTGTTCAACTGTCCCTTCACTCCCGACGAACGCGACGACGACGACGAGGTGATGGTGTGTTTCTTGATGAGTCCTGATTTCGTGGTGAGCGAAGAAGGTCGAGAGTTGATCGAGGAAGATGGACCGGAGAAGGTTTGAGCGTGTTTGAGAGCTCGGAGTTCTTCTCGGGTCATGGTTTCGCGAGAGGAGGAGGAAGAAGCGTGCGAGGGACGAGAGGAGGAGGAGGAGGAGGAGGATTTGGGTTTGGCGAAGGCTGTTTTAGCGATGGAGAGGGGTTTGGCGGTGGCGAGCTGGAATGTATGTATACATATATAGATATGTACGAGCAGGAGAGTCAGCACGAGGAGGAGAGGAGGAGAGGAGGGAGGAAGGAGGAAGGAGGAAAGGGTCGAGCTGACCTTTGCTGAAGCTTCCTTTGCGATTCGTTCCCTCTCTAGTTTCCGTTCCTTCTGAATCTGATCCTCCTTCTCACGACGTTCACGAAGTTCACGATCCTTCAGAGCAACCTCCTTCTGACGTTGTTCAGCCTGGGAAAGAAGAAGGGAGAGCGAGAGCGAGGAAGGAGAAGGGGAAGGAGCAAGAGAGCTCGTCAGCTCGATCGATTCAAGAGAGAGAGAGGGACCGTCGAAGCGAGAGACATCCTTTAGAAGAGCACAGCCTTCTCTACACCAATGAGGACATCTCTATCCCAATCTGCCTCCGAGGCCTCGAAAGATCTACTCACCTTGTCCCTCTCCTGCCTGAGCTTCAACTCCTTCTCCTTGACCTTCCTCGCCGCCTCCTGAACAGCTGAGGAACCCGACGTAGCAGCAGCCGCTTTGAGTTGGCGATAGTCCATCCCTTTCCTTGACGACGACGAGGTGAGAAAAGCCTTTCTTGGTTACCGAGAAGAGGGCGTGGATGGGTGTTGAGAGGGAGAAAGGTGACGTTTCGAAGTCAGAGGAGAGGAGGGCCTAGGCTCGTCGTCCCGCTGCAGCTCAAGTCGCTCCAAATGTGAAAGAAATTTTCACACGAGTCCCGAGTTTATATGTAGATCTTCTTACTTGCACACAACTCGGAGTCCGAAAATCTTCTCACTTGTGTCCTGACTCGACTTTCTCCTTGGACGGACTGGGAGCCCCTAAATCAGCTTCCTTCTTTCTTTCTCTCCTTCCCTCCCTTCCCTTCAACCACGACACCCTCCTTTTTCCTCCTTCTCTTCTCTCTACACCCCCTCTCCTTCTCTTCTTCTACTACAGTCCCTCCTCTCTCCTTTTACGGCGATGGTCAACTTGACTTAGTACGTCCTCCTAGAAGAAGAGAAGGAAACGAGATTTCCAGAGCTCGACCTCGTCCCTCCCCGTCCCCGTCCTCGTCCGCTCTCTGACCTCTGCTTCTCTCTCTCTCTCTCAGCGGTGTTATCGATGGCAGCACTGGAACCATCAACTCGGGAGGAACCGTACGTTTCCAGCACCAGCTTTTCTCTCTCTCGCTCCTTCGCATCCTATCGATATCCAATCGATAACCCACCAAGAATCCAACAACTCACATCGGCTTCTCTTGCTCCCTTTCTCTCTTCCCTCTCTCTCTACAGGACCTGATCGCTACAGCTGAGGATGGAACCGTCGCCTCGTACGATCCTGGAGATCTCTGCTGGGTCATGATGTGCTCGGCTCTCGTGTGGCTCATGAGTGAGTCTCTCTCTGCTCTCTCTCTCTCAGTTCACGGTCAGGCGGGAAGGAGGAGGAGGAGGGGAACGGTCGGAGGGACTCAGAAAATCCCAGATAAGGGAAGGACAGGGATCGTTTCTTAAACGATTCAGTCTCGAGGATAGCAGCAGCCTTCTTGCTCTTCTTGAAAAAAATCCCAGCAGGAGCAAAGGGGGGGTCCAGGGCTTGGGAGGGGAAGGAGAGAAGAGGGGGGGCTGAGTTTTGGGAAAGACGAGCTCACCACGAATTCGACGTTTCTTGTCGATCTGGGCTACCTTTTTTCGCTCTGAGCCCGCCCCGATCACTCCTCTCGCAATCTACGAACGAGCTTGTATACATCGCGCTGACTGAGCTTTTTCGTTCTTTCGTCGGTCGCAACAGTTCCTGGGTTCGTCGCTTTGCTTTGCTTTCCTTCCTTTCAGCCCATCGACTCCTCGCTCCACTACCTCCCTTGCTCCCATCACCCCTCGGCACCTTTTCCCTATCGCATCGCCTCCCACCTCACACCCATCACATCTCTATCAACCCCTCTCTGACTCTCTCACCTCTCCTCCTTTCGTTCACTTCTACAGCCTCGGTTTCCTCTACTCTGGTCTCGTCAGACGTAAAAACGCCCTCTCCTCGCTCTTCATCACCATCGCAGCTCTCGCCGTCGTTTCCTTCCAGTGGTTCTTCTGGGGATGTGAGTCTCACATCTCTCTCTCACCCTTATGCCTTTCTCATCGCTCGACGAACGTCGGAAACTGATTCAAACCAACGTTCGTCCTCGTTCCCTCTTCCGTTTTCGCCAGACTCCCTCACCTTCTCCAAAACGGGAGGTTCCTTCTGGGGAAACCTTCGAAACTTTGGGTTCATGGGAGTCCTGGAGCTTCCCATTCCTGAGGCTAACAACAAGATCCCTGAGTTGGTGAGTTCGGGATCGTTCTCTTCGAGGAGTCGCGACCTTCCTCCCTCGTTTTTTTTCCTCTCCTTTTCTCACCACCGCCATCGTTCGTTCTTCTCACAACCACAGGTCTTCGCCATCTACCAATCCATGTTCGCCTCCCTCGTCCCAGCCATCATTCTCGGAGCAGCAGCCGAGAGGTCTCGATTCCTCCCTGCCATGGTCTTCACCTTCTGCTGGACCACGCTCGTCTACGATCCTCTCGCTCATTGGATCTGGTCCGCCAACGGCTGGGCTTTCAAGTGGGGTGTTCTCGAGTTCGTACACGCCTCCTCTCGTTTTCGTTCTCGTTTGCCCTTCTTTCGAGCTGACCGTTCGATTTCACTTTCTTGCGTCTTGGCTTGTTCTCTTTCTTTCTCGCAGCTACGCTGGAGGAGTGCCCATTGAGATCGCTTCCGGAACCGCTGGACTTGCCTACTCGTACTACATCGGACATCGACGAGGATACTTGCAGAACGAGACGCTTTTCAAGCCTCACAACGTGAGTTCGACTTCGACTTCGACGCGTCCAATCGATCCTCGTCTTTCTTCTCGCTGACTCCCTTTTCCCTTCTGCTCTTTGATGTGATCAGATCTCTCACGTTGTCCTCGGTACAGTGTTCCTCTGGGTCGGATGGCTCGGTTCGTCTCGTCTCTTTTTTTGGTCTCGTTCTTGTCGTCCCTCGCCCACTTCCTCTCTCTCCTCGACTCACACATTCCTCTTCTTCCCTTTAGGATTCAACGGAGGCTCCACCTTCGCCGCCAACCTTCGAGCAGCCATGGCCATCTTCACCACCAACCTCGCCGGAGCCAGTGGAGGAATCACCTGGATGCTCCTCGATTTCAGACTCGAGAAGAAGTGGTCCCCGATCGGGTTCTGCACGGGTGCGATTTGTGGTGAGTCGTGTCCCCCTCCCCTATCCTCGCATCTCTACTTTGCGTTGAGAAGAAGAGCCCGTTTGCGTTTCGTTGGCTGATCGTCGAAGGTTGTTGGTTTGTTGGAACGACTTTCAGGTCTCGTCGCTATCACCCCAGCGGCTGGGTTCGTGGGAGGTCCCGCTGCTTTGTTGATCGGAGTTGCTTCGTCGGCTGCTTCCAACAGTGCTACTAGGTTGAAGAAGTGAGTTTGCTCGAGGCGACGACGACGACGACGCGTCTCGGTTTCTTTCTTCGCTTCGACGCTGACTCTGTTCTTCTCTCCTGCTATCCTACTCGGTGCTCAGTGTCATGCGGGTTGATGATCCTCTCGATATTTTCGCTTGTGAGTTCGCCTGCAACTCGAACGAAGGAACCCTTTTCTTCGTTCTCGATTCTCGACGCTCACTCCTCCCCTTCCTCTCCCTTGCCCATCGCAGGTCACGCCCTGTCCGGAGTCATCGGAACCCTCCTCACCGGTATCTTCGCTCAAGCTTCCGTCGCCAACAACGATGCCTACGCTGTCATTCCTGGAGGTTCGTTCGGCGTTTCCTGCTCTTCCTCTCCCCTTTTCCGACCTCGTCTGACCTCGAGTTTCGGTTTTCACAGGTTGGCTCGATGGAAACTTCCGACAGCTCGGTCTCCAAGTCGCCTGGGTCATGGTCGGATTAGTTTGGACCTTCACTGTTACGCTTGCGATCATGTTTGGTGAGTCTACTTCGTCGACGACGAGGACGCGTCTCTCTTCCCTTCCGCTTCGTCCAGGGTCGAGCGATGAACTGACTCGCCTCGGCTTTTGTTCCTTGTAGTCATCGATCACATCCCTGGACTTCACTTCCGTTCTACCGATGAGGCTGAGATCGTTGGAATGGATGTTCGTCGCCTCTCTTTCTTTCGTCCTCTTCCCTTCGTCAGACCTTCCACTGACGGCTCGCAATCTCTCTCTCTTTTCTTACTTACCCCTCACAGGAAGTCGAGCACGGAGAGTACATTCAGGATTACGTGTCTCTCAGGTTCGTCTCTTTTATACCCTCTTTCCTTTTCCTCCCAGCTGACCTCTCTCTCTTCTTCAATCAGACGTGATCTCGAATCGACCTTCTCCCCTCTCGACGCCCACACCCACACCCAAAACAACACCCTCGCCCGGCCCGCCTCCCTCCGATCTCGGACGCACGATCTCGACGAGGAGGAGAAGGGACGAGGGAGGGAGAGGTACTGGTCCAAGGAGAGAACGATCATCGAAGTGGGGAGTGGGAGCGATGAGGAAGGGAAGGGTCACGGTCGATTGAACGGCCTTGGGAACGGGAACGGGAATGGGAACGGGTTGGGAGTGAACGTGGAAGGGAACGGAGCGGCGGGAGCGGGAAAGGAGGAGACGTTGAGGTTGAGGAGTAGGAGTCGAGGGAGGGGGGTTGGAGGAGTGGTCAGTCTTTGGGTTTCCTCTTTCCTTCTTTCGAACTGTACACGCTAACCCGTCCTCCTCCTCTTCATTCACAGTCATCCGAGGAAATCGAAATGCAACCCTCGTCCAACCTCAACGGAGGAACAGCTCGAGCCCACCCTCGGCACTCGCCTTCACCCAACCGACACGCTTCCCCTCGAGCGAGAAGACTCTCGGAACTCATCCCTGGAGCGCCTAACGAACCTACCACGAAGGAGGATTAGGCCACCTTCAAACCCTTGCTTCACACACACGCTTCGCATGCTTTTTCTTCCCTTCTTCAGCTCGTTTTTTTTTTTTGTTTTCTCGCAAAGTTGTCGTCGCGTCGACTCGACCATGCTCGCTCGTTCCCGCGTTTTTTTTTTCTTCCTCTTTTGTACCGCTCTCTTTGCCTCTCCCTCTCTCTCTCCCGTTTTTTGTGTGATCCGTTTTGATCGTCTTCATGTATGTGGTTTCAGCCTTGAAGAACGCGTTCTCGTCGTCGATTTCGACTGAGCTCGCTTCTCTGTTTTTAAACGTCCATCATCTCCTCCCTCTCCCCTCTCCCTCCTCCTGCTGGACGCTTTTGTGCCTTTGGCTGTCGTATATACTCGGAACGAGGCGCACAAATTTGCAGCAGTGAGTGTTCGAACTTTCTTCAAGGTGTTCCAAGTGATCGAAGGTAACAAAAGGAAGGGCGTCGAGGTTAGCTCGAGCTGAACTTCTCCCTCTCCTTCTCCCTCCCTTCTTCTTTGAAGCATCTTCACCTCCCTCCTCTCTGAGCCAGGAGATATGTCAAATGTAGTTCCTCCCTCTCTATCATCCTACTGGGACTTTCCGGCTGACCCTCGTTCCCTCTTCTCTGCCAGCTCCCTCCTCGTCGCTTGCCATGGGAGGTCCTCCTTCTCATCGTGAAGGAAGCAGATCCCTCGACTCTCGCCGTCCTAGGACGAGTCTCGTACGACTTTCTGGCAGCGACGGCTCCGGATCTGTATCGCTCGGTGACCGTAGAGTCGTTGGATTCGTTGAAGAAGCTCTTCTGCCAGAGGGAAGTCAAACCGGAGGAAGGAAGGAGGACGAGGGTGAGCTCGATCGATCCATCTCTTGTTTCCCACCTTCTCTTCCTCTTCCAGCTGCTGACCTCAAATATCGACTTGCTTGCACTACAGAGCTCTCCTCCTGCCTCAAGAATCAACCTTCTCCTCTCCCTGTCCCAAATCCAAACCCTCTCCATCACTCTCGACTCCTTCCCTATGACAACCAGGCTGTCTCCCTCCCGACTCGTCGAAGCAACATCCATCCCCCTCGCGACCCTCCATCTTTCTCTCCCCCACTCCATCAGAGGGAAAGTCGACTCTCTCGATCGCCACCTCCTCCCCCTACTCAACCCCGTCCGCTGCCACTGGAACATCCTTCGTCGACCCTTCAAAGGAACGCGTTGGGTCACGATCGGTCGATCTTCTCTCGCTGGATGGACACGACTGGAACAGGTCGATCTCAAGGGAGGACTTCCATGGTCTGAGCCTCGGGAGGGTCTTCGGCTAGCAGCTCTACCACCGCCCTCCCTGGCTCGGAGACGCGTCGTCCGCCTTCACGTCGCTTCCCTCTTCTGCTTGGCCTCTCCCGACCTCCGGTGCGCCCTGGATGACATCGCAGGCAGGGATATCCTCTACGGGCTGGATACGATGCAGGCTGGCTCGCTGGTGCTGGTTGTTGGGTCGGAGGAGGAGAAGAGGGAGACGGAGGAGGTGGTGAGGACGTTTGGAGAGATTGAGCCCTGGCGAAGGGTCTTTGCTGTTGCTGTTGAAGTTGAGCTTTGAGGTGAGTTGATGGCTTAATATTCTTGGGCCGAGTCTGGCTGTGAGCTCATTGTCTTCGTTTCCGTTTTTCGCTTCGACTCGCTACAGGATCATCTTCAACACGCGTCGCTCCTCCTCCTCCTACTCAACTCCGCCCCACCTTCTTCCTCCTCGCCTCGCCTCTTCTTCAAGACCCTCTCCTACGCCACCGGCAACATTTCATCCTCAGTCCCAGCTCAAACTGCATCTTCCTTTGTCCACCAAACAAAACTCAGGTGGTTCCGTCGAGCTCCCTTGTCGTTCTTCCTCTCTGCTCTCGCTATCTGCTCCTTTACTTTCTTTGCTCTGCTCATGCTCTCTCTTACTTTAGAACGATATTTAAAGCTGATCTCCTCTGCTCGCGAGATCTAGATTCTGGCTCTTGACGCGTCGTCCTCTCCATCTGCCCAAGCGAAACCGGACGCAAATAGATCATCCTTCGAGCGCGACTGTCTCGTCTCGGCCCTTTCCCTCTACCAGTATACCTAGAGCAACTACCTCGTCGAGTCGAGTCGGAACACAGAAGAGAGGAGAGATGAAAACTTCAAGAGCCTTTTGCGGCGTGGTTTGGGCCCGTCGGATTCAAAAGTCCGAGCTCAACAACTCGATTTGACTCTTACCCCTTCTCTCAAATTCTCCTCCTCCCACCTCCACCACCTCCACAGGATCTTGCTTGGTAAAGACCTTCAAGAGCCGCTGAGACCAACAAGCATCTCCAACGAGAGATAAGCTGGCTCGTGGCCAAAAAAAAGGAGAAAGGGAGAGGAGGAGTTTTGGCGACGCGGGTGGCTCTCAGAGCAGCTTTTCCTTTTCCTTGACGATCTGTTGAACGACGTCGTCGAAACAAACAGCTTGGTTCGTATACCAGGATCTTCGACATCATTTTCCACTGCAGGGAAAAGCGACAGGGCGACGTCTTCTCCAGCCGCGACCGACTCAGGTTTGGAACGCACGAGAGAGGCCCGTCGAGCTTCAGATGCCCCCAACCTGACCTCGTCGGCCTGTTCAGCGCTACTGACACTCTCCAAAGTCAAGTGACGACGAAGCCAGATTTTCGGACTTCTTCGTCGACTGCTGGCTTTTTTTCCTCTCTGATCTTTTTCTGTTCGCCGACGAAGGACAGCTCGAACGGTGAGAGCCAGGTCAGCGGTTGGTATAGCGGGGCGGAGTCGATTGATCGCTTTGACTGGTCACCAGGGCGACGTCAGGGAGTAGTGCAAGGAACAGGAGCGAGAAGAAAGTCACAGTAGGGACGCGTCGCGCCTCGTCTTGAGCTCTGTTGACGAGCTCGCACTTCTCTTCGGTTCGCACCGACTTTCTGATAGCAGACATCTAGCACCGAGTTGTAGATATGGTGGGAGGTGAGTAGCATGGCGAAGATTAAAACGAGATCGATCGGGGTGAACGGGGAAAAGGGAGGGGAGCCACGTCGAGTCTTTCAACTCTGAACCTCCCATCAAATGCTCGAGGATCAAATCCTTCCACAGATTTGCTGTCTGCGGCCCCTTCGCTAGTCTTCTTTTTCCGTCCCCCGTCTTTTTTTCCCAACGCTTTCAAGTCAACTGCCGACCTCCCAACCACCACCTGCCCTTTCGACCTCTCCGTCTAGCTCTCTCTTCTCCGCGCTCTCCTCCTCTCCCTCCTCCTTCCTCCATCTTCTCCCTCAAAATGGCCGACAGCTCAGCCGAAGCGTCTCGGACAGTCACTCCTACCTCCCTCGAAGCGGAGAAGAACCTCGCCAACCTGGACGCTGAGAAGAACGGTGCCTCAGGAACTCCCTCGACCTCTCGTCCTGAAAAGACAAAGTACACGGTTAAATCGATCGCTGTCGACGACGTTTTCTCTGATTCGGTCGAAGGATCTCCAGATTACAGAGGAGTCTCCTGGCCAGCAGCTTTGGTTCTCATGATGAAATCGCAGATTGGGTGAGTCAGTCCATAGATAGGCGCGAGCTCGAGCTCCTCCAGGCTGACGACCGACCTCCCTCTCTCCTCTCTTCTCGTCCCATCAGTTTGGGAGTGCTGAGTCTGCCCAACACCATGAACACTCTTGGATACGTTCCTGGGATTCTCCTTGTTATCTTCCTGGGGATCATTACGTGAGTACGGAGGAGAAGCTGCCGCTGAGACGGACTAGAGTGCTGACCTCCCTCGCTGCTTCTCTCTCGCGTCGTCCCTCATCTCGTCGGCGACCATAGTACCTACGGAGACTACGAGATTGGTAGATTCCGTAATCGTTACGCAGGAGTGCATAGCGTCGGAGGTAAGTATACTCCTTTCGAGCTCCCCTTGTCTCTTCCTGAACGCGTCGAGCAGGACGAAAAATCAAGTTCTGACCACGACCCATCTGGAATCTGCAGACGTCGGATTCGTAATGGGAGGAGTGATTGGAAGAGAGGTGCTTGGATGGTGCTACTGGTGAGCCTCGTTTCTAGAAGAGAACGAAGGAGGGCGAAGAGAGACGAAGTCGAAACTGATCGGCCGACCTTTCTTCCCTCCTTGAATGCTCGATTTTTTGCCCTCCTACCAGGCTCTACCAGTGTTTCAACGCTGCTAGTGGAATGCTCGCTACCTCTATTGCTCTCAACGCTGTCACGTTCGTCCTCCTTCCCCTCTTCGCCTTCCCGCTCCCCTCCGTCCGTCTCTCTTTTATCTTCTTTCGCTGACTCGATCTCGCCCTGGCTCCTTCTCAAATTTCCAGCGGACACGCTACCTGCACTGTCGCTTTTACTGTGACAGCAGCTGTCATCGTTGGAGTTCTCGGATCCGCTAGGAGTTCGTAAAACTCTTCTCCCTTCGCTCCCGCTCCCGCCCTTAGCTGACGCCCCGCGTCTCTTCCTTCGCTGAACTCGTAGCTTTCAAGCAGATCTCCTGGATGGGATGGGTCGGTATCTGCTGCATTCTCCCAGCTATCTTCATCGTTACCATCGCCTGTGGAATCTCAGACCGACCCCCTCAAGCGCCAGCAGGACCTTTCGACAAGGAGCTTAAAGCATTCAACAATCCCAACTTCGGAGACGCTATGGTTGCGGTTGTCAACATTCTCTTCGTAAGTAGCATCAGCTTCATCTCTTAGAGCTCTGCTCTCTCCCTCTGGCTCGAGCTCATTCTCGCTCTCCGTTCCCTTCGTCGCGTCGCGTCGCTGATCTCTCTCACGTTTCACTTTCAACCTCGATCTTGACAGGCTTACGGAGGATCTCCCGGATACTTCTCTATCATCGCTGAGATGAAGAACCCTCTTGACTACAACAAGGTTCGTTGTGATTCTACGTATCCCTCGTCGCGCGTCGTCTTGACCGTCCGAGCTGATTCTTCGTCTCCATCGTTTTTCCTCACACCAGGCCATGTTCTGCGCTCAGGGATTCGCCATCATTCTCTACGTCACCATCTCTGTCCGTTCTCTTTCCAAACAGTACCGTCTTCGAGCCTTCGTCGCTCATCATCCTTCTTCCTTTTCACAGACCGTCCTCTGGTTCTACTGTGGACAGTACATCGCTTCGCCCGCTCTCGGATCCGCTGGACCTCTCATCAAGAAGATCGCTTACGGTTCGTTCGACTTCTCCCCGCTTGAAACTCCTCGAGAACGACGCTGAGCTGCTTTCCTCCCTTTTGCCGTTCCCTCCTCCAGGAATCGCCATCCCCGGACTTCTCGCCTCTCCTATCATCTACTCTCGTTCGTATTTTCCTTATTTAATCTTCACTCTCAGCCTTCTCCGCTTCTGACCTCGTTGATTCTTCCCCAGATCTCGCCATCAAGTTCTGCTTTGTTCGTCTCCTCCGAGGATCTCACCATCTCCAACACTCCACCCCTACCCACTGGATCACTTGGATCTCCCTCTGTGTTGGAGTCGTTTCGTTCTCGTTCATCATCGCCGAGGTTCGTCTTTTCTCCCTCCTTCTCTCGTCGACTCCATGCGACGCGTTGCTGACCTTCGTTCCTTTCTTTTCCCGCTCGAAGGTCATCCCCTTCTTCGACGATCTCATCGGTCTCATCGGAGCCGTCTTCGCTTCCTTCTTCTGTATCACTCTCTTGTTCGTCTTCCTCTCCTTCTCCATTCATCTTCTTCCCCCTCTCCAACTCTCGAACCAACCCCACGTCTCTCCCTCTTTTCCTCTTTCCTTCTCCAAAAACACAGCGGATTCATGTGGCTCTTCGACGACAACGAGAAGAAGAAGTCTGGAGAGCGGGTTGGTGCTCGAAGATGGACCAACAAGGTTCGTCGCGTTCTCTTTCTTTCCCTCTCCCTCCATCTCGTTCTTCCTTCCCCTCCTCCCTCCGAAAACTGACTCCCCTCCCTCTTCTATTCCTTCGTTTCCCGCAGTTCCTCCACGCCAACGCCTACATGATGATCGTCGTCGGATCCTTCATCTTCGTTGCTGGTTCGTTCCCGTCTCCCGCTCCCGCTCCCGCTTTCCTTCCCTCGTTCCCTCCCCACAAACTGACTCCCTTCTTCCTCCGCCCTTGCTCACCCCGTTTCGCTCCCACTCAGGATTCTACGGTTGTGTCCTCTCGATCCAAGACTCGTTCAACGAAGGGACCGTCGGCTCGCCGTTTTCGTGTGCGGACAACTCTGGTTAATTCTCAAGAAGGACGAGGGTGGGTTTGGGATTGGGCTGGGTTGTTTTTTTAAGCAGTCTAGTTTGTTTTTGTTTTGATTCGGGTGGTTATACAAAAGAAGATCTGTTTTTTTTTTGTTTGGGAGAGGGAGAGGGAGGGAGAGGGAGAGGGAGGGAGAGAGAAAGGGAGAGCGGGAGAGGGAAGAGAGAAGAGGAGCAGACCGCTCGAAGGAAAGATCTGCTCGACGTCGACTCCGACTGAGCTACTTCCAGGGCGGATTTCGTTCCTTTCGTTCACGTTCGGTTCGTTCGAGAACGAAGGACGAGTCCTCTCGTTCTCGTCGTCCTTCGAACGCGTCCCCTCCCTCTCTCTCTCTCTCTCTCTCCCTCTCTCTCCTTTCCACCTCCCCCATCCAAACCATCACAAGCAGACGCACATCAAAATCCCCTCTCTCCTCAGCTATCTAACCACTCATCTCACTAACGCACTCCCAACCCCCTCCCGCCCCCCCCTTCTCCTTCCACAAACTAACCTTCCCGTCCCCCCCGCTAACCGCCAGCACGTTCCCCGCGAGCGACCAGCTGACCCGCCAGACGACTTCAGGGAAGGTTTCTCCTTCGGGGAGAAGGGAGGTGGTGAGCCAGGGGGAGGTAGGGGTAGAGCGGGTGTGGATGAGGACGGTTCGATCCTGCGATTGAAAGAAAAGAGGGAAGAAGAGGAGAAAGAAAGGAAAGGAAGGGGATAGGGTGAGAAAACGTAACGAGAACAAGAACGATGAGAAGAGGCAGAGAGGCTCGAGGAGAAAGAAAGGAAGAGAGGCGACTCACCTGCGAACAAGAAGCGATGTAGGACGTAGGAAGCCCAATGTTGGGCGCCCACGCGACGTCTCGAACCCAGTCGGTGTGCTTGTCGAGCGTGTCCTCTACGGCCCATTCTCGTTCTTGCTCTCTGTGGGAGACGAACGCGCAAAGGAATCAGCTCTCTCGTCTCTCTCTCTCCTCCTCGTCCCTTCTCGAAACCAACAAACGAGCCCGCTCTTCACTCACCTCCACCCCCAGATCTTGACCTTGGAATCACACCCTCCCGTCACAAACTTCTTCTGCTTGTTCTCCGCACCGGAACCTGAGACTCCTCCTGGGACGGGAGCTGCTGGACGAGTGAGGGAACCGGGGACGACGGAGGGAGCCCACGAGACGGAGGTGGCTCCCATGGGGTGGGCGATGGCGACGAAGGATTCGGTGGAGCCGTCGTCTAGAGGAGCGAGCGGAACAAGGGTGGGAGTGGGGGTGAGGCAGGTGGGAGGGAGGGAGGGAAGGAGAGAGGCGTGTGAGCTCGAACGAAGGAAGGAAGGGAGAGTGAAGAGAGATGAAGACGAAGAAGGTTGAGTTGGGAGGAGGAACGAACTGTTAAAAGTGACGATGGAAACTTTGCTATCGCTGGAAGCACAAGCGAGAATAGGACCATGCTCGTAAGGAGCCCAAGCGACCGAGTTGACTAGAAAGGAAGAAGATGCCACGTCGAGGTCAGCTCTCCCTCTCCTTCCTCCTTCCCTCTCCTCCCTCCTCCCACCCTCCAAAGTCGCATACAACTCACCACTAGCAGCATGCAAGTTATGTTCCTTAATCACCTCCCACTTCTCCCCAGCTCCGTTGCCACCAGCACCGGCTCCAACTCTGGCAGCGTTGGAAGCAGCCTTGGACGGAGGAGCTCCCAGTGCTGCCCTCCCCTTCTCCTTCCAGATGAAGACTTTCCCATCGTAGGAAGCGGAAGCGAGGATCGGACCGAAGGAAGGGTGAGCCCAGGAGAGTTGCCAGATCGGGGCGGTGTGGCTGAGAGAGGGAGGGAACGAGACAGAGGGAGGGGAGGAAGGGGGTGTGAGCTCTCGAGCGAAGGAGAACAAGATGGATTCCTGGAAGAGCGAAGCGGGGAAGAGGGAGAAGTGGAGTGTATGCGTTGAACTTACCCTCTGAGAACGTCTCCTTGACCCTTCTGTTCTCCATCTACGACGTCAAAGACTCGGATCGTCTTGTCGGACGAACACGTCGCGAGCCGTTTGCCGTAGTAGTCGAGTTGAGCGTCGTGCTAATCGAGAATGAAACGAATGCAACGAGTCAGCTTGATCTAGATTCGTAGAGTCAAAGAGAGAGTAGGTCAAAGAGGATGGGAGGAGCTGGGAGAGGGAAGGAAGGGAAGGAAGGGAAGGGGTTCGACGAGCTCACAATCATCTCCTCATGTTGAGTCTCGACCGTGTGCGATTTAGAAATGGATTTGGTGGCCTGGAAACATCAAAGCAGAAGATAGATCAGTACTCGTTCGTACAAGCTACCAAAAGAAGATCAAGGACTGACCATGGTGGATGGATTGTGGGTGTTTGGGGAGGAGAGAGCGAGCGAGCTCGAGGAAGCCATCTCTTCGCTCTTCCGTTACTCCTCCTTTTCTTTCGTTCTCAACCTTCGAGAAGAAATTCTGCGACACACTGGGACAGTTGAATAGAGCTACTTCTCATCAGCTCCGAATCTCTACCGAACCCTCATCAATTTGACTCCGAGCCCGTCACAGAGGGCACAACGGCTTGACCTCCTTCTCCTCTCTTCGAAATCCTCTCTTCTCTCTCTCCTCCTCCCTCTCTTCTCCCAAACCTCGACCCCCCCTTCTCTACTCTGTTCTCGTCCTACAGCTCACCAAATGCCCAGCCGCTTCTCTTGACTCTTCTCCCTTCTTCGCTCGTTCAGCCGCTTCTCTTGACTCTTCTCCCTTCTTCGCTCGTTCTCGTCGCTCTTCCTCTCGCTCCCTTCGAACTCGTGAGTTTCCTCTTCCTCCCTCCCTCCCTCCCTCCTTCCCTCTCTCTCCTCCCTCCCCCCTCCCTCCCTCTCATACATGATTAGACACATCAAAAATATCGATTAGTCTTGCTTAACAACAAACACTTGCAGAAAAACTTTGCTTATACTTTAATGATCCCACACCGATCCTCCCCAACTCCTTTCTCTTCTTCTGCTTCGTCGTTTTGACCTTTCGGAACGAGACGAGAAACTTGGACTGACCTTTGCTTCCTTCGCCTTCCTTTTGCGGACGAACAGATAGGGACCCGACGCAGTTCGATACGGGCTCGGAGCTATTGGGGTCGATTGGGTGATTGAAGAGGAAGGGAGGGCTGAGGGCTGAAGTTCTCTTCTCCTTCCCTCCCTTGTGTCGCTTCGTCTTCGTTTCGCCATCAGCACGTCCACCTCCTCCCTCCTATCGTTCACCACCTTGACTCTCAACTCCTGCATCCTCAACTCGCTCCCCCGTTCGACAGGGCGACTCGTCCCGTCCCTTCTCCTTCCTTCGCTTCCCTTCGCTCGTCCTTGCTTTCCTCTCCCAATCCATGATACGATCCCTTATTTTCTCCTTTTCTCTTCTCGCAAGGTCTCCTCTTCCAAACGAACGAAAAAAAAAAGCTCATGAACAACCCTGCAACGAAAAGCTAGCGTATCTATCTATCCAAACCCAGCTCCTCCTTAATACTCGCTCCCCTCCTCCTTGAGTGTTCGTTCATCTAGGCAGCTTTGGCGGCGAGAATCTGATCGACCACAGATTGGGAACAGTACAAAGGGAGTCAGCGCGTTTTTTTTTTGTTCACGACACGACGTGAAAGTGAGAAAACGGATGGGGGGGATGGGGAGAGAAAAAGGAGGAAGGGAAAAAAAAAAACGAGAGGGAAAGGAAAGGAAAAGGAAAAGGATGCTCGCTCACCTTCCTCACCACCTCCAAAACCTTCGCGTGCCCGAGGAACAGGAAACTCGCCGTCAACACCGACTGCAAGAGTTTGGTGGTGATTCCCTTGTAGAGTCCTGTTGGAGCGGTAAAGACACACGCGGGGGAGACGAGAGTCGGTAGTCAGCAGAAAGGAAGAAGAAGAGAGGGCAAGGAGATGTGTGAAGACGCGACAACGCACCACCGGGACCGTCCTTCCTGAGGATGTGGAGGAGAGCGGCTGAGAGGGAGGGGTAGGCGTGGGAACCGGATTGCTGTTCGATCGAAGGAGACGGAGGGGGGGGTCAGTTGCGGCGTGGGAGGAGGGAGGAGAGAGGGAGAGGGAGAGGGAGGGAGACGAACGAGTCGGGACTTGAGGAGAACGAGAGGGTAGGAGAGGGAGGTGGCGACTGAGCGAGATCGAACGTGAAGGGGTGAAGTGGACAGAGGAGAGGGTCAGTTTAAGGAGAGGGAGGGAGAGAAGGGAGAGGAGAGAAAGAGAGGGAAAGACGCACAGAGCTTGGCCAAAGCTCCGAGAACGAAGATATCGAGATCGGAGAGAACGGCGAGAGCTCCTCCCTTTCCCTTCCGACGTTGAGCGAGAAGGAGGTTCTTGAGCTGCTCGAAGGCGGTGTACTGCAGGAAGAAGGAGAGAAAGAGGACGCGACGCGTCAGTTCGTTCATCGGAGGAGCGATTGTCTCCCTTTCCTTCTTCGATTGGACGTCGAAAGGGTTTCAATAAGAGAGTAAGGAGACTGACCTGAAGAACAGGGTTGGTAACCAAGATGAGAGCAGCCTTGAGTCCTCTGAAGAGACCTCCGGGACCGTCGACCTTGAGGATCGCTCGAACGGAGTCGGGGATGGAAGGACGAGGAGATCCAGGGTGAAGAAGAGTGGAAGTGGATTGGTGGGATTGCACGACCCAGAGAGGGTTGGTGATGACCTGAGAAGCAAAAAGTGCGATAAGTAAGCTTGGGCGAGTCGAGTGAAGAGCAAAGGGACGAAAGAGAGGTGAGCTCACGGTCGTAGCTGATCCAGCGATGAGACCAGCGAGGATGGACTGCTTGACGGTGAGCTGTCCTCCTCCAGCGGCACGAGCACTTTCACTGCTGAGGGAGTAGGCGAAGTCTGTAATGTGAGGGGAAGGGAGGGGAGACGCGAAAGAAGAGAAGGGCGGGGAGATGGTCAGCACGCCGCGCTCAATCACTCTCGAAGGAAGCGATGAGGTATAGGGACGAACAGTAAACAGCGTTGGTGACTCCGATACCGAAAAGCTACAAGAAGAAAAGGGAAAAGGGAGGTGAGCTTGATCGTTCCGGCAGGGCTGAACGAAGGGACGGCCTCTTCCCTCCCGAGCTCAACTTCCCAAACAGAGACGATGGATAAGACTTACCGACGAGCTCAATCCAGCGTAGAGACCTCCGAGACCCTCCTCAGTGTAGATCTTGACGATGGTGGAGTCGTAAGGAGACTTCTTGGACTGAAGAAAGCAACGAAGAAGAAGAGAGAGGAGGTCAGCTCTGGCCAAACATGTTGCTCTCTCGCCTGCTTCTCCACCCCCGAGCTTCGCTGACTCCCTCGACGTTCTAGCAGGAAGAGGAGACATCGGGCCCTCCTATAACGCTCGAAGTATGCTGAAGCTCGACAAAAGCAACGCTCTCAAACCTCCTTGCTCTGCGACCACAACCCTCGCCTCGACCTGACGATGAACTCACCTTCTTCTCGAGCTCTCCCTCAACTTTGGCGACGGCCTTCTGCTTATCGGCGACAGCATCTCGAGTAGAAGCGATGACCAGAGGGTAGGTGATGCACTAAAAGTGAAAGCGAGACCAGAAGAAACGTGGTGAGCCAGCGCAAAAGGAGAAGGAAGGAAGGTCGAGCTGGGATGGTCGGGAAGGAGGAGACTCACCATGGCACCCATTCCTCCGACGGATCCAGCGATAGATTGAAGCACACTCTCGTTCATGTTTGAAAAAAGGAGTGAAGAGGAAGAGGTTGGGATTGGGGAAGATGTAGTTGGTGAGGAGAAGGCGAGGGAGAGGAGGGCTGGAAGTTGGAAGGGAGGCAACGAGCTCGGCTATCCGGTTCGAGAGAGAGACACGAGAGGAGCACATGTTCCCGTCGCGTCCAGTTTTTCGCTTGGAAAGAAAAGAGCCGAGGTAGGATGAGATGAAACAAGATGAGATCCAGAGCTGAGGGAAAAGATGAGAGTGCAACGACGACGGAAAATCTACCAGCCCATCAAAAGATTCGTCCAACCGACCGCGCTCTCCCTCCCGATCCTCAGCAACTCCGTCTCTTCGGAGCTCATCGCCTGCTCGACCTCGAGGAGGTTGGCCTTGTTGACTGGAGAAGGGAAGAAGGTGTCGTTGATCTCGCAGCGGGACTCATCCTCGGGGAGTTCACCTTCGAGGAGGTAGGCCTGGATCGCTTTGAGCGTGCAAATGGACGTGCTCTGAGGAACGAAAAAGCGAGGGAGAGTCAGTTGATGATTGAGCGATGGAGTAAGAAGGGGAAAATTACTCACGCCCGACGAGCAGTGACCTGGGAAATGAAGGAAGAAGAAGGGGGGTCAGAGAACGTTTTTGGGTCGAGAAGTCGACGCGCCGTCGTCGAGGACTCACCAGGCGAGTTCTGGATCAAAAGTCGAGAGGAGTTCCCCATGAGGTTGTTGATTTCGTGACCGGAAGACAGAGGTGTGATGGGATCGGCGGTGTTGCTGATGATCATCATGGGAGTCCGAAGAGTGGCCTGAGCGTCGAAACGAGACGTCGAAAGATCAGTCTCGTCGTCGAAGAGCGAGAGATCGCCACGACAGACGAGAATGGCACTCACGTTCCAGGGCCCAGAGAATCGAAAACCTTCAGGATGTTCCCCGCGAGGCCAAAACTCGCAGCTGAAGAAGCAGGAAACGAGAAGGCGTGAGTGACGGAGAACGACTCTGGTCGCGTCGTGTCGGACGAGAGCTCACCCTCCGTCGGGTTCAATGATAGCGACGCTGAGGACAAAAAAAAGAGACATTTGAGGTCAGTCGGTTCAATTCAGACGGTTCGAGCGACAAGACTGCTGAACTCACGATCCACCGAAATGAATACTCTTTTCTTGAATAACCCTCACCATCTCCTTGCTCATCTCTTCAGCAGTAGGCCCGTCCGAGCGGTTCCCAGCTGAAGGCCCATCCGCACATCCAACAGCAGCACGACTGAGATCGCTCTGTCCCGAAGGAACGTAGCCGTCAGGAGCAGGATTGCCGACGGGGAGTCCTCCAGCTCCTGCTCGAGTCGCAGTGTGGAGAGGGAGAGGGTTCGAGTTGTACATCGCTTCGGCGAATAGCTGAGCGACAAGTTCCCAGGAGTGAGGAGCGTTGGTCGAGGCGTAGAGTCGAGCTAGACAGAGTGAAGAGTGAGAGATTGAGAGGGAGGAACGAATGAAAAGGTGAGCAGAGAGTTTCGAAAGACGTCGGAAACCAGACGAATAGGGACGGTACGAACATCGAGCAGATCCAGAGGAGAGAATACCAGGAACGTCTCCACCCGAGATAGCAACAGGTTTGACGTAGAGCTCGTCGAGGTAGGCGGTGAGACGCTGCTCGATCTCGGAACCGGATGCGTCCTTGTCGGTTTCCAGAGCGAGAGCACATCCTTCAGGACCAGCAGCGGCACAGTCTCGAAGGAACCAGGCGAAGGTATTTCTGCGAATGAGACGAGGAGGAGAGAGTCAGCGATGCTGGAAAGGAGGGAAAGGGCGAGATGGTCATTCGAACAAAGCAACGAGGAGAGCGACCTTTGTTGGAACTCACTCCGTGCTATCCAGCCAGTCGTAGATCATGAGGTCGGCTCGTACGTTGGCCCATCTGAGAGTGAGAAGTTTGAAGATTAGCTTTGGATCAAGGTGAGGGTGATCGGTAAGCAACCAGGCTTACTGGGGCGAAGAAGCCACTCCATCAATGAGGACGCGACCGGCCTTCTTGGGAAGCATGTTGACGAGATAGGCTCCGACGATGGTACCGTAGGATCCTCCGTAGAAGTTTATGGGAGCATCGGGTCCGTCCTAGTGGAAGCAAAAGTGGTCAGCGACGAAATGCGACGAAGAGAAGACGAGGGAGAAGGGAGAGAACGAGACGAACCAAGACCGCACTCATCCGCTCGATATCCCTTACCACCGTCGAAGTTCCCATGTAGTCCAGCTCAGTCCCCATCTTCTGAGCACAGAGAGTGAATTCCACCTCCTTCAGAGCTCGAAGCTCCTTGTTCTGCTCGAGGAGGCTCTGCCATGTAAGGTTGGCGTTCGGAGGGATGTTGAAGGATTGGGAAAGAACGGTAGATTTTTTGAACAGGGCGTACTCCTCGGCTGATTCAAAGCAGTCGACTCGGGGGGTCGTTCTGGCGATTCCTCGAGGATCGAAACCTGATGAGAGGAAAGAGGAATGGGGATCAGGACGACGACGCGATGGGCTGAAAACGGTAGACGTCAAGGTTTCTGAACTCACCAACGACGTCGTATCGACCCTTGAGGAGTTCCATCCACTTCAGACGGAAGGTGAAGTCTCTTCCGGATCCTCCCGGTCCCTGGTGCCATCATAGCAAACGAAGAAACGATCAGATCTCGCCGGAGCAGTAGAAGCATCTGTCCGTTCAACGCACACCAGGGTTCAGGAAAAGGGTCCCGATGCGTTTAGAGGGATGACTAGTGAAAGGAGCCTTAGATAAAGCGAGAGTGGTGGTTCCGTAAGAGGTGTTGAAGTAATCAGTTGGAACGCTGAGAAGACGAGGGCGAGGAGGGAGGGAGGGGAGGGAGGGAGAGAGAGAGAGGTCAGCTCGAGAAGCCTCGACGACCAAGAGAGATCCAACTCACTCAAGGGTCCCACAAAGGAAATCTGGATGATCCAGGCATGGCTGCCAGTCGACGGAGGAGAAGCGATCTCGAGGAGCCTGAGATGGGCAAAGGGAAATGAGGGAAGGAAGGTTGAGCTCGCGGTCAGCTTCGTCCTTCTTCTCCTTCCTCTTTTCGCCGTTTCTACAGAGTTCAGAGTTAACTCTCGAGAAGGATGAAAATATAAGGCTGACCTTTCCAATCTTGCATCCAGAGAGATGAACCAGAATGCCAGCAACGACGGCAAACTGCAGGGTCCTCATCCATGGAAACGATCTCTTCGTTGAACTTGAGCTTGGACCATCGTCCTGCTTCTGCGATGTCGATGAAGAAGAAGAGGTAGCTGGGTGTGGTAGGTGACTCTTCTCGTTGAAAGACATGTTGGGCGAGCAGAGTGTGGTTGAGGGAAGAACGAGCTCGAAAGGTTGAAGCGAGCTCAAGGAGGGATCGCATGGAGGAGCTTCGGAGGAGAACGAGGGCTATTTTCTGTGAATATTCGAGGAGTTGATGCACTGCTTAGAGAACATGTTGTCTAACAGTCCCTTCACATAAATTTTGGCCAGACAGAAACAGAGCAGAGATGCACGAGAATCGTTTCCCCTCCAACCACGACGAGCTCGACTTCCCTTCCCTTCTCCTCTTCTTTCCATCCTTCCTCCTCCTACAATCCAACTCCAAACGATGCCTATCCCTCGACTTCCCTTCGATGTCCTTTTCGAGATCCTCTCCCACGTCTTCCAATCCTACCAGCTTCCCTCACTTCCTTCGAGCGGCAGCACTCCTCGAAAAGGCTCGACGTCCCTCCTCCTCGTCTCCAAGTCCTTCCACGAGCTCTGCCTCCCCCTCATCTACCAATCCATCACTATCGGTCGCTCCTCTCAAGACTGGCAGCTCTTCTTCGCGCCTAGGACTGGACTCCTCGTTGGAGAGCAAGGGGAAGCTCGTCGTTCATGGGTTCGAGAGCTTCGAGTTCACGGGAGAGGGGTCGTCGCCCCCGTCGACTTCGAACTCACGGAGAAGCTTCTCTTCGAGGACGAGATGGGTCCCTTCGAGATCAGCGACTTTTTGGTCGAGCTCTGCTCAGAGGTCAGCTTCCCAAACCTTCGAAACGTCGGACTCGTCCCTGAAGCAGCGGCTCGAGCACGAAGCTGGGAGAGAGAAGAACTCGTGAGGTTGTTCAGAGCGTACGCCGAAGGAGAAGGCCTCGTCTGGGAGAGGGACGAAGACGGAGATCCCTGCTACTGCAACGATTGCATCATCAGTCACTACAGGGATATCTTCACCGGGATCGAAGCGAGAAGAGCCAGCTTCATCCTTCAACTCCTCCTCCCCTCCCTCCCTCACCTCACCTCCGTCTCCCTCTCCGTCAGCAATTGCGCTTCCCCTCACAACTTCGAAGCCTACTTCCTCCCAATTATTCTCCATCCGTCGTACAATGCTACTCTTCAATTTCACTACACTTTCGAAGCCGACCAGGAGGAACGACGAGCGGTCGACCGTCGACACTCCATCGCGGCTCACGTTCGAGGACTGCACGACGTCCTGCCTTCGGACGCCGAGGTTCAGATCGTTGGATTTGGGAGGAAGACGAGGAAGATGATCAGGAACTCGATCGAGGGGAGATCTGATGGAGAGGACCTTGCGAATTGGGAGTTCGTCTCGTCGAGCACGGTCGAGGCATTCATCCAGGAGTGTTGAGTTGCTTGTGAGTTTTCTTCGTTCTTGAACCAAAGCCACGTCGAGGATATACCCTGACGATGATTCTGTTCCATATTCTCCTCTCAGCGTCGATAATTGGAGTCAGCACGGAGTCGAGGTTGGTTTTCGCGTCGCGTTCTGTCGTTTCTCTCCCTCGTTTCGCTTCGAAGATCCATAGCTGGCACCGATTGACGCTTTTTCCTCTCTTCAATCTTCGTTCAGGTTCTCTCTCGCTGTCGTCGGAGCCGAGGATGCACGTCGTTTGTGGATTGATGAGCTTGACCCTTTTCCCTTTGGCGCGACGCGTCTCTTCTTTCTTCCCCTGCGTCCCGTTTTCTGGAAAAGAATGGCGAGTGCTCGAAGCTCCGTGGCAGTCTCTTCTCTATGAAGGAAAACTGCACTTTTGACGAAACCAAACCAGACCTCTGTCGACTTCGTTTTGAGCTCGACCTTCTCACGCTCCTTCCTTCTCTCCCAAACAGTTCAGCACTGGCCTCTCTCCTCTCCCTCTCTCTCTTCTCTTCTTCTCTTCTTCTTTCTCAACACACTTTAGATGGACAAGCAGACCCTCAACCGAAGTCTCACATCCTCGGAAGACCTTTCTGTGACCGAAACCATCCCCTTCTTCGACCCCCTGAACCTCGACTCGCCCTTCAGCGCTTGCTCCCTCGAGCTCCCTCCGACCTCCTCCTCCTTCCAGCCCCTCTCTTCACCCCCTGCGCTGATCTCTTTGGAGATGACCTTCTTTTCGACAGGTGATTTGAGTCACCTTTCAACCACAACCTCTCTCCCTTCTCTCGCAGGTCGACGACTCTCGACATGCTCTTCTCCAGCTTCTCCTCGTCCTCCTCCTCCACCGGCCCCTCCCTCTCGACCTCCTCTCCTCTCTCCCGTCCAAGAATCAACCGCCTCTACTCTCGCATCGGACTCTGGACGATCATCATCGTTTGCGTCTGGCTATATCTGCAGGGCTCGTCGACTCCAAAGTCAAAGGGAGGGAAAGGAAGGAGGAAGGTTGAGCTCGTTACTGGGAGGTTGAGAGGATTGGAGAAGGGGAAGATCCATGAGGGTCACCTCGAGGTGAGCTGTTCCTTCTCCAAAAGACTCATATCGGCGAGAAGAAAAGCTGACCTTGCTTCCTTTACAGGCCTTCCTTCGACGAGTAAAGCTCAAACCTCAGCAGAAGATCTCCTCGTCCTCGCCGTCGTCTGAACAGGTCGCTCTCCCAGTCTCCCCTCCCCCTCCCAGATCTATTTCGTCAACCGAGAATCAGCCTAAAGGAGTTGGAGAAGGAGGCGTACCCATCTTCAAGACGACCAGAGCTTCTCAGAGGATGGCGTTGTTCGTCCTTTGGCCGAAAACGGGAGGCAATCTTGATCAAAGCTCGTTGTGAGTTCATTCGCTTTCGTTTCGTTCGAGCTCAGCTTCTCCTGTTCCTTCGATGTCTCGGATCTCGGAGCCCACCCTTTGTGTTTTGTTTCTTATTCTACTTCGGGACTGACTCTCCTCGCTTCTTCGGTTCGTGTTCGTTCTTCTTTCGTTCGTTCCAGCCTCCTCCAATCTTTCCTCGCGTCTCCCTCCTCCCACGTCGTCGACCTCGTCCTACTCGTTCGAGGAACCGACACGGAGTGTGCTTCTCATCGACGGTGGATATCGGATCAGGAGCGGAAGATCGAGGAGGTTGGGAAGCATACAAGTACAGCGACGACGGTCTGTTTGTCCGAAGCAAAGTGTACGTCCTCCTTCGACTCTCTTCGAAACGACCTCGCCTCCACCAAGTCCTCGGTCGACGGTTGACGCATTTGGCTGATCTTTCCTCTCCTTTTATGCGACGGGATTTGGAACAGACCTCGAGATGCACAGGGACTTCCTTTGCGAGAAGTGGGGGTGCTCGATGGACAACGAGAAGAGGATGCTGGATCATTTGGTTGAGAACTCGAAGGATGGAGATGTTGTGAGTTCCTTTCAATTTCTCTCCAGACTCTACCTTCCTTCGGAAGCATCTCGCTGATCGTCGCATGGTTGCTTTGGCAGTTCGAGGATCGATTCCGTTTCCTTCGAGGGCTCGTGTTCGATCGTTTCGTCGACAACAAGATCAAGTGGTTTGGATGGGCTGGACATGAGGTTTTGCTAGGAAGGTGAGTCTAGATCAGGGACATCTCGGTGAGACGAAAAAGCTGAGCTGACCTTTCCTCGTTCTGACTTTTTAGCGTTTACCGTCAATTCCCTTGGGACATAGCTCCGAACTTCGACGTCGTCGTTCCTGCCGTCGTGGCTGTTTCCCAGGACACTCCTGTTGCTTTATCGTCGGTGTCCCTCTTCCCTCGTGCGCAACAGCGTAGCCTCAGATGGCGTCGCTCGAGCTCGAACTGACTCTTGAACGACGCGTTCGCAGACCTCACCTCGGCTTCTTCCAACATCGACCTTCGACCGAAGCTCGTCTTCTCGATCTACCAGGATTGCGAAGTGTGGACGACTTCCTGAACCCTCCTCGTGAACAGACCTTCGACGGTAAGTCTGTAACCTCGGTTCGATTCAGAGTCCTCGACTTCCACTCACTCCCCTTTTGTTTTCGATTCCGCAGACCTCTCCACCTCCCTGCTCTCTTCCCCAAAGACCACCTTCCTCGCCTTCGAAGCCCATCTCTCTCCCATCGCCATCCCTCCCACCGTCGCTCGAGTCATCGCTCAAAGCTCAGTCTTCACGATCTTCCTCCCTCCCGTCACCTCTTCAAGATCCCCAATCCCTCTCCTCAATCAATCCCACCGGAAACGGTTCATCTCCCTCCTCAACGCTCTTCGGACTCCAGTCCATCTTCGAGGAACCTTCTCTCCTATAGGAACAACCTCTTCCGTCCCTGCAGGAGGACTGGGAACGTTCGATCAGCTCTCTTCGTCGAGCAGAGGACTTTGGACGGAAAAGGAGAGCATCTTCAGGTTAGAGAGCGGCGGGAAGATGTTCAAGCGAGAGGAGCCGAGAAGCTGGGCAGAAGAACACGAGGAGATGATCTTGGAGTGGGGTTTCGATCTGGCTCCCGTGAGTTGAGCCTTTTGTTCGTCGTCGTTGGGACGCGTCTCTTCTCCAGTCTTACCCCCTTCGCTCGCTGACCTTCCTCGTCCTTCTCTTTCGGCCGTCCGACAGAACCACAAGACGACCCCTTTCTACCCACCTCCATATCCTCCTCGTCGACTCGAGAAATCCCACGCCCTCGCCTTCCTCCCCTCCGATTCCGAGACTCCTCCCAACTCTCATCAATCCTTCGGCATCAAGTATGAGATCTGGGATCCTGAGACTCCTGCGATCAGGGAAGCCGCTCATGATGGAGAGTGGTGGGATGGGCAGCATTGGATCCAGCATGCTCAGAAGCCCAAGAAAAGGATGGTCGGAGTGGTGAAGAGGGATGCTGACGCGTCGAACGAGTTGACGTCGTCTTGATCTTTCTTGTTCGGACTTTTATCTTTCTTTCGTTCCCTGTTAGGCTTCTCTTCTTGGCTCCACACACCTTACTGTATCTCTCTGTAGCTTCGTCTCCTCTGCTTCTCCTCCTGCTTTGATCTCTGCCCTTCGTTCACTTCGTTCCGACACTTTCAGCTAGATACACATCGACCTTCCTTTAGACTCTCGCTCTCGTCTTGCTTTGCCTCACCACATCCACCCCTCCCCTGACACGCTCCTTCACGATCTATCCCTCTCTTTTGCTTCTTCCCTCCCCTCGTAGATTCTTCGTTGGCTTCGTTTCGTTCTCCCTCCTCGATTTGTTTTCAACCTCTGGACTTTTGTCTCCCGTTCGCTCGATTCGTTTCGGTTTGCTTCCTGTAATCTTGATAGCTCTGCTTTGTTCGTCTCCTATGCTCTTCTGCTCTCCTTCTCCAAGGGGAGGTCCGAAGCGACGACGAGAACGAGAAACGACGGTTCGACGCGTCGGCGTTTCTTCTCTGAAAGACTCAAAACTCACAGACGCCGAAGATAAGCCCTCGTTTGAGGGACGAGATAAAGAGGAGAGAGCCAAGAACCTTCATCACGTTCTACTTCCCTATGCGAACCCCAAACGTCGCCCTCGACGAAACATCAAACCGGTCCGCCGGGTTGGCTCAAAACCTGCTGAAATCGATGTTCCCTCAACTTCCACCCTCTCTTTTCAGCTCTTCAGCTTCTCTACATCTTCCCTTCCACTCTCTTTTCCTGTACAGACCCGTCGTGAGTCCTTACATCCCTCCGCCCTCCCTCGCGTCGGACTTCGATGCTCACTCCACTTTTTTTCCCATTTCCACAGATGAGCTCCGCTATCTCTTCCCCAACGATCCTCGCCTCCTTCCTCTCCACCCCTTCGTCAAACCCAAGCCGAAACACCATCATCGCAGTCCTCAGCGTCGTCTTGGGGATCCTCCTCTGCCTCGGCGCCGTCTTCTTCCTTTTCCTCAGATGGAGGCATCGAACGAACAGCCAGGCTAGCGAGGTGAAGGGAAGGTTCTGGGGTCCTTCTCGAGAGGAAAGAAGGACGGAGTTAGGAGTCGTTGAAGCTGTCGGGTCGGTAAGTCCCTTCCCTTCCTCTCCTTTCTCCGTCGTCTTATTTTGACGGATCTCGTGAGAAACTTGAGCTCATCATGGCTTCCTTTTGGTTCGAAAGACACCTTCCCTCGTAGGCCACGATCCTTTCCGACCACCTTCCACTCCTCCTCGAGCTTTCACATCGTCCTCTCCTCCTGCGACTCCTCCCGCTTCTCCTTCTCGACCACTTCCTCTTCCCGCCTCCTCAACCAAAGACGCGTCGTCCGAGTCAACCCACCCTCGATCCCCTTCCTCCCTCTCGAACATCTCGAACTCAACGTCTTTCCTTCTCGGGACAAGACCAGTCTCGATCGGGAATCGTTTCGAGGACGCGGTGCCCAAACCAGCAGCCGTCGTCGTCGCGTCGTCGTTCAATCCGTTCGAAGAGCCTCGAGAGAGGATCGTTCTCCCTCCTCTTCCTGGACTGGACGTTACTCCTCCTTCGTCTTGGGGGAGACATGTAGGGAAGAAGGTTGGGTTGAAAGGGACGGGAAGAGGTTGAGTGGAGGGAGTTGATGGACGCGTCGTTTTTTTTGCTTGCTTGCCTTTTTGTAGATGGACTCTCTCCCCGTTCCTTCATCTTAGACTGCTTCGAGATTCTTTGTACCCTCTGTAATCTACTCTCATGTTGCCCCACCTCTTCTAGATCAGTTCCAGTCGTTGTCTCGTTACGTTCTCGTCTCCGTCTTTTTTCTTTCCGGCGTCCGCTCCTCTCCTTTTCAACATCTCGAATAGATGATGTCCCCTCCACCCCAGCACTGCGCAACGAAAACAAACCTCAACTAAGCAAAAAAGGTCATAAACTCAAGAACCTAATTGCAAAAGCAAACGAAGAACAACCAACGACGCGTCCTCCCTCCCTCCCCAACCTTACCCATCCAAAGGCAGCCCACAAACATCGCAATCCCCTCCATGATCGTTCTCGAACGTACAATGAGGACAATTCCTGACCCCACCTCCTCCACCCCCTCCTCCTCCTCCTCCAGGCGGCACGTCGTCGTCGGGGAAGTTGGCGAAATCAAAGTCGTCGGCGTCCATGGGATCCTGGTTCGAGTTCGAGTTGGAGGGACGGGAGGAGGATTGGACTGAGGAAAGGAAGGGAGGAAGAAGAGGTGTGAGTGAGTGAGTGGAGAAGGAGGAAAGGAGGAAAAGAAGTAGGAAAAGAAAGAGAGAGAGAGAGGGACACGAACCTTCAGCAGCAGCCTTGACGATACTCATCAGCGTCAACCACCCCGGCGTCTTGGTCAACGCAGCTAGAGCTTCGATATCCCCTTCGACCTTGGAGTGAGCCGTCGCGACTCGAGCGAGGAGGTTCATTTCGTCCTGTTGAAACGAAAACGAAACAACCCAAACACCAAACAACCAAAAAACGAGTCAGAAAACCAACCAAACCAACCCCACCTCTCTCCTCCCCTCTCGCATTCTCGAACTCACGTCCTCCAACCCCCCTTCCTTCTGCAGATACGCGAGCATATGCCAATCGCCCGCCCACCTCTCGACCTGCTTGATCTTCTCCTCCTCTCCTCCCTCCTGGGAGTAGGTCCCGTCGCCGACGATGGGGACGAGGGAGGAGACGATCTTTCCCATGGTTTGAGGTTCGGAGGGACGGGATTCGATAGGGAAGGAGGACGTTGGGAAGAGGGGGGTGGGGGTGACGGGGAAACCGTGGGTGATCTGGGTTGGATGAGATAAGAGAAGGAGGGTGGGTGAGAAGGTGGGGAGGAGGTGAGGGGAAGGAAGAGAGGGAGAGGAGGGAGAGAGAGGGACGAACGTTGACGAGGAGGTACTCGACGGGGAAGCACGGTTTCGCTGACTGCTTGACTTGGAGCTTGTACTCGTTCTTGAACCTGTAGAAACGAAAGAAAAGGATCATCAGCTTCCGTCTCTCTCCCATCGAACCAACGAACGCAAAGAAACGAAACGAAACGGTTCGAAAAACTCACGTGAAAAACACATCGGGGATGTACCTCCCAGCCGCCTCCTTCTTGACCCTCACCGTCCCAGGATCCACACTCGCCTCGATCATATCCGCCGCTACCATCGCCACAGCCTGCTCCGAAGCCTGGAAGGCCAGGATCTCAACACCTCCGTCCTTGTCTCCCGTCAGAACGCACGTCACGAATCTCGATCCGAACTCCCCTGTGGGCGACGAACGAGTAGGGAGGGGATGGTCGAGTTGGAGTTGAGCGGAGAAGAGGAGTTCGAGGGAGGAGAGGTAGTAGGATTGAGGGTGGCGTTTGTAGAGCGTTTTGGTGATGTCTTCGGGAGAGCTGGAACGACGCGTGTGAAGAAGGAGAGGTCAGTCTCTCTTCGTTCAAGAAAAAACTGATGCGAGAACGAGCCCACTCACGCAGTCAAATCCGTATAAACCATCCCAACGACCTGCAACCCCTTCGCACACCACCCAGCCAACTTCTTGACCCTCTCCTCCTCCTCCCAAGGCATCCTCACCGTCACCCCATCCACCTCCCCTTCCTGCTCCGGCTCATGAACCGCCTCCACCACCGCCTTCACTCCCATCGGTACTCCTTCGTACTTCTCCCACCTCCCGATCAAGAAACCGAACCTCTGGCTCCCGGTCTTCCTCCATCCCTGCAGGAACGCGTCGATCAACTTGGGCGAGGCGAACTCGACGTGGTCGACCATTCGGAACTCCTGGGACTGGAGCGTGATCGCTGAGGGTTGACATTTCGAGCAGATCCCTGCTGGCCAAGCGGGGTGGGAGGAGGAGGGACAAGGCGTGAGGACGTTGAACGAGAGCGGCGTGAGAGGAGGGAGGAGGGAGGAGGAGGTCGACGTTTGGGAGGCCGAGAGGGACCCGGTGAGTTTGCGGACGTAGGAGGGGAAGGAGAGGTGTTTGATCTTGTTTTCAGAGTGGTAGGTTGAGTCGTAGGGCTGGGAAGAATAAATAGAGAATGGTGATGGTGTGAGCTTCGAAGAAGAGCGAGAGGAAGGAGAGGGAGCGAGAGAGAGGAAGGACGTACCTCGAGAGGCATACAGTAATCGCACATTCCCTTGTCCCCATGTCTACAGAGCTTGGTATCTCGCTCTCGAGGAATCATTCCAGTTTGAGTCCTGTAGTACTTGTCGACTGTGAAAAAAGGATCGAAAGGAAAGAAGGGAGGAGGGAAGAGAGCGAGAGATGTCAGCTTGACCGTTTCCTTCTCTCTCTCCCTCTCCCTCTCCCTCGTTCAACGAGCCACTCCCATCGAACGTACCTTCCTCCTCCACCACCGAGACGAGATCAATCTTCTTCCCCTTCGGTACGGTCGAGGTCGAGGTAGAAGCGTCGTTGTTGGCGGTGGAAGAAGAGGAAGCAGCAGCTGGGAAGGAGGTTGAAGGAGGAGGAGCTTGTTCGTTCTTGAAGTCGATAAAGAGAAGCTCTCCGTTCCTAACGAAGATTGTAGTGGTATGGGAACTCGGTCAGTACATACTTCCAAGCTTGAGAGAAGACGAGAAAGGAATCCCTAGTACTGACTTGAACCCCATATCACCAACGGTCCTTCCCTCCAACGCCTCGAGAGGGATCTTCTCCCCCTTCGACCCAGGAGAGTTCGAGATCGTCACACTTGAAGAATCGATACCTTCGCCGAGAGTAGACAGAATCTTGTATGCACAGAAACATAAAACGAGCGAGTCAGTGAGGAAGGAAGGAAGGAAGGGAGGAAGGGAGGAAGGAGGGAAAGGTCGAGCTCACCTGTTGAGCGAGCTCGTTTCCTCCCGTCGTAAGGGAGACTTGAATACGAGTGTTTCCGTCCTTGGAGCGGAGACGGATGGTCAGAGGGGAGGACATGCTGCAGGGGAAGAGAAAGAAAGGGAAGGGAAGGGAGGGGAGGAGGGAGATGGTGGTGGATGGAAGGGAGATCGAGGGAGGCGGTTTCGGTGGAGGCAAGGGGACGAACGTCAGCGCCAGCCCATTTCGTCGTCGTTGAGCGCATTTTATATTCTCTTGCTCGATTTTCACGTGTAGGTAGACTCAAGGAACGAGGAAGCCTTTTCAGAGGTTACAGTGGATTTTGACAGCGAGAGAGTATAGTACAGCGACGAGTCAGCGATCTGTCGAACGCGTCGCTCTCTTTCTCTTTCTCCTCGTCGAAAAAAAGGCAGAACGTATATCGATATAGTAGTCATGAAACGAGAAAGCGAAAGCAACGAAAACAATAAAGAAAAACTAGATTAAACCCCTTCCTTTCTTCTGGTCCAAGCTCTCCTCGAATTCGAGAGCGCGTCTACATATCCTCTGCTCTCTACTTCTGAGCAGCAGGAGGCGCCCCGGCAGGAGGAGCGTAATGCGTTCCGTTAGCCCTCAGACTCTCCTCGTGCTGCTGCTGTTCGCGCTGCTCGGAGGTGAGCTCGCCAGGAGGGGGACCGGAGGGACTGTGAACGAACGACGAACGAGACGAGAGAAAGGTCAGTTTGGGAGGGGAAGGAGGAAAAGAGCAGGGAGGACGTACGGAGAGAACTTGGTTCCGTTTCCAGAGTAGGAAGGAGGAGGAGCTTGGAGGTCGTCTGTAGGAGACCGCGGAAAAACAAAGACGAAGACGAAGAGAGCGGGTTGCCAAGGTGGGAGGGAGGAGAGGACGAGGGGAGGGAGGACGGAAGCGGTCAGCTCCCAGAACTTGATTGATTTTGACTCGATATCGATGTCAAGGAAAGAACATCCTGATCCTCTGCAGGATCGAGGTTGTAAGAGAGATGAGGAACTCACCGTTGTGGTTGTTCGATCTGAAGAAGTTGGAGAACCCTCCCTGAGCTTGACCTTGGTTAGTCTCCTGCTGTTGCTGTTGAGGCTGTTGCTGCTGGTAATTCTGTTGATAGTTGGAGTTTCCATACTGAGGGTTTCCAGCTTGACCCATCTCGGCTTGTTGCTGTAGGAGAGAGAAAAGAAGCAGGAAAGGTCAGCGAAAGAGAAGACGGAAGAGGGGCGAGAGTTGAGTTTGGTTTCAGCACAAAGGACGAACCTGTTGAGCGTAGACGAGGTTGGCACGGTTGTTTCTACGACGTCGTCCGAAGAGACAGAGGGTCATGAGAAGAATGAAGACGACGGCCTGGAGGCGGTGCAGCAAGCGAAGGAGGGAGGAAGAAGAGGTGGAGGAGAGGAGGAGGAGCAGGAGCAGAGGTCAGCCTTCGTTCCTTCCCAGATCGCCATCCAACCCTAAAAGAGAGGATACGAACAGCAGCGATTCCGATACCAATTCGAGCAGGGTTGGCGAGACCATTACAGTAGTAGCGTCGGCCCTGTAAAGAAAAGGAAGGAGGGAAGGAAGGGAGAGGAGGAAACGTCAGAAATCGATGTTCGTCCACCTCGATCGGGAACGATTTCGCTTCAGAGACGTACAAAGTTGTTGTAGCAGATCCGAGCCGTCACTGAGCTGGACTGGGAGAGAACGAGAGCGAGAGGGAGCAAGATGGAAGTAGTGGAAAGCATTTTGGTGGTGGTTTTGGTTGGAGGTCGAAACAGAAAAGCAGAGCAGAAAGGAAAAACGTCCAAGCCCTTTCCTTCCGGGCTGCCGTCTCTCGATGTCCCTCGTCATCGTGTTCTCTGATGAGCTATTTTTTTGCCCCCAAGACCAAACAGGACTTTTTGGGCTGTCCTCTAAGGCGCTAGAAGCAGTGGACAAGGACCCCCGACGAGTTATGACGGGAAAATCGGAGGGAGGAAGGGAGGGGAGAGGAGAGAGGGAGGGAGGGAAAGGACGCGTCGAGGGAGTCACCTTCGCCTTCGACTCCTCCCCAGTCCTCCCAGTAAACAAGACTAGGAAAGAGAAGGCAGGTAAATCTGCTGAGGTGATAGAGTACAGCTTCAGATCGAACAGAGAACGAAGGAGCGGAGAAAACCTGCTCTCTTCGACTCGTCATGTCTTCTCCTGGACTTTTTTTTTTTTTGTTCGAGAGGAAGAGGAGATCGAAACCTCAGATGGCAGCGATATCGAGAGGGGAACGAGGGTAGAGACGATCCCTCAGTATCAAGTTTTTGTTGTCTGAGAAAAACTTCTCGCTAGTGAATCGACCCAAAGGAGGAAGAGAGTGCGTCGAAACTTTCGAGCTCACCTTTCCTCTCCTTCCTTCTCCCCTCCGCTCAACTTCCAACCCAACCGACTCTTCTTCTTCTCACACATCTTTTCCTCCCCTCGCAGGATGATCTTCCCTCCAACTCGGCTTCATCTCGTCCGAGGCTCGTCGTCTCTCTGGAGTTCAATCGGAGGAGGAGGAGGAGGAGGAGGAGTTGTTCGTCCGATGAGCTCGAGCTCAACTTCTCTCTTCTCTCCTAGTGGAATCAAGAGCTCGTTGGAGGATGAAATTGCTAGACTGAGTAAAGTGAGTTCCGTTGAAGGTTTGATCTCACTCCATTTTCGTTTCGCAGTAGAATCCGAGAAGGAAAGGGAAGCGAGCTGACCTCGAGCTTCTTCCTTCTCTCCCGTTCTCTTTAGCCTCGACTCTACCAAGCTCCTCCGCCTTTCAACCCCAACAGCCGCAAGAACACAATCTCTTCTAACGGTGGGCCAAATCAACGCTCCAACCAACCTCCTCGAGGAGGGTTCAACAGCCCAAACCGTCCTCCTCCTTCTCCTTCGTTCAACTCCTCTTCGTCCTCAACCTCTCGACCCCCCTTCCCTCGTTCGACACCCTCCTCCTCGCCTCAGTTCGGGTCTCCAAAGCCCTCCTTCGGGTTCAGATCTTCAACGAACGACGGACCATCACCGCCATCGAGACCTTCAACGTCTTTCTACTCTCCTTCACCCTCTTACCCTCCTCCCTCTCCCGCTCGACTGTCCCAACCGTCCCAACCTTCGAAAACATCGTACGGATTCTTTGAATCACCTTCATCATCCTATCAACTCCCACCACCAACACTAACGCCATCCCCAATGCACCACTTCGTCAAGCCCTCCTCGCGGCCGTCTTTCGGGTTCAACTCAACTTCAACCTCAACTCCCCTTCCCTCTCCCTCTCCCACTCCGTCGCCTCCATCGGTCGAATCTTCACCAGCTCTACCAGCAACACCAGCAGAAACAGCCCAACGAGTCTACGTCTCTCGAACAGAACGAGCAGCGTCTCTCAGGAAATTCAGGTCGCCTCCTCCTCCTCCTCCCGCTCCCGCTCCTTCAACACGCGTCGACGGTCCCTCCGCAGCCCTCCCTTCCTCCACCTCACCACCATCCTCCCAGCTCTTCCTCTCCCCAACCACCACCACCACCACCCGTCCTCTCTCCTCTCCTCGCCCTCCTCCCTCGGACTCCTCTCCCGAATCCCCATCCGCTCCTCTCCCCCGCTCCCGCCCTCGTTCCTCCCAACCCATCTTCAACCCCCTCCTCCGCACCAAATCCTACACGCCTCCTTCCAACCCGAACAAACGACCGAAACCCCCTCCGCTCATCCACCCCAACTCGCCCATCCTCCGAGAAGCCCGTCTCCGAGACCGTTACGGCGGCTCCGCGACGTCTGCTCTCGCGAACGAGAAGAGTTCACAGGGAGCTTCTGCGAGGAGGTTTTGGAAGTTTGAGTTGGAGAGGAGGGAGGAGAGGTTGAAGGAACGGGGGATCAAGAGGAAGGCGAGGGAGAAGGTCGAGAAGAGGGAGAGGTTGTTGGTCGAGAGGAAGGAGAAGAGGCTGAGGAGGAATGAGGAGTGGGTGAAGGAGAGGTATGGGGGACCGAGGAAGGTGGAGGAGGTGAAGGTGGTGTAGGGTTGGGGAGGAGGGTGAATCGGTGGTTTCGAGGGTGAAGGAGTGTCGTGGGAAAAGAAAAGGAGGAGGACAGAGGTCGTCGGATCGATGTTGCGTCCTTCTTTGCCTGCCACTCTCTTCTTTTCAGCTCTCTATCTCCGCAAGTCCTCCTGCCGCGGAAACATGAAGCGTAGTTGTTGTTTGCGTGGGGAGAGGGAGAGAAGGACGGAGAGAAAGGAAGAAGAGGAGTTGACGCGTCCGTCGAGAGGGAGCAGTTTCTCTTTTGACTACTGTTCGCATGTTTCGCTGCTTCTGGAGGCTAGGTATAGTGGAAACTCCGGAGCTGAAATGCTGGAGAGAATACGAGATATCTGAGATGAGGAGGAGAAGAGGGAAGATGCTTGCGATCTGGCGAGACGCGTCGAGTTGGAACTAGACTATCAAGCTCGGATCATCTTTTTTCGACCTCATGGCGACAACTCAGGAACTCCGAGTTAAATCTGCCAAACATCTGCCGGGCTTTTGTGTCTCTTCATCTGCTCGAATCGGTCCAAAAGACGACGAGAAAGAGTGAAGCGTCGTTCGTACGTTCGTTCAGCGTCTCTCTCTCCCACCTGAGTCGCGAGATGCCTGCTTCTACGGAGCGCAGTTTCCGTTGACAGTCAAACTCTCATCTTTGATGCTCAGTGGGATCTGTTGGGGCTATACTACGGCAGAGGAACGAGCACGAGCACCGACGCGTCTCGCCCTTCCCCTCTCATCGGCAGTCGTCACCCTTTATTTTCCCTTTCATCTTCAAGAGAAGTACCGAAGCAATTTGAACCCCCCTCAACCTCCTCACACGGTTCAGCACCCTCCCTCACGCTTGTTTCAAAGGCAAGCATCGAGAAGCTTCACTGCGGTCTCTCGACTCGTCGACGATGGTTTGGAGAAGACAGACAAAACTTGCTCAACTCACCCTTCTCGGCGGAGTTGCTCAAATCGATCGGAGCTCAAGCGGAGTTGAGCTCGGATTAAAGGAAGGTTGTTTGAGGAACCGAAGGGAGGAAAGGAAAGGAAAGAAGAGAGGGAGGTCAACAAAAGAAGCAAACGCGCAAACACGTTCTCTCTCGAGACACGTCCTTCTGAAGTCTTCGTTCCCCTCTTGCTTCCGATGAGAGGCAAGGTTGAGACGCTATCCTGTTTGTTGTGCTGTCGCATGAGGGAAGAGGGGACGAGGCACGTTTCAGAACTCCGACCTTCTTTCTTGGACAGGCAGAGGAGAAGCCGCAGCGAGGAGAAAAGGAGAAGATCTAGAGGGGGAGAGGGGAGAGGGAAGAAGAGAGGAGAGGGGAGCCTGAGCCGAAAAGCTCTCTTTTTTGGACTCCAACGTCCAACATAGCAGCTGCTTTTCTATCGCAGACCTTTCCGCCTTCGACTCTTCAGCAAAACTTTTCTCTTCATAGCAAAGTCCAAAGCTCACTTTGCCGTCGTCGGTGAGTCTTCCCTCCTTCCCTCCCCCCCCCGCGCGGCTTGGTTCGCTTCCCTCCCAAAGCCTACTTTTCTTCTCCACGCTGTTTCTTGCTCTTGCTTTCAATCGAGAAACCTGATGCAGACCTTCCCTTCCCTTCCCTCATGTTTCACTACTAGTTTTCTCACCAGAAGGTTTCGGAGACATTGTGCTCTTATCGATCGTCCTCGATCCGTTTGTCGGCAGGCTTTAATACGAAGGGGAGAGAGACAAGGGAGGGCCAATTTGATTCCCTGGACTCGCTGAGACTCATCCGAGCGTGAGTTCCGGGGTTAGGATTCTCTTCCCTAAAGGCTAAAATTCCGAGGGGAACAGCGTGAGGCAGTTTTCTCTCTTCGATCAACGTCCAACTGACTCCTTCCTCCCTTTTTCTTTCCCTCGACACCTCCCTCCCTCCCCTCCTCGTTTCAAGGATATCCTCGTTCCTAGATTCAAAACCTACCAGCCTCGACTGATCTACCAACTCCCCCGTTGGATTTCATTCAACTACTCGGAACATTCTTTCCCCCCCCTTCGCTCTTCCCTTCTTCCCTCCCTCCCTCCCCCCCTTCGGTCGGCAACCCCTCCTCTCTCCTCTCGATCCCTCCTCTACCACCCCCTCTCGACACTCTTACCGAGACAACCCTCTTCAGAATCGTCTGTTCGCCTCAAACCTTCACCCTCTCGACTTCTTCGTCGTCAAAGGAAACCATCCCAAACGACCGCCACTCGACTCAGCCCTCGATTCAGCCCTCCTCCCACCACTCGCTTCCTCAGCACCTTCCTCTCGCTCCCCGTCCTCCAAAACACTCTCGATCGACACCTACTTCGATCCCTCAGATCCCCAAACCCTTTCCTCTACTTTTCCTCCCTCTGATCCTCCTCGAAAACTCATCGAATGTCGAGAGACCCACTCAGCCCTCCCTCCCCTTCCTCCTCTCGACGACCCCATCCTCGTTCTCAAGATCCGGAAGCTCCTCCTCCTCCTACAGAGACTTCCTCGATGGACGTGGAAGAAGTAGAAGGAGGTAATGGGCTGCAGACGGCAAGGGAACTTCGCTCGAACGGGAATGGAAGTGGAGGGAGTTCTGGCTCGGGAGGGAGGCGCTCTGATTTGGAAGGAGGAAGGCGAAGTGGCGGGAGTGGAGACAGTGGAAGAAGTGCCGATGCTGTGGAGGTGGAAACGAATCGAGGAGCTAGTGTTGGGTCGAGTGGGACGAGGTCGAGTACGAGTTCAGTCGACAGGTGAGTCGAGTCGTTCTTCTTCTTCTACGCGTCTTCCCTTTGTCTCGGCTCAATTGCGAGCTGCAATTAGATCGTCTCTCGAGCGATTGAGACCTTCTCTTAGCTCTACTGACCCTCCCGGCGTCTTCTTCGATACTTTTGTCTTCCAGACGCTACACTCTCTCGGTCGTTCAGCAACCTCTTCGTTCGGCTGAGTTCGGATCCAACGTTCTCTCGCGTCTACCTCTGAACCCTCCCCTCATTGTCAAGCTGGAGGTCCACGATACAGAAGGGATTGAAGTCAACGTGTTAGTATAATCTCCTGGCTCTGTTCAAGGAAGGCTCGTTCTCGACGGAGCTGACCTTCCGCCCGTCCTCTCTTTCCTTTCCCTTCGCCTTGTCTTCGTCCCTCGGTCTCCCCTCCCGATCCATTCTCTCCTCGATCTTCACCTTCGACCCGTCGGATCAACAACAGCGAGCCATCCTTGCCCTTCCTCTTCTCCCATCTCTCTCTCCTCCCTCCCGCCGCGTCCGAAGACGCGACGCCGGTCGACCTCCTCGTCGACCCAGCAACCGGATCTCCCGTTCGGATGCTTTACGGAACTCTCGTCTCATCTCCTCACCAACTCACTCTCTCCCCATCTACTGGAGGAACCTACTTCGTCTTCCCCGACGTCAGCGTGAGAGTTCGAGGACGTTATCGACTGGGAGTAGGACTCATGAGGATTGCTGGGTGAGTCGAGTCTTTCCCTTTTTTCTTCCTTCTTTTCCTCCTACCTCCACGTAGCTTGTACAATAGTGTAGAAACGCTTCAACCGTTGGCCTCCCTCGGCTTTCGACACGAACTAGACGAGCTGACGCTGGTCCTCTTTTTTCGTCGAGGAGTAGACCTCCTGGAGACCCGAACAATCCACCAGACCATCAGACTCTCGCTTCCATAGCTACGGATGAGTTCGAGATCACCGCACTCAGCGAGTATACCGCCCCAGGTTCGTTTGCTCTTCGTGACCGTTCGACGCGTCCTGAATCGAACTGAGCCTGACGCCGATGCCCCTCCCTCTTTTCTTAGGACTTACCGATATGACGAGGAGTCTTTCCTCCCAGGGAGTGCAAATGTTTGTGCCTCGGTCGTAGCTTCTTCGGTACGTCTTGGAGAGACTGTCGACGAGGTCGTTTTCGAACGGTTTGAACTGACGCGTCGCACTCTTCTCTTCTCAGTCCTCGCTTTCTCGTTCTTCCTTTCATCTTCCTCCTGCTCGAGTAACACTAGTAACCTTATGTTGTGTTTCCTTGTTATTTCCCCCTCTGCTGTATCTCGTGCAAACATCTTGTTCGCCTCCCTCGCAACCCCCCTTCGTTTTCGCTCTCTTTTTTTTTCGATTGCTGTTCCGCACATGCTCCTTTCAGCCCGCTCGCAAAACTATCTTAGTCTTGATACTGTTCCTCGCTCGGTCCCAGTCCTCGTTGTGCTCCCATAGAAACCTCCTTCTCGTCCTTTGCTCCCCTTGTTGGCCTCGCTTCGTCTTTGCTCCGTCTCCCATTTTTTTTCAGCCCTGCGTCTTCGATTATAGCTCTATCCCCTACTTACTCTTACCTACTTCTCCATCTAGTGATTTTGTCCGACTTCCTCCCTTATCGAGAAACATCGGCGAGAAATCAATCGAGATTGAGCTCAGCTTTCCGTAGGAGAAGGCCGACAGGCCCAAAAGCAGGTTTGACCTCCAACTATCACTGCTCTCGTTCCTTCTCGACCTTTCAACTTAACGCCCTTCTCTTCTCCACGCTCTTAACGACCCCTTGGTAAGTTCTCGTTTCGCTGGAGAAATCTCTCCTCTTCTATCAACGACCAAACTGACCGTGAGCTCTTTCTGCTCCTTCCTTCTCCCTCTCCCCCATCGTTTCCTCTCCTTCCAACAGATGAAGTTCGGGTTAAGCTATCAACCTCATGGAGCCACTCCTTTGCCATGGAAGCAGATTCTGGTCCTGTGCGGGGTGCGACTCGCTGAACCTATGTGAGTCCGTTTTCCTTTCAAGAGGGAGGAATCGGCGACGTCGAGGTCTGCGTTGCTTCGGAGAATTCTTCCTCGGGCTCTGCTTAAGTCCCTTCAGCCTGCTCTTCATCAGACGATGCTGTAATCAAGAATCAGGAGACGGGGACTACTTTGAGGAAGGAACGAGGAAGGTGGGGGAGATGGGAGCGTCGACGAGTCATCGCGGTCGTCGTTCCTTCGCTCCCTCTCCCATATTTCCAGCCTCTCTGAGATATATCAACGGACGAAGACTCACTTCAGATGACGGCTGACCTTCGCTCTCATACTTTTTGCCAACAGAAACTACTCGCTGATCTTTCCCTTCATCAACGAGATGATCGTGGAGGAAACGGGAGTGAGGGTCGAAGATGGTACGTAGCACCTTCTCCTTGTTGTCGGCTGGACCTAGAAGGAACAGAGGTCCCTTGAGAGTCGTGCTGATGTTCATCCTTGCTCCAGTCGGATTCTACAGCGGTCTAGTGTGAGTTTGACGTCGAACGGCGAGTTCTTCGTCTCCTGACTCTTCCCTCTCTTACAGCGAAGGTATCTTTGCACTCGTCCAGTTTTCTGTAGTCTACAGTGAGTTGAGATTACCAAGGCATCCTGGTCCGCTAGCCTCGAAACGAGCTAGATAATCGTTGCTGCCTCGACCTCCGACTTCCGATCTGACGCGTCGCTGACCTCTTCTCTCTCGTTTTGCACACAGGTTGGGGATCGCTTTCCGAGTGAGCTATGATCCTCCTTCGTTATCTCGTGATATACAGCTGACGCTCTACTTTCAGTCGTTGGGGTCGCCGTCCAATCATTCTCGTTCGTTCGCCTCCTGCAAACCGTCTCCCCGCGCTCGAATTACCCTCTGACGCGTTGTACCCTCTCCCTTCTTTCTCGTAGATGGGCCTTCTCGGGGTAGCCTTCTCTGGAACTTCTTTTGGCCTCTGCAAGAGCTTCTGGATGATGTGCTTGACTCGTTCCTTGAAGTCAGTCGCGTCGTTCATTTTCGATCTTCTGCGCCTTGCGTTGTACTGACCTCTCATGCCTTCTTCTCTTCCTTTGAACAGCGGTCTGTTATGTGGAAACGTGGTGGCTGTCAAGGCGAGCTTGGGAGAGATCACGGACGAGACGAATCAGGGAGTCGGTGAGTCGTGTTCTTGCTCTCGATCTGGACCGTAATTCTTCCATAGCTCATTCATTCTTCCTTCTCGATCAGCCTTCCCCGTATACGGTCTTACTTGGGTCATCGGAACCGTTATAGGATCGACCATAGGCGGGTATCTCTCTCACCCAGCTGAACGAATCCCTTCGCTTTTCGGAGAGTCGATTTTCCTGAAGGAATACCCATTTTTCCTCCCTTGCGGTCTCTCGGGTTGCATCTCTATATGTGGAGTACGTACAATTCCATTCAAACGAGTGAGGACAACGCTGACTCAATCCCTTTGGACGCGTGAACAGTGGATCTTCGCCTTCGTCTTTTTGGAAGAGACGCTCGAGAAGACGTCCACCACCCCTCCGCCTTCCTACTCGTCGTCGATGGCCGAAGACTACGAATCCCTCGAGCTGCTCCCCTCGCCAGCGAGCCCTCGTTCCTCCTCCTCGCAAACCAACCTCCCTCCTCCTCATCGTCGCAGCTCTTCAAGCATCTCGGTCGGCGGAGGAAGACGCGTCGAAGAGGAGTGGACGTTTGTTGGGCTTTTGAAGCTTCCTCTTGTAAGGAGGGTCGTTCTGAGTACCTTTCTCATGAGCATGATAGCTGGGAGCTTCGGAGCAGTCAATCTTCTCGGTGAGTTCCTCGACGCGTCGCACTGGTCAGCATCGCCTCGATTTCGACGGAACTGATCTTCCTCTTCTCCCTTTTATTCAGTGTTCTATAGTCCAGTCGCTGAGGGTGGACTAGGCATGTCGGTCAGGTCAAAAACATCTCGTTTCTCGGAGTCAAGCTCTCGTTGACTCAATCTTCGTCTCCCGTCAGGCCTCTCAAACCGGAACGTCGCTCGCTCTCAACGGCATCTGGACCCTGCTTTCTCAAATCGCTTTCCTACCTCCTGTACGTTCATGATATCCTTGATATGTATCTCTTCGTTCGGTCATCGTCTTCGACGCGTTCAGTCGCTCTCTCTGACCTCGGTCATCTTTCCTTCCTCTTAAGCTCCAAGTTGCCTTCGGGATCGCCACTCTCTACCACTATCTCAACGCTGGTTGGATCATCGTCTTCTTCCTCCTTCCTTTCCTCAACTATCTCGCTCACATCACAGGCTCGACGGATAGCAGTCAACCTGGAGGAGGACTGAGTTTCTGGGTCTGGCTCGCCGTAGCGATCACGCTCATGTTCTCGACGATCTGCAACATGGCTGGATCAAGTGAGTTGTCTCCTCTTTCTTCAAATAACCGAATATCTCCTTCGCTGACTTCGTTTTCTCGCCGCGTCGTTTGATCTGCTCAGTCGCGATGAGTGAGCTCAAGCTCCCGTCCCTGAGTCTTCGTTTCAGCTGATTGTGCCTCTTCTTGGCCTCAGTTCTCATCAACACTGCCACGCCTTCGAAATCAGCTCTCGGGAAGCTGAACGGGATCACTCAGATGGCGGTTCGTCTGGGATTGATTTCCCTCCTCGACGCGTTCTTTCTCTTTGTGCTTACCCACGCCCCCTTCGTTGTTGCTTCTTCCGTAGGGCTCGTTGGCACGCTCTCTTGGACCGGCCTTCGTCTCTTCTCTGTTTGCTCTTTCTCAATCGACCTCGGAAGATGGGAAGAAGCCGATGGGCGGCCACTTGTGGTGGCTCTCCATGGTTGCCTTGTCGATTCTCTCGGGGGTTGTTGGATTCCTGGTGAAGGAAGGGAACGGAGCGAAGAAGAAGCTCGAGGTAATTTTTGAGGAGGATGAGGAACTGGTCAATCGGTTGGACGAAGAGGAGGGTGGTGGGACTGCTAGAGCCGGAGGAGCGTTGGGAGCGTGGCGAGGAGAAGAGGCGTCGGGGAGGGAGAGGAAAGAGGATGGAAGGGAAAGCGGTGGGAAGCATGACTAGTCTCACCTCCACATAGATTACGATCTTACTTACAGATTTCACGACCACTTTCGTTTCTTTTCGGAAAGCTGGGGTACCTGGAGCGCATCACGACCGAACATCGTTCTCGTTTCCCGTCGCGTCGTCCTCCCCTCCCCTCCTCTTCTACTGGGACACCTCCTGAACAGCAAATGCTACGTATCCTTCCTTCTCTCTCATCTTGTTCTAGGTCCACCCAAAGACAAACCTCTCAGTTTCCTTCTCGAGCGTCGGCAAAAGAGGAAAGAGAGAGGAAACGGAACGGACCTTGTCGTCCTCGCTCAATCCTGGGTGATTCGCGAGGAACCATTCCAACGCCGCTTGCGCTGATCCAGGCTCAGTCGATGCTCCGTATCTACTGACCAAGGTCGAAGCGAGGGAGTTGTAAGCTGAAGAGTCGGCGGTGTCGTTGAGGAACTGGCGATGAAGAGTTCAGCACCGTTGTTTTTCAGTTGCTGAGAAGCGAGAGAGAAGCATATGGACGTACTGCCGAGCAAGTTGGGGACCCAGGGACGGCTTGAGTGTCTTGATCTGACATGAATGAATCTGAAGGGAGAGATGCGGTGGTGATGGTTTGAGGGAAGAAAGCGAGAGAGGGAGGGGTTTCGGAGAAAGGGAACGCAAGGACCCCCTTGGACGGCTTTTTCGGAAGGACCACAGGCTAAGTTGAGCTGCCGAGAAGATTCGGCTTTGAGTCCGGACCGACCTAAAAGTTCTTGGAGTACGTGCACAGACGCGCGAGAAAAAGGGAAAACAGGACGCGTCGCTTGCGATTCGATAAGACGCGAGGCGGAGCTTCCTTCGGGCATCTGTCTCTACGAAAAAGAAGGTGATCAGAGACAGATACCGCTGAAAGAAGCAGAGGAGTTTCTGGTTGGGCGGTACTGCTTCGGAAAAAGTGGAGGGAGAGCAGAGCTGCAGAGATGTCTTCCTCGACACGCACCGTCGCTGACTTTCGAGAAGCGAGGGTCAGCGCCGTTGAAGGAGGCTGAAGAAACAGCTCGAGCTCAGATCTCTAAGATGATCTGTTTGCAGAGCCAGATGATTGACGAAGTTAACGCTGGAGGAACGAAAAAAACGAGAGTTCGCAACGTGTTGCCGATTTTTCCTCCCTCTCGACTCCTAGCTGAACCTCAAGAAGAGACAGCGCCGATACTCGAGATGAGTAAATCAGAGCCTACCGACGGGAAAGGTCAAACATCCGAGAAGACAAGTCGAAAGAAGATCGTCGTTTCTGAGTCTCAGCCCTGGAGGAAAGAGGGGAGGGAGGGAGAGTAGAGCTCACCATCGTCGAGCTCCTCATCTTCTCACCCCGAGCCACTGAGAGTAGACCCTCCTTCAAAAGCGTGAGTCGAGTTTTAGGGGAGAATGAGTAGAGGCGGAGATTTTCTCGCTCGCATCAAAGGGAAAGCCCGTCGAGGCCGTCCTCTCTCCTCGTTTCGCAGAGAGTTGCTTGAGCCATCCATCCTTTCCCTCGGAGAAAAGCTGGGGATGCTGAGGGGCAAGAGATGGGCTCAAGACGGTGAGAGTTGAGAAAAATATCCAGAATCAGAGAATTGACAACGGAAAAAAAGGTCAACCTTCCCTCTCCTCGGGCGACTTTCGTCTCCCGTCCCTTCAAACCATCACCTTCGAGCTCAACTTGAGCTTCCAACCACCCCTCTTCCTTCTCTCGTTCGGTAGAGAGCTTCAAGCCAGACCTTCTCGTAGGGAGCTTGTCTTCCCAGATGGACTTGTTCAGACGAAAATCGTGAGTTCTTTCGCTTCTTCCTTGCTCTCGGACCTCCTCCGAATCTCCTTCTCTCTGAGTCGAGGGCCATGCTGGAAGAGGAGCGTCCCTTTTCTGGCTGTAGCAGAGAAAGGGAACGAGCTCTCTTGGCTGTGCAGCTTTGCGAAGAACTCTGTCTGAGGGATCCAAGCGTTCCAGAGGGAAGAAGGGGGAGGGGAGCTGTCGACGAAGGGAGGCGAGGTCAACCTCGTCGAAGCTCGTTCGACGCTTCCTTCCTGAGCTTGTTCGGCATAGAGAGCGTACTAGAATGTAGCCAGTAGGATAAGGGACACCTTGGAGGTTGAACACCTGGGATCCCTCCAGATTTTGAGGAGAAATGAGCAGCTTTCGACCCTTCCTTCGAGCGAGCGACCTCTGACGCCTTTTCTCTTCTTTCCTTTTGAGTCGCTCTCTAGAAGTTCTGGAGTCAACGCTACCGATCCGGGCTCTTCTACAGCTCCCAGTGCTGCCCAAAGCTTTAACCGAGACATGATGGGCGAGGAGCAGTCTAGAAAGGGGAAACAACCGTCAACCAAGGTGTGTCGATCCCTCCTCCCCCTCCTCATCCCGTAGCTTCTCCCTACCCTGTGCCCTTGTTCATCTCACGGCCCTTTGGATCTTCCAATCTCCGCTACTGACTCTTTGACTTTTTCTTTCCCGTCAACTTCTTTCGTCAGGATTCCGTTCCTTCCCTCCCTTCACCTCCTCCCTCCGCCTCCCAAAACCAAACAACTCCTCCTCCTCGTTTCAACAACCACACTCCTCCTCGACAGACTTCCATTCCAGACCTTCAAGCTCTCCCTCACATCAACCTCTCGCCCTTCAGTTTCCCTACCAATCCAACCGCATCTCCTCTCCAACCCTCTCCTCCTCGTACCTCTCCCTCCAACCGACATCAACCCTACGGAGCGCGTCTCAACGACGACGAGCAACCTCGCTCGCACGACCCTCAACATCCTACTCACACCTCTCGAGCTTCCTCCCTCTCCGTCAAACGATCCAAGAACAACCTCCTCAAGGAATACACCTCCCTCCCTCCTCCAGCTTCGTCCCGAGGTCTCGCTCTCGCAACCGGCTCCTCCACCTCCAACTCGTCGCCCTCTTACCGGTCCGATCATCCTTCAACCTCCTCATCTCCAATCCACCCCTCCGTTCTTCGAAAAGCATCCTCCGTCGACTCCATGGCTCGATCTCAACCCTCCTCCTCACCTCGCTTCGACGCTCTCTTCGGAAGCCCTCACTCGAACGCTTCAAGCACAGGAGAGACAATGACGAGGTCGTTCTCGGACGCACCAACTCCTAGGTTGGGAGACTCATCGAGCATCGGGAGGGTGAAGAAGGCCACTCCAGAGCTGAAGGAGCTCGAGAGGAGGTTTCTGGGCGCTCGAGCTTCGTCGGGAGGAGGGTTGGGAAGCTCGCCGCCGAGGGGAGAGCCTATGTCGGGATTGGGATTGGGACTTGGATTGGGATCAACACCTTCCTCGTCTCCGACGTCGACCAGAGCTAGGAACCAGCTCCCTCGACTTCGAAGCAGTCGCGTCGGACAGTACAAAGCCGTCGCTTCCCGACGGGATTCCCACGGAGTCGTCGTTCAGCCCCATCGAGCAGCAGGAGAAGTCGAGAGCGATGCAGAATACGAATCGGACCTGGGAACGAGCGGATCGGAGGTTGGACAGCTTCTTCGAGGAGCCGAGGGACGACACGAGAGCGCTGGAGGGCTCGACGCGGACGAGGACGAGGACGACGAACGCGTCGAGGTCATCTGGCAATGCTCACCTCATCTACGGATGGGGCAGTCGAGCGAGAGTAGTGATTCAGACGATGACGACGACGAGGAGGAGGAAGTGGGAGAAGAGGAGTGGATTCAAGACCCTACGACCGTTTCGCACGACATCCCAGCCGAACTCCTTCGACACGCCGTCACCCTCCCTGGATCTATCCCCTCGTCCTCCATTCCTACCACTTCTCAACGCTCCTCCCTCGCTGGAAACCCAAGCAGTCACTCCTCCGGAAACATCTCTCCTCACTCGCCCTTCTTCCAAGCGCCTCCCTCGGAATACGCCCTCTCGGAAACGGGAAATCGTCTCGCCCAGAACGAAGCAGAAATCATGGCTTCGGCCAGGAGAAAGATGCATCTCGGCTCACAATCGACGAACCTCCCTCGATCTCCAGCCCTCCTTCGGACGTCGAGCTTCCCTTCCACGTCCATCTCCTCCTCCAACGGTCTCGCTCCCTCCCCTCCTCTGGCCAATCCGAGAATGGCACACCTCCAGCAGCAGAACCGGGGCTTCGAGGCAGCTCTCGGTCCTCTTGGGACGGTCGGGTCGTCAGGAACGCCTTCGTCGACTTCGACGATCCGACCGAGAGCAGCATCGGCTTCGTCTGGGAGTTGGTTGGGAGGAGGATCGTCGGAGACTGCGATGGAGGGGACTCCTCTGAGACGGGGAGAGAGAAGATCGACGTTACCTGGCTCTGATGGAGCCGTTGAGGTCTTGCAGTCGCCGCGCACGAGAACCGTTCGTTCGACTTTCGACCTTCGACTTCTTTCTTCTTCGCTTTCACCGTTTAAGCTAACAAAGACCTTGTTGTCCCTTCTTTTCCTCACTGCAGGTCAGCCAACTTCCACCCATCCCAATCGCAGTCGTTGGTCGACGAGGTTGCGGGAAGACGAGGATCGTGAAGGAGGCCTTCAGACGCTACGGCTACCCTCTCTCCGAACCTCAGCTCATCCCTGGAGTTCCCGAGTCTCCTCAAAGTAAGCTCCTCTTTACACGTGTTTCTTTTTCTGGGGGTGGGACTGGTCTGACGGCGCTCTTTCGTTCCTCTGGCTTTCCGTCTAGTCGAGATCCGTTCAGCTCGCGTCTCGACCAAGACCCGAACCAATCAGGACGTCCACATCTACGAGATCGACCTAGACAGCTTCCGGATCCAGGACGGAGAACTCGTTTGGCCGGACGGGATCCCTCAGATTGAAGCCATCGCCATCTGCTACGACGCTGGGGTTCTCTCGTCGTGGAACGGCGTTCAGGACTTCCATCGTGCGTCTCACCCTTCCTTTTCTTCTCTTTCAGATCATCACACTACTGATCATCGCTTGCTTTTTTCTCCTCTAGACGCTCGAGAACTCGATATCCCATGCTGCGTCTTCGGTTGCAAGTCAGGAGGAGTTCCTCGTCCCGTCGAAGTCGTCCCTCAATCAGTAGTCGCCGCCATCGGTAAACTCGTCGTCGTCTCGGTCGAGGAGGAAAAGATCACCCAAAAGATGCATCAAGGCTTCTGCTGGCTTGTCGAGCAGGCCATCAAGAAGATGGAGACTTCAATGCGTGAGCTCCCGCTCTCTTCCCACCCATCTCTTCTCCTGTCGAGAGTTCTCCCGCCTGGCTTCGCTCCTCGCTTGGAATTGAGCTCATCTCCCTTCCTTCCCTCCTTCCTTCCTCCAGCCCAACACTCCCAACCACCAAGTCGTCCCTACAACTTTCCAGAACCCGTCTACTCAACCAGATCCAACCGACCTTACCCTCTCCAAGTCGACACCTCCCTCCCGCCCTCGTTCGACGGCCCAGCCACTTCCTCCTCCAGCATCATCTCGTCGGTCCAAGGAGAGCGCTTCCTCAATCAAACACTCTTCGAACGAGACTCTCCTGACAAGGTTCAGCGGCTTCTCCCTTCTCAACTCGACGCTGGAGAGAAGGGTCACTCGAAGGCCGTCGGCTCGGTCTCCTCAACGGCTTCGTCCAACGCTATGACCGGGAGCGGAGTCCTCGAGAGCTCGTGGGTCGCCGGAGAGCAGAAGGATGCCGGAAGGTCGTCGCTGGGAGGAAGTTTGGCGATGGAGTCGTCGATGGAAGGATCTGGCTTGCTGCCTGCGAAGAAGAAGGAAGGGCACGGGTAAGTTCCGTCGTCGTTCGCCTCCCTTCCCTCTCGCTCCTGAGCTAACGCTTTCCTGCTCTTTCTGCTCTCAGGGGGATTTACCTGTCTCTCAAGGAGATCGTTCAGCTTCTCTTCTTTCACAGCGTTCGAGGCCAAGGTTCGTTTCAATCCTCTCCAGCTGGAGCTCGACGCGTCTGACCTCCGCTGATGCTCTTTCCCCCTTCGCTGTTTTAAGACCATCTCTTCGCTCAGACCTTCTTCGCCTGCTATCGTCGATTCGCACGTCCCCAAGAGGTCGTCACTCTCTTCGTCTCGGAGTTCCAACTGCTCGAAGGGAAGAAGCTCGCTGGAGTTTACGCCCAGCTAAAGTGAGTCTCGACCCGATCCCCCTTTCTTTCCGCCCGTACTGACCTCGAGTGGCTCTTCTCCCTGCTTTCTAGGATATGTGGTGTCATCGGGTACTGGATCGACCACTATCCCAACGACTTCGCCGTTCCAAAGACTCAGGAGGTGCTCCGGGAAATGATCAATCTCATCGCTTCCAAGGTCGCTCTTGCCCATCACGCCGCCAAACTCCTCCCCTTCTACCGTCGAATGGACAAGCTCAAGGTCGAGGATCTCGCATGGGCCAAGTCGGATCGAGAGGAAGGTCCTCGAAACTCGGTCTCTTCGACGACACCAGGAGGTCCCTTCGTTTCGGCTCAGATGGGAGTCTTCGTTCAAATCACTCAGACGTCGACGGTCTCCAACGTCGTCTCGGACTCCTCGATGAACGGCTCGGAACCTCTTTTACCTCTCGTGCTCAAGTCGGCGGTCGACATGTCGGTCTCCAGCTCCCACTCTCGAAACGGATCCATCGTCAGCGTTCATCGAGGTCGAAGCGACTCGGACATCTCTTCTCGTCCAACGAACCACTCCTCGGACGGATTCGCCTCGTCAGGTCCCTCGGGGGATACCTCCATGTCGAAGACGTCGTCTCGAGGATCTGGAACAAGCTCGGTTCCGTCGTCGTTGCACTCTCCCGCCGTCGTCGTCGACGTTTGGGAGTCGAAGCCGATGCAAAGGATGGTTCAGAAGTTCCTCGACTCGTCCGATCAGCAGATTGCCAACGATATCACTCGACTGGATTGGGGCTTCTTCGAGAAGATCCGAGTGAGTCGCACGTCCTATTTCTTCGTCCCTTCCTCGAGCTGACTTTGGTTCGCTCTGCTGTTTATCCAGCCTCGGTCCCTGCTGGCTCACTGCTACAGTGGAGGGAGCGAAGAAGGAGGCGACGTTCTTCTACGACAGTTCAGCACTCATTTCAACGACCTCAGTTCTCTGTGAGTTCTTTTCATCGTTCCTCCGGTCGCGTCGAACCTGAGCTGACCTCGTTTTCCCTCTCTCTCTCCAGATTCTCCATCCTCGTCCTCTCCCAAACCAAACTCCGAGCTCGAGCCCGAATCTACGAGCGGATACTCACCATCATCGACATCCTCCGAACTCAGAACAACTACATGGCCCTCTCGAGTTTGACGGCCTCCTTCGGACAGCTCTCGGTCGAACGACTTCGGGAGACGGTCGAACTCGCTATGGATCTCAAGTCCAACAGCAGGATCAAGATCAACCGTTTCCAAAGCCACCTGAAACTCGTCGACGGTCGAAGCAGCTACAAGACCTACAAGCTTTCCATCAAGGAGGACATCTCTTCGGGGAAGAAGGCCGTTCTTCTGATGTGAGTTTCCGTCCTCGACCGTCTTCGCTTTGCTTCCTCTCGTTTCGACTGACTTGCCTCTTTTCGACTCTCTCGCACCAGTCCTTCGATCATGAAGGAGCTCATCCAGATTCGGGAGCTCTTCAACCGCGTCAAGGCCGCTCATCGAGAGCGAGGGGAGGGAGGAGACGAGCTCGTCAACTGGCGAGAATACGAACGCTACGGAGAGGTTTTCCATGCTGTCTCTGGATGCCAATCTCGAGGATCTCCCGTCCCAGCTTCCTCGACACCCAACGTCGTTTCTCAGATGCTCAGAGATCGTCCTGACATCGAAGAGAAGGTACGCGTCTCCCGTCTTCGGTTTCGTCCTCGTCGCGTCCGACTCTGAGTGAGACTGACCGCTTTCCTCCCTCTCTTCGCCGCAGGCTCTCGGTGACCGAAGTCTCTTCCTCGAACCTCCCAACGGCGCTTCCACAACTCTCTCCTCCGCTCTTCGTCGCTTCGGAATGCGACACACCTAGATCTCTCCTCCCTCCTCCACCTCTCTTGCATTTTTTTTTCTCGCCCATCCCCGTGTCTCATCTTCCCTGCTTTAACTCTTCACGAAATTTATGACTACCAGCTCTCTTCGCTAGGATCTCTATCTACGTCGTTTCCATCTCCCGTTGCTCGCTGTTTTTTTCCTTTTGATGTTTCTCCGTTATTTCTCTCCGTTTCTCTTAACGATCTTCTCCCTTTCACGGCTTTTGAAACGAATCTTTACCATGGAATCACTTCTCGTATTTCTGTTGCTCCAAGAAGAAGAGGAAGAGGGCGACGGGTGTTTGAACAAAGCAGGGGTCGACGCGTTTCGGATTTTGTTCGCACTCGGTCTCGGAAGGCTCTTTCCCTCAGCTCCGCTTCTCATTTGTAGCTCCCCACCATTTCTGTCTTCCCTTTCCAGGCCCTCCCTTCCTCCTCAACTCTCACGATCAAACCTACGAAACGACCAGCGACGGGTTTCTTTCCTTCTTCCCCTCCCTCCGATGACCGCTCTCCTCGTCCTCACCCTCGCTATCTCCCTTCAACTTCTGCTTCCTCGGCCGACGGAAGCTGCCTCTCTCCATCTTGAGCTCAATTCCTCTGCACCTTCCTCTCCTTCTTCCCTAAAACTCCCATCTTTGGAACGAAAACAAACGACGACGTACTATCAGGTCGACGAGTTCTCGGGGAGCACCTTCTTTGAGTGAGTCTGAAGGAAGTCTATGTACCAGTTCAATCGAATCTGACTCTACCTTCCGCTGGGGTTGAAGTAACTTCGACGTTTTCAACGGGCCAGATCCAACCCACGGCGCCGTCAAGTGAGCTCTTCTCGCTCTTTGTCCCCCTTTGAGAGAGAACTGACCGAGATTTCCTTTCTTCAGCTACGTCGGAGTCGACGAGAGCTGGAGGAGAGGTTTGATCTACATCGGGCAAGATGGACTTCCCGTCATGCAAGTGAGCTTTTCTTTTTCGTTCGAAGACGCGGGTCGATCGACTGGGACTGACTCTGATCGTTTTCGTCCATGTAGACGGACTCGTGGACTTCGCTCCCTTACGGTACGAATCGAGACAGGTACGTCTGTTCGTCTGCTTCGGAGGAGAGGTCGCGAGCTCTGCTTGCGTCTTGGACGTGACAATCCGCCGAGCCAGCTCCCTTCCCATCTACTTCCAGAGCTCCCTCCGAGTCCTATGCTATCAAGCGATTGTCTTCAAGCTGTCAGCTGACTTCCAAAGTCCTTCCTTTGCTCGTCGCGTCGCCACCTCAGCGTTCGAATCACCACGAAGAAGATCTACGACGGTGGTCTTTTCATTCTCGACTTCGCCTGGATACCCTGGGGTTGCTCGATTTGGCCGGCAGTTTGGACTTTTGGCGCAGACTGGCCAAACACCGGAGAGGTAAATAAGGTCTGCAAAAAAAAAGCGACGCGTGGCCCTTCACCGCTTCGAGACGTCCGAAACGTCCTTGACATGAACCACTCTTGATCTACCGACTATGAAATGCTTTACTGACCCTTTTCAAAATCGGTATGGTCTTTCAGATCGACGTCTTGGTGCGTCTTACGTCGCGTCTCTTGTTTTCCTCCCGACTCCTCAACTCGTTTCTGACGCTCGTCGCCTCTTCACTTTCGCCCAAAAGGAGGGTGTAAATCTTCAGACTACAAAAACTATGGTAGTTCATTCAGCCGAAGGATGCTACTTGCTCAATCCAGGCGGTGAGTGCTCTCCTCGGGAAGAGAAACCAGGTCAAGTCGCGTCGTGACGCTCTTTCTCTCCCTTTCTCTCTTTCAGTCTTTTCGGGAACTGCAGGAAACACGGATTGTTCTCACAAGTTTACAACGTCAGGCTGCCAAATCTACGATAACGCAGCAGTCGGATCGACGTATGGCAACGGCTTCAACGCTCGTGAGCTCTCTTCTTCTTCTCATTCTTCTCTTCTTCTATCTTTGCCTCTGTTTCTGTTTTGAGAGCAGTAATCTCTGACATACACCTCGCATGTTTTTTTCACTCTGCCTCCTTTCGCTTTTTCAGAGGGAGGCGGAGTTTGGGCTCTACTTTGGTACGGACGAAGAAGTTTCCTTCCCTCTCAGCCTTACTCACCTCCTTCGCATCTTTTGAGCTCTCAAGGCTAAAGGATCCCCCATGTTCCTCTCCATTATCAGGGACGGCGATGGAATCAAGATCTGGTCTTTCCCTGCGTCTTCGATTCCAACCAACATTCGATCTCGAACTCCTGACCCAACGACCTGGGGAGTACCGAACGGAGCATGGGCACCAACGAGCTGTGATCCTTACAAGTACTTTACGAAGCATCGGCTTGTTCTCGGTGAGTTCTAACACTTCCAGACCTTATTATCTCTCTGCTTGTCTGATCTCGGACGCGTTTTCTTGATTCAACTCAGACATCACGATCTGTGAGTCTTTTTCGGACTCTCTTCCCTAATGCCCTCGTCACTCACATTTTTTCCTTCCACTTCTACTTCTAAGGTGGGGACTGGGCCGGTGACGGATCAGCCTACCCGAGTTCTGGCTGTCCTGGGACGTGTCTCGAGCAGGTCATGAATCCGTCAGTTCAGCGTGGTCGCTCTTTTCTTTCGCTTTTCACTCGACTTCCCAGCCTTCCAAACTGATCACTGGCTCCTACTAATCCTTCAGAGCTGTCTACGCCGCCTCGCGCTTCAAGATCAACTCAGTGAGACCTCTCTCTCCTCGCTCGACGACGCGTCTGCAGATCTGACCTTTTCTCCCTTTTTATAAGATCCGAACGTACACAGCTTCAGGACTTTCGAGCACAGTCCTTGGACTGGGAACTACCTACAACTCTTCGATCATCAGAGCTCCCGCCAACGGGTCGACTTCGACGTCGGGAGGTTCTGCTTGTCGCGTCGCGTCGGATTCGAAAACGATTGCTGCTCTCGTCTTAGTAATTTTAGGGTTGATCGCTGGTTGAGAGTCTCTTTGCTACCCGGCTCCTACATTTTTGGACTTTTACGGACTCTTGCTCTATAGAAACATTGCTTCTGCTTCGTTTGACGCCCAGGGCCAGAAGAGAGGAAGCGATTTGTCTGGCAAATCTCGCCAGCAGCCCTTACGAAAAGGGCCAGTCTTCTTCTGAGGTATTACATGGTTCTGTTCCTTCAACTTCGGAAAATTCTCCTCGAACATCCCAAGCCGTCAGAAGTACCCGCAGCCAAGAAAGAGGAGGAGGCGACCGCTTCCTCCTCCGACGGACTCACCTTCAACGGTCCCTCTCTCTCCCCTCTTCTTCAACCTTATGCCCCCAGCTGCTTCAGAGGTGAGCTCAGCCTTACCTTTTGAGACGTCATTTACTTTCTGACCCCATATCCCCCATCTGGACCGCTCTACAGCTCTCTAATGGGCAGCCTGCCGAGGAAGGAGGGGGGAGAGCTCAACCTCGAACGACGAGCGTCAAAGTATGCGTGATAGGAGACAGCGGGTGAGATCATTGTTTTGCTATTCTCGTCTGTATAGAGCTGAAAGCTGATTCGGTTCTTCTTTCTGTAGAGTAGGGAAGACTAGCTTGAGGAACAAGGTCAGTCGAGAGCTGAGCTCACGCCTCGAGGAGGTTGATCTGACTCTGCTCTTCTCTCTCCTCTCGTTCTTTTCTCGCAGTACATCAGCAAAAGGTTCAGTCAGTCTTACAAAGCGACGATAGGGTGTGACTTCGTTTCTCATACGATCCCCATATCGGAGGAGGAGAACGTATCGTGAGCTCAACTCAACTTCAGCTTCGCTCCTTCCCTCCCTCTCCCTCTCCCTCCCGTCTCCTTCCCTTTCTCATCTCCATCTTTCTGGCTTCTTCTACTTTACAGATTGGCCATATGGGACACCGCCGGACAGGAACGTTTCGCTTCCCTCTCGTCCGCCTTCTTTCGCTCCTCGGACGCTGCCATCTTCGTCTACGACCGAACGAATCCTCGTTCGCTTCAAAACATCAAGCGATGGTTCGGAGAATTCGTCGATCGATGTCCCGTCCAAGGAATCGAGGGGAAGAGGAGATTCTGCTTTGTAGTAGTAGGGAACAAGGCGGATAAACTCGGTGGGGAAGGATCTAGAGAGGAGGGCGTAAAGGAGGAGGACGTGCGAGCTCTCTTGGATCAGCTCGTCCCACCACGACCATCCCCACCACCACCCCCTCCTCCCGACCCACCAACTCTCAGATCCCTACCTTCCTCCAACTCGTTCTCATCCAACCTCGCTACGGCTACCTCTCGCCTACGGACCCTCTCCTCCTCAGCCAAACGCTCCTCCTCTCCGGCTCCCTCCTCTCGCTCTGGCACCATCACTCTCCTACCCTCCTCTTCCTCACCCGCCTCGCACTCCATCGAAATCCTCTCCTCCTCCGCTTCCAATCGAGACCTCTCCTCCTCCGCTTCCAATCGAGAATCCCCAACAGGAACCATGGCCAACACCTTCACTCCTACCCTCTACCACACTCCCTCCTCGTCCTTCTTCGAAACGTACGGAACTCAACTCATGAACGATCGGAATCCACCACCATCGTCGTCCCAAGGAACCACTCAACCTGCATCTCCTTCACGAGCAGCAACCTCGTCAATGTATAGCTTCAACACCGCTCGAACCTCGTCAACCTCGACCGTGACCTTCCCTTCGGAACCCTCCTCGTCGCGTCAAGGCCGAGGCGCATCCGTCGCCTCCTCAGCGTCTTCCTCCAACCTCCACACTCGAAACCGATCCCTCTCAGCCCACGGAGCCAAATCCATCTCCTCCAACACTTCCAACACCACCTTACGTCCAACTCGAACCTCCCTCCTCTCCAACGCGTCTGCGTCCAACCCCAACCCTCCCCAATCGCAATCCCTCCCTCCTCCGCCTCCGCCCATTCCACCTCCACCACCTCCCGAAATGCCGAAGATCTTCTTCGAAGTTTCAGCAAAGACGGGAGAGGGGGTCGCAGAGGTCTTCGAGTACGTCGCGAAGAGAGTAGCTGAAAGATGGGCCTGGGAGGAGAGCGACGCTGGGAGGGGATGGGGAGGGAACCTGGAGGAGGAGGAGGAGGAAGGAAGGATCAATCTTGGAAGACAAGGGAGTCGGTGGAAGAGACCTGGGGGACCTTGTTGCTAGGAAGGGAGTGTGAGCCTGGAGAGGAGGAGATGGTTTGGGGCTTCGAGAGGAGGAGGAGAGTTGTTAAAGCAGCCTATAATACTAGCTAGACGTCAGATAATTCAAAGAAACTGAAGTCCTTAGATATGATGGGCGGCACAGCTTGCTCCTCTCAACAGGCTACGCGACGAGCTCTGCTAAAGTTGAGGAAGGAAGGAGACTTGAGCTCGCTCGCCTTCGTTCCGACCTCCGAAAGCCCTGATCTCTCTCTCCCCTTCCTTCTGCCTTCTCGAAGCACCAAAGATGCATACATCTATCCCTTAAACGAAGGCCCGTCGAACAGCAAAATAGGCCTTACCACCATCTTCTCTTTATCCCACTGCATCAAGGAAAGAGAAGAACCAAACAAGTTTCAGACCTCCGAGCTCACGATGGTCCTCCTTCCTTCTTCATCTTCCCTCTCCCCCCCTTCCCCTGGAAAAGAAAGGTGAAACTCACGACGTTGTTGATCCAATACGGGTCCCTCTCGATCCTCTTCTTGACGTCCTCGATGGAAGGATAGTAGACGATCAGAACAGATCCAGCGAGAGGAGGAGGTGAGCTTCCTTCGTTTTCATCGGTCGAAAGAAAGCCACCTCCGAGCTCTGTAGGACAAGGACGCATCAAAAGCAGAAAAGATGAACGAGGTCAGCATCCAACATCTCCGATATATCCGGAGAGCGAAGACGTACCCATCTCTCCCTTCTTCCACGACTCATGAGTGTCCGACAAGTGCTTCTCTCGCACCGCGAGCCTCCTTCCCAACGCACCGCTGTCTGTGTAGTCAGGAGCCCATACGACGTATTTGTTCTGCTTGAGGGTAGAGGCGGCTGAGGCCGCAGTCTTGAGAAGGGAGGTCATTGAGGTTGATGAAGGGAGGGAGGGAGGAAGAGGTGAGATGGGCGCTGGGAGGAGGGAGGAGGGAGAGGTGAGCTTCAAGGAAATGGTCAAGTTATCGAGAGTCGGTGAATCATTTGACGCCCATTTCGCCTGCTCTTTGAGAGGTAGGCTTGCTGATGCATGTGAGATCGAGATTGCTGAACTGCCTCTCTGAGTCTTTTTGAGTAGATAGTGAAAGTCTCGGAGGGGCAAGAAATCAGAATGCGTCGAAGGGATGTCGTGTCGCTTCCTTCGCTTTCTTCGCCGTCGCCATTCTTTCACGAGCCTCAAAGCCTCCGAAGAATTAACATGATGGACCCAAGCTTGATGAAACGAGGAGGTTTGAAGATTGAAGGACGAGCCGTGGTCGCTGTTGTGACGGACGCGTCGCGAGGCTCCTCTTCTTCTCGCCCGTTTTCTCCGTCTCCGCTTGGAAAGGTTGAGTCGCTAGCCACAAGGAAATTGACCCAAGCATGTTGTTCCCACCAGCTGCGAACCAACCTCTTTCAGCTCCTCAGTCTCTCGAGAGGAAAGGGGAGAGAGACAAAGAGCACGCATGAAGTCCTCGGAGAGCCATTTTATCCTTCCAAGCCTCTCTGGATTCTTACCTCATTTCATCATTGCTCATATTGTGTAACTTCTTTGCCCTCTCGCCATCGAGCTTGCCTTTTAGAGCGCTCGTCGTTCCGATTCTCTGGCCCGACGCGTCGAAAACTTCGGCCCAACAACGAAAATCGCGACGCGTCTGTGGTTACCTTCGCTAGGCTCGAATCGGCTCCGGGACATCTGGAAATGCGCAGCTTCTCAGCGGAAGCAAAGAAAGGAGAGGAGAAGAAGCGAGAAAGCGTATCCGACTTCGGGGAGAATCGAGCGAGGCCATCGAGTCCGAGCGAGGGCTCTCTTCTTCTTTCAGCTTTTCCTAGGTGATCCCTTACTCTGGCGAAGTCTCAATGAGCTCAAACCTATTCTCCGCCCTCCGATCTTACTACTAACCACGATCAAAAGTGTTCTCGAAGGAAGATAGAAGAGCAGCTCGAAAGACTGGTAACAAAGGAGCGTAACCGAGCGGAAGAGACGCTGAAGGTGCGCCCTCCCTTTCCCTCCGCCGAACTTCTTCCTTCTCCCCCCCCCCCGTCGCTTGCTCGTCGGTTCCACCCAAACCACATCGACCTCTTTACCTTCTTGGACTCTAGGTCTTCTTTCTTTCCCCACCTTGATCCCCAACCTCTCTTTGATCCCTTCCATCTCCAGAGCCCTCAACCTCTCCTCCCTCCGAAACCATGAGCTCGACTCCTACGCTCGACAAAATCACCACCCCTTCTCTCTCGCACGACAGCATCGACGACACCAAGATCACCTCTTCCTCTTCCGCCATCGAGGACAAGACTCGAGCTCGAACCTCCAGTGGAGCTGGAACTGTCGTCGCAGGAGAGCAGGAGGAGACGACCAACAAGAACTCGTTTGGTGAAGGAGAGAAGGGCGGGGTCGAGGCTGTGGATCGCTCGAACGAAACGGAGGCTGAGAGAGAGCATCGAGAGAGGGAGGAAGCTAGAGAGAAGAAATATCTCACTGGAAGCAGTGGGTTCTCTCTTTCCCCATCAGTTTTCTTCCTTGAGCTCGTACGATTCCCCTGCCAGCAGAAGGAGCGAGGAGAGCGAGGTCCGGTTTCGGGCGCCGTCCATGAATGCTAGCCTAACGAGAGGTTCTTTCTTTCTTTCTTCTCTTTTCTTCCATGCAGAGCTCGCCCTTGTTTTCATTGCGATGGTGAGTTCTCGCTTCCGAAGACAATCTTATCAGCGTGCGGGGCGAGGCAGGGATGAGTCGTCTCCTCGGCGACTCGCTGCGTTGATGAGTGGGCTGACTGTTCCCTCTTCTTTCTCCACCTTTCTTCCTTGGCCCTCCTTCTTTCCTCCCAGTTGCTCTCGGTCTTCCTCATCGCTCTGGATCAAACCATCGTCGCTACCGCTCTGCCTGTAATCGCTTCCGAGTTCCAAGCTCTCGATCAGGTTCGTTCGACTTTCGACGACGCGGTTGATTAAATCGGCCTTCCTTCGTTGCTGACACTTCCTGGTCCTCCCATACTTTGATAGATCACCTGGATCATCAGTGCTTACTTCTTAACGTCCGTATCGCATTCATCCCTTCTTGGTCGACACACTGCGAAACTGACGACCTCGTCCCTCTTCCCGTTCTTCTTTTGCAGCCAGGCTCCCCTCATCCTCGTCTACGGTCAAGTCCTCACCATCTTCCCTACGCGATGGGTCTTCGGTGTTGCCATCTTCCTCTTCGGTACGTTTTGACCTGCTCAAGGCCGTCGTTCGCTTCAAAGCAAGATCCGATCTGACGCTATCTCTCTCTCTGTCTCTCCTCCTCACCTTCCCTTCGCTCCCTCGCAGAAATCGGATCTATCATCTGTGGAGCGTCTCTCTCTTCCGAGGTTCTGATCTTCGGACGAGCCTTCGCTGGAGTCGGTGCTGCTGGTGAGATCCGACTTCGCTTCGAAAACGAAACGACGACGCGTCCCTTTTGAACTTTGAATTGACTCTCTCTCATCCGCTGTCTCTTCTCCCTTCTCACAGGTATCTTTGTCTCTGTTCTCGCCATCATCGGAGAGATCACTCGAATCGAAGGTCAGTGCCCGATTCAAACTCGCTCGGTGTTCGTCGACGCTGACTTCCCTTCCCTCCCCTCTTGACTCTTCTTCAGATCGACCTAAGCTCTTCGGAGGGTTCGGAGCCGTCTTTGCTCTCAGTTCCGTCATCGGACCTCTTTTGTGAGTTTACTATATGAAGCTGAAGAGGGAACGAGGCTCAAAGTCCGACAACTGACGCGTCTCTTTTTTTGATTCGATTCAACAGGGGGGGAGCGTTCACCGATGCTGCTTACTGGGGATGGCGTCTCTGTTTCCTTATCAACGTCCCTATTGGTCTCGTCACCCTTGTTGCTATGTACGTATATTCACAAAGCGACGAGTACGTGAAGAAATCTCGAACTGACCTCCCCCCGTCTTTCCCCTCTCTTCCTCTCTTCAGCTACTTCTTCATCGAGTCAACTCCTCCTCCCGGTCAAGATCCCAACGAGACTCGAAGTTCTCTTCGTCGATTCGCTGAGCTCGATTGGATCGGTTCCATCCTCATCCTCGTGAGTCTCCTGAAAGCCTTTCTTGCGCTGCGACGCGTCGTCGAAACTGACCGACCTGAGCTTTCGTTTCAGGGAGTCACCACCTGCTTGATCTTGCCCCTGCAAGAAGGAGGAATCAGCAAGCCCTGGGACGACAAGTCTGTCATCGCCGAGCTCTGCGTTTTCGGGGTTCTCGTCGTCGTGTTCGTCGCTTGGGAATGGAGGAGAGGACCTAAAGCAATTCTTCCCATGAGCCTGTTCCGACGAAGATCGATGGTTGGAGCTTGCATCGTTTCCTTCTTCCTTATGTTCGTGATGCTTAGTGGTGAGTTCAACTAGAGGTCAGGCGCGTCCAGCGTCCTCGAAGTTCGTTCGTCTCGTTTGCTGATCGTACGCGTCTCGTTTCCTCCCTTCCTTCTCAGGAACCTACTACCTCCCTCTCTTTTACCAAGCCGTCAAGGAGCACTCGCCTACCAAGAGCGGTGTTGATATCCTGGGCTTCATGCTTTCCGTCGTCCTCTGCTCGATGCTCGCCGGTGTTGTGATTTCGATGACTGGTCAGTTCCGGTCCACTTTCTGCTGCAGGATCGACGTCGAGTCTGCACCTTCTGTATCCCGACTTGGCTACGTTTCTCCTTCTGACCCCGTTTTCTTCTCGACCTGCAGGTTACTACTGGCCCTTTCTCGGTGAGTCTGATCGTCTTCAACGCGACGTCGTTGCCCTTCCTTCGACACGTTTCAACTCGTTTCACTTCCTCTCGAACTGCTGAACGCTGACCCTTCTTCGTCTTTTATATCGCCTCCCTCCAAAGTGTTTGGACCCATCATCACCCCAATCGGGGGAGGCCTCCTTTACACCATCGACGTCCACACCGGATCCGGCGCCTTGATCGGGTATCAAATCCTCCTCGGAGCTGGAGTTGGACTTTCCTTCCAGGTGAGTAGTCTCGTCTGTCGTCTCTTCTAGCCCTTGCAAAGTTGAACTCTCTCTGACCCTCCTCCTCTCTTGCTCTTTCAGAACACCGTCGTCGCCATCCAAGCCGAGTTCCATTCCACTCCTGAACTCGTCGCTCAAGCCACCGCTCTCGGTACCTTCTTCCAATTGATCGGAGGAGTTATCGGAATCTCCATCTCCGGTACTCTATTTGTGAGTCGTATCTGACCGCGAGATGGAGAGCTTTGACGCGACTCCTTTGCTTTCGATCTGACCTTCCCCCCCCCCCCCCTTTCCGCTCTTTTCTCAGAACAACCAACTGGCTTCCGAGCTCTCCAAGCTTGGTGTTTCTAGCGAGATCATCGAAGGTACGTTCTCTTCGTTCAGCTCCGGCGCCTCTCCCTTTCTCGAGCTGACTTCAATCCTTTTCCTTCCCAGGCGTCAAAGCCTCGGTCAAGACTATATTTGCCCTCGATGCAGACCTCAAAGAGCTCGTCCTATCTGGATACGTCAAGGCTCTCAACCCGGTCTTCATCGTCGCTGGTGAGTTCCTCTCGCTCGTCTCCTCGACGCGTTTCGTTTTGCTGACTTTTCCGCTCCTCCTCAGTCCCGGCCGGAATCATCGCAACCCTCGGAGGTCTCTTGGTCAAGTCGTACAATCTGAAGAAGATGGGAGGCCTCGCAAACCTTGGACCTGCCTAGATCGTCGCTCCTTAGGACTTCTGTCGTTCCTCTCGTTCTCGACTCCTCCCCTCCCTCCCCTCTTTTTGGTTATCTCTCCTCCGTAGAGCCGGTCCACGTTCGCTTTGCTCTTCTTCTCGTTTCTATCTTCGTCCCCTAATCTCTTTTGGTGCTCTCGTGCTCGTTTCTTGCTTGCGATTCATTTTTCTGCCTTTGAAACGAGAAGGGAAGAAGGACAAAAGAGGAAAGACGAGCGTCTCTTTTCATCGTCTTCAGAGACATCGCCAGACCTTCTCATGCGACGGTTCTCGGAGGGTGAAAATCTTCCTGTTGGTCTTTCCTATTCTTTCCTCTTTTCTGGATCGGTGTCAAAACTTCGCGTCGTCATTAATCGGGGAGAAAGAGAGCGAGTAGCCGGCCTCCTCCACTTTCGTTCCATCACTCAGCAGTCGAGTTTTTATTTTGATTCAAAGGTGAGGACGTCCCTGCTCCTCCTTCCCTCCCAACCAACACCCTCAACTCAACCTCGACCTCAACCCCAATCCCACCCTTCCATATCTAAACCATGCCTTCCATCTCCAACCCCAAGGTCGTGTGAGTCGAAGGAAAGAGTCTGTCTTCGAATCCATTGCCGCCTCGAATCGAGCTCACCTCTTCTTCCTTCCTTCCTTCCCTCCCTCTCTCCTTCCCCAACGTTACTTTTTCCAGCTTCGCTTCCATTCCCGAGGCTATGCCCATCCCTGGAGTACGTCCTTCTTCCTTCCTTGGACTCGCAGTCACCTTTCGCTGACCCTCTCTTTGCTTCCTTCGGAAATTGCAGAAAGATCTGGTGTACGACGTCTCTGAGCAGATCGACCTCGACACCGTAGAGGTCCCATCTTCTGGTCTCCTCGTCAAGCTCCTCTCCCTCAGCCTCGACCCTTACCTCAGGGGAAAGATGCACAAGCCTAACCCTAAGAACTATACTTGTCAGCAGCTCGTTCCACTCCGAGCCTCCCATCTCTGTTTCTCACTGACGTCCCCCTCTCTCTTTCTCTTCGCCCCTCCAGCGTCTTTCCACCCTGGGTGAGTCTTTCTCTGTGTTACGAGTTCAACCCTAAAAGACGTCTCTGTCCGAGATCGAGATTCTGACGTTCGTCCCCATCTCTCTCGCCCTCGTCGCTTCCAGAGAGACCATTTACAACTTCGCCGTCGCTGAGGTCCTTCGCTCGAACGACAAGACCTACCCTGTTGGATCCAACCTCTACGGAATCTTCAAGGCTCAGTCGTACCAGGTCATCGCAGGGCCTCCCGGTTCGACTGCTCTCTTCTCCTCTCGTCCCCCTCCCAAGTTCCGAGAGCTCACTCGAACGCGTGTTCCTTTTGATTCTCCTAGCTGGTGCTACCGTCGGAGATGCTGGACAGTTCAAGATTCTCGACAACACTGAGGGACTTGACTGGGTGAGTTTTCGCTCTTCAATCGTTTCGACGGGCTAAACTGACGTCCTCGACGCATCTTCTTCTTTCGCTCTCAGACGAGCTGGACCGGAGCCGCTGGTATGCCAGGGAAAACCGCTTTCTACGGTATGCGAGCTCTCGCCAAGGCTAAGAAGGGAGAGAGTATTTTCGTCTCATCAGCCTACGGTGCCGTTGGAGCGTGAGCCCAGATTTTTCAGTTCAGATCTTCCTTCTCGACGCGTCTCCTCGCTGATCTCTCTCTCTCTCTCCCTCTCTCGTCTTCAGCCTCGTCTGTCAAATCGCCAAGAGCGAGTACGGGCTCAAGGTCATCGCTTCCGCTGGATCGGAGGAGAAGGTCAAGTACCTGCGAGAGGAGTTGGGAGTTGATGTCGCGTTCAACTGTTCGTCCTCTCGTCTTGTCTCGCTTCGATCCCCTAACATTCTCCGGCCACGAGCCTCATGAGCTAACACCTCATCCATCCCTTCTTTCAGACAAGACCGAGGATACTGCTGAGCAGCTTGAGAAGTTCGGAGGCATCGACAGTGAGCTTCTTTCTCCCTCCCCTCCTTCTCCGTCCTTTGATGCGTCGAAAACTGACTCGTTGGTCACCTCTTCCTCCAGTCTTCTGGGACGGAGTCGGTGGATCTACCCTTGATGCCGCGTTGGGGGCTTTGAAGTTCGGAGGACGAGCTATCGAGGTGAGTGCGACGACCTTCAGTCTCCCTCTCGCCTCTTTATTCGACCGCGTCAAGCTGACCTCTCTCCCTCCTTCCGTCCTCTTTCCCTCCCTCGTAGTGCGGAATGATCTCCAACTACAACAACGTCGCCGCGGGAACCAACTTCAAGAACTTCATGAAGGTCATCGGCTCTGGACTCACCATCACCGGATTCCTCGTCTTCCAGTACGAGAAGGAGTACCAGGAGGAGTTCTACAAGGTCTTCCCCGCTAAGCTCGCCTCCGGGGAGTACAAGTTCAGGGAGCACATCATCAACGGACTCGAGGGAATCCCTCAGGGCTTCGTCGACATGTTGGACGGAAAGAACGAGGGCAAGGTCGTCGTTCGAGTCGCTTAAAAGAGCCGAGTTGCTTCCCAGGTCGTAGCCATGCCATCCACGTACACACATATATCAATAGAATGTTTTAACGAAATCGAGGGATTCGAAAGTGAAGAGAGCGAGCGTTGAGAGCGATCAGAGATCTTGCGAGAATCCAACGACCCGTCCTTCCTTCTTCAGTTGGGTTTCCATCGCGAGGAGACGGTCGAGCATGGGTTTGAGGACTTTCGGGAGAGAGGATCGGAAAGCGGGGGAGGAGATGTACGTTGGGAAGGGAGGAGGGAAGTGCTGAAGGATGTTTTGAGCTGGAAGCGACGAAGGAAAAGGAGGAAGTCAGACGCGTCGAAGCGAAAGAGAATCGAGGAGCGCGAACCTCGGTTGAGATCCCCAGGCGGTGGAGAGCCATAGCAGCCGTGGAGAGTTCTACGCTTGACTTTGAGGTTGTACTGGGACATCGAAGTAATCGAGTCAGCTGGAGGGCTCAGTGCGGCGGAATGGAAAAGAGGGAACTTGTTTCTTACCTTTCCGACGTGAAGGATGTTGTTGTTGTAGAAGGTCGTTTGACCAGCTTTGAGGGATATGATAGCCTGACCTGGCATCTCAGCTCCAGGGATAGCGTTAGCTGCTCGCTCCTCCGGCGTACGAACGCGGGAGTGGGAAGACGGGACGGCGATGAGACAATCTTGCGCCGAGGAAACAGATCCTGGTCAGTTTTTCCTTTCTTCTTTGCATCAACGGAAGAGATGTTCGAGCTTACCGTCGTCGTAAAGAGCACAGTTCCACTGAATCCCGTGGTGTTCAATCTTGAGCTTCTCAGCTTCCTCCTCGGACGAAACTTCTGCCTTCACGTCGTCTCGGTGCCAGCTCAGAGCGAAGTCCTTCTCTTGAGGGTTCACCAGCAAGTTGAAGAGCTCTGGATGAGGGGGAACAACGCTTAGTTAGCTTCGACAGAGGACGAAGAGGGTTTTTGAGGGACGAACCAAGCTGCATCTCCTCCCTCCGACAACCCAAGAGCTTCGCTGAAACGTCGAGGATCGGTTCTGAGCCATACCAGCTCGCAAAGACAGGTGATTCGAGATCTGGATGCATGAGATGTTGAATTCCCCATATGTCCTCGCCGGGAGGGAAAGGAGGGAACTGCTTCCCTACGACTCGACTGAAGAAGAAGGGAAAGATTCAGCCCTCGCTTTGGGGAAACGAGGACTCAAGGTCGAGCTCAGAACTCACACGTCCTTCCACTCTCCTTTCCTGCCCTTTTCCGTGACTCGATCTGCAGATTCGAGAAGCTCGGACATGAGCTCTGAAGGGATGAGTCCATCGACGATAACGAAGCCGTTGAGGATGTACTGGAGGAGAGCAAAGGAAGGGAGGGAGGGAAGGAAGGGAGGTGTGAGCTCGGTTCGAGTTGGTTCCCCTGTTCTTTCACCTCTCGCTGAAGAAACGAGAGTTTTCCACTGACCTGCTTCTTGATCTCATCTAGCTGGGAGTAATGAAGAGACATCTCGACGGTCTCGGAAGTTGGAGATGGGCTGAAGGGAGAGAGGTTGTTGCGGTTCGAAGGAAAAGGAGGAGGGCGTCGAATCCGTGAAGAAGATCCCTCGCCGGCAAAGTCGCCGCTGAGCTGTTTCCCTCACAAGACTTCACTCTGGCCATTTTGTTTCGGCACTTCGGTACAGTTGAGAGCGCACAAAATGGGAAGGGCCGATACTTCAGATGATTTCCTGGGAGGAAGAAGGAGAGTACAAGGTCGTGAGAGGGGAAAGAGCGCCGTTCTACTTCCCCCGTTCCTCCCCGACCATGTTTGCTAGGAAACGGGTAGAGATCAAGAGAAAGGTATCCAGGAAAAGTGAAGAAATGAAAATCGCATCGAGTGAGGTTAAATTGCGACGCGAAGTCGACGATTTGGGCGCGACGCGTCGGCGGGGACGAGGAACTGGACGCGGCGAAGGAAAGGACCCAAGGGATATCAGTCGAATGAAAGAAGTTACAGTATACTAAGTATGAGAAGCTTCAAACTCACATGTGATTGGGATCGCTGCGATGTCGACGAGCTCGAAGGAAACGACGACTTGAAGAGACGTTGAATAACTGTGACGATGAGAGAGTCAGGCAAGAAGAGTCAGTATCGGTGTTGTAGTGAGATACAGTGAGATGCAAAGAGAGTCTGACTCGCGGTCATACGAGGTAGATGAATGAAGGACTGAGGTCTGACTGAGCAGAAAGGACGAAGGGTCAGCCTCGGTTCGTCGATCGCTGTAGCTAGAGATCGACAGCAACTCACCTTTCCTCAAGCTGCAGGAACGAAGAGACTCAACCTCCCTTCCTCCTCAACCCACCTCCAATTCCCCCATCTCTCCTTCTGCTCGTCCGAAGCCTTCCTCGCTCCTTTCTCCATCTGCTTCTTCAATAACTCCATCCCCTCCCTCCTGACGATCCTGACCTCAGCATCCCTCGGGAACTGCTTGGAGAGACTTCCTGCGAGATCCAAGTCGGGAAGAGGGGCGACCGGCGCGTCCAATTTGAGCGGATGAAGGACGGGAGGAGTCGTCGTGTAGAGAGTGACGACGAGGTGCTGATTGACTCCTGCCTGGAGAAGCGATTTGGGGATCCTGTAATCCCCTGTCCTAGGGTAGAGGAGTGATCGTTTGGATCCGACGGGTCGAGGAAGGGAGAAGAGGAGACGGAACGTCTCGAGTTGAGGACCGTGAGGAGCGAGGAGGGATCCGATGAGACGATGGCTCGAAGCCGCGAGATGCTCGAAGACGTCTGGGAAAGCTTTGATGAGGAGTTTGCATGCCTCGGGAGCTTTGAACTCGTCGAACCAGTCTTCCTTGAAGCTGTGGTGGTGGTGGATCCAGAGCTTCTGGAGGAGACGTTGATAAGACGGATGCGTCGTCGTCGTTGTCGTCGTCCTTTTCCCGTTCAAGGAGGAGAGTCCGAAGGGGATGAGGTAGCCTGAATCTCCAAGGCAGACGTGCCTGAGGTTGGGAAGGATGATTCGAGAGGGCTGGATGAGGAGGTTGTACCTCGAAGAGAGGAGTTTGGAGAGCTTTGAGACCTTTGTCTCGTCGTAAGGAGCTGCCGCTCCCTCTCCGAAGCAGAGCTCCTTTACCCAACTTCTTCGTCGATCTCCGAGTTCTCCCTTCGAAGCGAGGAGCCCGTCTTCAGGATCGAAGAGGGTGATGAAGTCCGAGGGTTGATGGACGGTGATGGATCTCCAAAAAAAGGGGAGGGAGAGCTCGTGGACAAGCTTGGAGATGAGGAGTAGGGAAGATGTTCCTTTGAGAGGAGTAGGAGGGGAGAACGGACTGGAGACGGAGTAGATGTCGAAAGAGTACGAGAGGATCTTGGTGAGGATGTCCTCGGAGAGCTGAGGGATGGGCATGGTATAGCAGGAAGGAGGAGAAGATGGCGGTTTGAAGGAAGCAGGAACGGTGAGCTCGAGTTTCGAGGTGAGGAGCAAAGCTGGGCCGCCGTTTACGTCTCGCCGTCAGAAACGGCAGATTTACGGCGAAAGCGCAGCTGTGACGTCTTCCGGAAGTCGGCTTCTGAAACGGCAGACGGGAAGCGGTCGCGGTACCGTAGGCGTTCTCAATGATAATGAGCTTCGACTTTCGCGTTTTCACGGCAAACAGACCTCAACCACCACCTCCCTCCGCCAGACTGACGAAAGTTTAGCTCACATCCCTGAAACAACCAGGAGATCCTCGGCATCTCTTTTCAGCCTGAATCCCTTCCTGCACCTACTCCAAGGCCCTCCTCGATCAGAGAATCAGCCACTCCACCCTTTCCCCTTCCTTCTTCTCCTCTGCCCTTGCTCTTTCCCCCTGGCTTTCACCCCTACTTTTCAGGAGAAGCTCATGTCTTCCCGACAGTACGCTCTGTCTCCGCCATCCCTGCGCTTTCAGCCCCTCCAGCTGAAATTTGAGCGACTACAAAAAGCGTCCCTCCTCGTCTCTCCTCCTTCCCTCACTACCTCCTCCCTTCCCCTCCCCTCTTCTCTCCATCACCGATGTCCATCTCAGGCAATCCCTCGTCCTCGCTCGCCGTCAACACCATCATCACTCAAGATCACCATCTCGCGATCATGAAGGATCTTCTCGACAGCGGCCAACTCTCGCCCGACTCGCTCGCTCAACGGGATTCTCTGCTTGTTAACGATGTAAGCATCTACGGGGAGAAGGAAAAGTTTCATCTGGATCTATCCGAGGGAGAATGGAAGCAGGTAGAGTCTAAGAGGAAGCGAAAACCTACCCAGAAGGCTCAGGACATCGGTACGTTCCTCTCCCTCCTCCATTCCGCGCCGTCTCTCCCTTTCTTCGTTCTTCTCCTTCCCTTTACCTGACCTTCTTCTCGTGTCTCTCTCCCCCTCCTGCAGAGCAAGAGGTCGCCGATAACACCCTACGAATCAAGATGAAGAAGGATGCTGCTGCTGCTGCTGCTCGAGCTGGAGGTGAGTCCTTTTTTGAGCTCGGGTTTCTCTTTCCCTTCCCCTTTTCACCCCTTCTCCCTCAATCTGACCTGTTCCTTTTCCGTCTTCCTGATTTAGCTTCCTCCTTTGACTCTGGGAATGCGTTTGGGCCCCTCAGCTCTGACTCTGAGGCTGGTTCTGACTTCGAAGCGAAGCGGTTGAAGAAGGACGAGCGTACGTTTCAACCTTTGTTTTCCGTCGCTCATGTTTAAACATTCCACTAACCACTTTCTTCTCATCATTTTATCTCCCTAACTCCAGTCATCCTTCCATCTCTTGATAAGGGGAAAGGTCGAGCCAGAAGTGAGTCTCTCTTCCGCGTCGTGTTCTCTCTCTCTCTCTTTCGGCTCACTGACCCTCCTTGCTTGTTTGTGTATCAGACCTTTCGGTTCAACACATCGTCACGGCCACCTGTTAGTACAGTGTTCCGCTTACAGATTTTCACCTCTCTCTTCACTGAAGCTCTCCTTCCTTCTTCCTCCCCAACGCGTCCATCCCACAGCAAGCCCTGGATCTGTCTCTTCCTCTTCCCTCATCTCCGGTCTTCCGGTAGATACATCGCATGGATCTGCATCTGTCTTGCACAAGTTCCTTGCTGGCTGTGAGTCTCCCTCTCCGTTTTTTTTGGCTGAGAGCGAGACACGAGTCGGACGCTGACTTTTTGACTTGATCTGCCTCGGCTTCCTCGAACAGGCTCAGTCAAGAAGGACCAACCCATTCCCACTGGTTTGGAGAAGGCTAAGGCTGACGCTAGGGCGATAGCTGAAGAGTCTGGTTCGTTTCGTGTCCTCCCTTTCTTCCTCTTGTAAACGACGTTGCTGATTTCGTTTCTTTGATTGTTTGCGTTGTTCAGAGTCGGACGATCTACCCGACATCACTAAGAAGACCTGGAAGCTCCCGGAACGGAACTGTGAGTAGTACGAGCTCGTATTTCTCGTCTCAGATTCATAGAACTCGAGAGCTGATTGAAGCCGTTGCTCGTCTCCTCGTTTCGCCTCTTTACAGCCTCCGTTGGTGCGACTAAGCAGGTGAAGCTCAAGTTCAGGATCCCATTGGCTTCTTCTTCAAAGAGAACAAACAGAGCTGCTCGAGGTACGTAGAAGCAAGAAGCTAGCTCGAAATCGAGTCACCGGATCTTTGACGCGACTGACTCGCGTTCGTCTTTCGTTTTGTTGCCACCAGAGAGCGATTCGGACTCGGACGACATGCCTGCTCTGCTCCCTATCAAGCCCCCGACGTGGAAGAAACCGAAAACTGGTACGCTCAGACTCTCCTCATCCTCTCTCTCTTCTTTCGTTCGAGTCTCTTGCTGATCTGACCGACCCTTCCTTTTTTTTAGTCGTGGTCGATTCCGATAGCGAGGAGGAAGCCTCATCTCCGATCCCAGCTGGCGACTCAACGAACGCTCGATTCCCTACTTCCAAGAAGGCTCCAGTATTCGGTGAGTCCAGCTCTGTTGCTCTCTTTGAGCTTGGCTCAGTCTCGCTTTGCTGATCAGTCCTCCCTTCCTTTTTGCAGACTCTGGATCCGATACCGAAGCCGACGTTCAACCTGTTCCCAAAGCATCCGTCGCTCGAGATCATGGTCGGAAGCTCGACGGACAGACCCCTCAGCAGCAGCTTGGTGAGTAAAGCTCTGAGCTCGACGCGTCTTCGTTTCGAACGTTGCGCTGATCTCGAGTTGTTCTCCCCTCGTGCTACAGCACACGTTCTCCTCGTCATTAGGAAACCAAACTCTTCGCCTCACTACAAGGCTTTCCATGATCCCACCCTCGGAAAGGACAAGTCGGGAAACCCAGCTGCCGTTTTTGTTTGCACGACGTTCGTCTTTTCTTCTCCTCCTTCACTCCTTATGTGACTCTTGACTGACCTCGACCACTATTGACTCTCCCAGCTGTCACCAACCTGTTATCCGTCCCTTCACCACATCAACAACTGGCGGACTCTCGTCTCACACCGCGGGGTGTACCGACCCTGGAAATCGTCTCCTCGTCGACGTCGGAGTCACCGGAACTGGAGACCACACTCCTCATGGTCTTCGACAGTCAGCGGCTCTCTGGTGTGCTGAAACTGCTAGACCTTTCGTGGCCATAGAAGATCGACGCGTGAGTACAGATCTTCATCTTCTTTCCTCAACGAAGCCAACGCTGAACCTTCGTCACGTCCTCTCTTTCTTCCCAGCTTCACGAGTTTCTTGTTCCGAAAACGTCCAGGATGATGCCTAGTCGGAAAACCATCTCATCCGACATTGGAACGCTCTTTATTCTCATGCAGCTGATCTTGGTGGGCATGTTGCAGGTGAGTCGGACGGGGAGGAGACGAGAGCTCAACTCGAACGAAGCGAACTGACTCAAGTTTTTCGGCCTTTCTTTCAGGCTCACACTGGAGTGTTCCATGTCGGCTGCGATATGTGGCAGTCTCCTAACGGATTCAGCTTCATGGGTGTCGTTCTCTACTGGTACTCCATCAATCCAACAGGATCGACGCTTCGGCGCGTCGTTCTTGAGTTCATTCCGTACGTCGCCTTCCTCCTCGACCCCTACGCCTACAAAAGCGATACTAACCATCTCTGTCCCTCTCTTCTTAGGTTCGACGAGGCTCATACTGGTGTCAACTTGGCCAAGAGTCTCGATGCAACGCTCAAACGTTTCAAGCTTCGGCGTCGGGTGAGTTTCGGATTTTCGCATCTTTTCCCTCTCCTTTCCTTCGCTTACCCTTCCTTTGGGTTTGAACAGATCTGGGGATTCGTCGGAGACTCGGCGTCCAACAACGGAACAATGCTCCAGCAGTTCTCTACGGCTTCATTCGCTGAGAAGTACCCTCGATTCGGACCCGAGTCTCGAGTTCGTTGCATGGCTCACGTTCTCCATCTCGTCGTTGTGGTGAGCATCTTCTTCTTCAATACTTCCATATACACTACTGATCTCGTCCCTACTTCATTCATATCAGAAAATTCTCTCTCCGTTCAGGTCGAGGAAAACGAAGTCGAAGGGCAAAGCCGTCGCTCTTCAAAATTCGAGTGACTCGGAACGTTCCTCGAACGACGACGAGGTGAGTCTACTGGAACCATTTACGCGTTATCTTCTCCATCTTTCGACTCTAATCTATCTTCCTTCTTTTTCTCTCAGCCATCGAGGCTCAACGATCATCTGGACTTCGTCTCGGACGAGGAGGTCGAGGACGCCGACGCCAACGAGGAATTCGAACTCGATTCCGACGAGGAAGCTCAGCTGGAACGAGAGCTGGAGCAGGATCTCCCCGACGAGACGGAGGAGGAGAGGAGGGAGAGGCTCTCGAAGGAGCGAGCATTTAGGGAGGTGTTAACGAAGGTTTGTCGTCACGCTTCTTCTCTCTCCACGCTCGTCGCGTCTTCCGTTTTCCCTTGCCTCGACGCGCCAATACGAAAACTGACGGCTTCTCATCATTTTGGTTTCTCTCTAGGCCACCTGGTTGTCGAAACAACTTCGCTTCAGTGCTCAAACACGCTCAAAGTTCAAAAAGCTATGCGCTCGACTCCTCCTCTCTCTCCCTCACTCTCTCCGCCGACCGATCGACACGAGATGGAATTCGATGCTCTGCATGATCGAAGATGCGATTCGGTTGTTTCCTGCTCTGTGAGTACCATCTGCGATCTCCCTTCCTTTTCAACTCACCCTGACTCGCTCTCATCCTCTCTTCAGTCTGGTTCTTGAGGAGGAGCTCAACGTTCGGTCCAGCAAGAAGCTGAAGTCTTCCGACCTCAAGCTGTTACGGATGCTTTCTCAAGCTTTGATGGTGAGTCTTTTTTGTCCGTTCTCACGCTTCCGAGATGCAGGCTTCCTAATCCTCTTGCCTCTCTTCTCTCAACAGCCTTTCCGGACGACCACGCTTCTTTTCGAACGAAAACAAGTCCCGATGATCCATGAGGCCCTCATCTACATCGACTTGCTTCGAGATGGTCTCGTGGAACTCGCCGGACAGTACTCTCCTGGCCATCCGATGCGGGGAATTGCTCGTCGAGGGATCTTCGTTCTCGACAAGTACTGGAAGATCTCGGACGAGACTCCCTTGCATCGACTTGCTGTCTGTGAGTCCTCTTCCTGCTTCCCTCTTGATCTCAAGTGTGAGATCAATCTCGAGAATCTCCAGAACGACGAGACGCGACTGACTCGATTCGATTCTTCCTTCTTCTTCTCTTACTCTCTCTTCTCTCTCGAAGGTCAGTTCATTTCACTTCTTTCGATCTCCAGAACGACGAGACGCGACTGACTCGATTCAATTCTTCCTCTCCCTTCAGTGCTCCACCCTTCCTTCAAGAGGGACTACTTCGCCGCTACCGGATGGAAACCAGCCTGGATCAAAGAAGCGTTGGACGCTCTTTATGAGATGTGGAATGATTACTACTACGTCGAGACTCCTCCTGGCACCAGCCCTGCTCCGCTGCTGGCTCCGACTTCCTCTGGAACCATTCATACCTCGGTACGTCTCTCTCACCTCTGTACTTCTTCTCCCCAAACGAGATTGTTCCTGACTCTTCTTTCCTTGGTCTATATCCAGTCCTTCTTCTCGAAACCCAAGAGCTACGTCGCTCGAAAGCCCAACCCCATCGAGGCTTATCTAAACGGCTCGTCTCCCTCTCTGTTCAGTTCTTTCGTCTTGCCTCGCTGAAGCTGATCTATCTCCTTATCTTCTTTCCTTCGGCTCCTACAGCTCCTCGAGTCCTCAGTCCCGAAGGACAACCCATCGATGGGTTCCAACACTGGTCGAGAGCGAAACTTGCCGGAGAGGAGCACGACGGGCTCACCAACCTCGCTCTGGATGTTCTCAGCTGCCCAGGTACGTCCTTTTCCGTCTTACTTCACTTCTCAGCTTTCTCTCCTGTTCTCCAAAGCTGATCCTTCACTTCTTCTCTTCTCTTCAAACTCTCAGCAACCTCGGTGGACGTCGAGCGAGCGTTCCGCTCCTCGGGTCTACAGGTCTCAGCCCTTCGCCACAACCTCGGATCTGCTCGACTTGGACAGCTAGCAGCACTCGGTCTATGGTCGAAGGCCGATCTGGTTCCTGACGGGCTTCTGAAGGATAGGAAGGTTCGAGAGTAGATGAGAGGAAGTGGAGGACGCGTCGTTGTTTTTGCTCCTCTTAGCTAAGTTGCTTCTTTGAGGTTTTTTCCCTGATTCTCGATGAAACGTTGCTATCGGGTATTTCGATCGTGGTTCTGCTCAGTCTCTGGAGTGTCTACAGGATGAGCTAGAGGCGGGAAGGAAGAAATCGTGACTTAGATCCCTCTCCTCCCCTGATCGCCGAAAAACTGAGAACAAACTGCAAACGGGAGACGCCAAACGGCATGACGGGAGATTACGGGGTGCCGTAGAAGTCACGTCGAGGTTCATGAGCTGGGAAGGTAAAAAACGTCGAGCCGTAAGACGCCGTCAGCGTTTCGACGGCGGCCCAGCTTTGGTGAGGAGAGGGTGTTTTTCGGGAGCAGATTCTACCACTTTTTGAATAGTTTTCGCTCATTTCTTTCAGGCCATCCTGGTGATTTTCATCTCCTTCCTAACTCTCTCACGTGAAAATCGTTGTTTATTGTTGTTGTTGCTCTTCATTTTGGGCCCTTGCCGTCGATCTCGTCGATCCTCTCTCTTCCCCAAACCGCGACACCTCGAGTGGACCCATCTCTCTCCTCTCCCTTCTCCTTCTTCTACTACCGCATCCCACTCTCTCCTATCTATACTCTCGCCCTTCTCCCCTCCCTTTGATGGCTTCCATCCATCTCGCCAACGTTCAGGAGGAACCCTCGTCTTCAACTCGAGAAGGAACGACGACGTCGACCTCTTCAGCTCCTCCGTGGCCCTCGTTGGTCTCGTCCGACTCCCCTCTGCATACACCCAGCTTGGGAGGAACGGTTCATCACGGTCAAGAGTGAGTACAGCTTCTTCTATTCTTTTTCGAGATCGAAGCTTGGACCCTTCGCGGAGTCTGAAACAGAGCGCGGAGAGAAGGCCAGAGAGTAGGTCTCGAAGGGGAGGGGAGGAGGAGAGGGAAGGGGGGTCGGCTCTACGAGTTCCATCCCCCACCATCCAGAGCTCCTTCCTTCTCTCTTCTTTATACCGAAGAAGAAGACTTCTCCGAAATGGCAGAAATTCGAACTTCCACTCAGTATGACGAAGACCACGAACCTCCTCCCTTCAGCACGTTCGACGTCGCACCTCCTCCTCCTCCTCCTTCCTCCTCCTCGTCCGCTCCTCCTCCTCCCTCTCGACCTTATCCCTCTCGGTCTCGCTCTCACCAAGCGTTCGGAGGCAAAGATCCCTCTACTCGACTCTCCTCCTTCATCACCAAGCTCAAACCCAAGCTCTCCCTCCAGTTCAGAGCTGACTCCCTCCGTCCTCCTCCCTCCCCCTCCTCCTCTCCTTCCCCTACTCCCTACTCCAACTCGCCTTACTCTACTCCTTACAATCCATCCTCACCTTCTACTACAACAACTTCTAATCGAAATCGATCCCCTTACGGCAACTCTACCACCTCCTCCTCTCCTCCTCCTCCTCGCGACCCTCTCCCTCCTCCTGTCCCTCGGAAACCAACCCGTCCTCTCTCGTGGTCACCCGCTACCCTCCTCGCCGCTTCTACGACTCCTCCCAAACCATCTGGAATGGACGATGATGGACTCAGATACGACATGCCCATATCCCCAAGAGCGAGAGCCGCCATTCAGGACGACGAGGACGATTCGCCAGACAAGAGGAGGGAGTTCAGGGAGAGGGAGATCAGTAGAGAGAGAGCAGCTCAGACTGAGAATGGTTACGAGGAGAGGTGAGTTTATTCTTTGGGCTGCTTCGGGGGAAGAGTACAACTTGGTTCGAAGCAGCAGCAGTTCTCGTTCGAACCCGCGGTCGAGCTGACCTCTCTCCCATCTCCCTCCCTCCCTCCCCTTTCATCCCGTCGTCTCGTCACCCACCAACTCCATTGAAAGATATCTTCCTTCGCCTCAGCCCCAGTCTCCACCACCACCACCTTCTCCACGTTCCTCAACCTCTCGTCGTCCAGGCTCCCCAGGTCCCTCAGCTTCCATGTCGTCGTCCCAACCGTCCTCCTCTCGAAACGGCTCAAACTCAGGGACCTCGAGGAGACCTCAGAGACAGGTCGGAGACTGGCTGCTCGGAAAGACCCTAGGAGCTGGAAGCATGGGGAAGGTCAAGCTCGGGACTCATGTGAACTCGTCGGCTAAGGTGAGTCTTGCGGCTCTCTGTTTGGTTCGAGAAGAGAAGGAGGGAGGGAGGAAGAACGAGGTCTTCCCTTCATTCAACTTCTGACGCGCTCGCTCCTTCCCTCTCCAAGGTCGCCATCAAAATCATCCCTCGAATCCCACCTCATCTCCATCGTAACCCTCCTCCTCCGTCAGGTCTCGGTCCAGACGGAGCACCTCTCCCTCCTCCTCCTCCACCAACCGCTTCCTTCATCGCTCGAGCCATCGCCAAGGAAGCTTCCAAAGAAGTGCGAACCATTCGAGAGGCAGCCATCGTCCTCCTCCTCCATCATCCTCACATCTGTGGGATGATGGAAATGATGATCCACACGAATCACTACTACATGGTGTTCGAGTACGTGAGCGGAGGGCAGATGCTCGACTACATCATCAGTCACGGGAGGTTGAGGGAGAGGGCTGCCAGGAAGTTCTCGAGGCAGATTGGAAGTGCGCTGGAGTACTGTCATAGGAACTCGATTGTGCATCGAGGTGAGTTTTTGTCGTTTCGTGGTTGTGTGAAGGGGAGGGGAGTAGCACGACGAGGAAGTCCGAGTCGAGCTGATCGTTCCATTCCTCCTTCCCTCTCTCTACTCTTCCCTCCCACCCTCGTTTTCCTTCTACACCCTCTCCTCGTCTCCTCATTCCACTTCTATCTCTCAGATCTCAAGATCGAGAACATCCTCATCTCCAACACGGGAAACATCAAGATCATCGACTTCGGACTCTCCAACCTCTTCTCCCCTTACTCCCAACTCTCCACCTTCTGCGGTTCGCTCTACTTCGCCGCTCCCGAACTCCTCAACGCTCGTCTCTACACCGGTCCCGAGGTCGACGTCTGGAGTTTCGGAATCGTCCTCTACGTCCTCGTCTGTGGAAAGGTCCCCTTCGACGATCAAAGCATGCCAGCCCTGCACGCGAAGATCAAACGAGGAGTCGTCGAGTACCCGAACTGGCTCAGTGCTGGTGAGTCCCCTTCTTCGATCCTTCTGGGTCTTCGAGCTAAGAAGGGGGAGCTGTAACTGACGCGTCTTCCGCTTTCGTTTTCGTTCTTTCCTTCTCGCAGAGTGCAAAGCTCTTCTCATGAGGATGCTCGTCACCAACCCTCAGTACCGAGCTCCTCTCCCCGAGGTCATGGCTCATCCCTGGATGACGAAGGGATTCGACGGAGCGCCAGACGCTCATCTCGTTCAACGGGAGCCTCTTCGACTGGACGAGCTCGACGGGAAGGTCATCGAAGGGATGACAGGATTCGAGTTTGGATCGAAGGAGGACGTCGAGACGAGGTTGAGGGAGGTCCTCGAGAGCGAGAACTACCGATCAGCCCTTGCGGATTGGGAGGCTCGTCGAGATGGAGGACGAGGATCAAGGAGCGCCTGGAAGGGAACCGTCGGAACGAGCGCCAGCAGCACGAGCTTAGGAGGTCACAGCACCCTCTCGGACAGCAACTTCTCGGAAACCTCAGGATCGTCGCCGTCGAAGAAGTCGTCGAAACGGTTCTCTGGATTCGACTTCTACAGGAAGAAGCTCTTCTCGTCGTCGCCGAAGGAGGAGAAGTCGCACGCTCACTCCCTCCCTGGAACGAACGGTCACAACTCCCACGTCCAAAGTCATACGGGAATCGGATCTCAGCAGGTGGAGATCGTCAAGGAGCCACTCGATCCTACGAGAGGATTCCACCCTCTCATCTCGATCTACTACCTCGTTCGAGAGAAGATGGAGAGGGAGCGCGTCTACGGTCCAGGTCACTTCGCTTCCTCAGAACTCTCGGTCATCCCAACGTCGGCGGACATCTACGCTCAACAGTCTCTTTCCTCCAACGGACGAGCTTCACCAGCAGCAGCGATCAACGCTCTCAACTCCCGAGCCCCAGTCCCAGACTACTCGATGCCCCTCCCTCGTCTCCCAGCTCCAGCATCCTCCGTCGCCTCCCAGTCCAGTCGGGCTCCAGGTCTCGCCGTCGAACTCCCAAGTCGGTCAGCAGCTACTCCTCGAACTCGAGCAGGAATCGACGAACCAGGACTCGGAGAACCCTCCACTCCCATCATGCAGCACCCGAGCGCAGACGAGGCGACCTCTCGGCTCTTGACCACTCCAGCCTCACCGATTCCGGGAGCGGCGATGCCTCGATCTCCTCAAGCAGCCACCCATCGTCGGAGCCACTCCCTCTCCCAAAACCCTACGAGACCTCTCTCGGAAGCCATCCCCATCCCTCAATCCGCCTCAGCAGCTCAGTCGATGTTCCCTCGAGCGTCCGTCGAACACCCAACAGCACGACAGGTCCAGGCCAGCTTCTCGCCTCCTCCTCGAGAGAGCAGCAACCTCCCCGCTCTCCCTCCCATCGAAGACGAGGAGAACCAGGACTTCGCTCCTCCCAGACGGACAGGGGAGTTCGACAAGGCCGCTCCCGCTACTCCTCTCTCGTCGTCGCCCTCAGGATCGACGTTCGCCCGACGGTTCAGCTCGATCCTCTCGATTTCCAAAGCAGGAGGAGGAGGAGACGACGCGTCCAAGAAGATCAACAAACGGCAGAGTCTCACTCTTCCTCGGTCGTTCTCTCGTCCGATGGCGGAGGAACCAGAGAAGCTTTCATCGATAGCAGGCGAGACCGAGGAGCTCGATCCGTCCACTCTCCCCGCTTCCCAGTCGGCTCCCCTGCCAGGAGCAGCTTTCCACAAGCGAGCAGCAACGGTCCTCGAGGCTGGACCCAACGGACGAAGGAACCACGAGCGTCGGACGTCGATCGGAGGATCGATCTCGAGGAGTGCGACGACGGCGTCGAACTCGAATCGGAGAGCTTCGGGTCAGCAGAGGCCTAGTTCGGTGGTGGGATCGGTGAATGGTCCTGGAGGAGACGGGACGGGAGCTGTTGCTGCTGGGGAATGGGGAGGGTTGGAAGCTGCTGATGAGAAGGAGGAGGATAGGAATGGAGCGAAGGAGGAACAGACTGCTCCAGCTGAGTTCAAACCGCTCTATGCGAAGGGGTTATTCAGGTTTGTTCTCTCTCTTCTGTCCCCTCCCTGTAACGAACGCTGATCAGATCTCTCCCTTGCATCTTCCAGCGTCGCCACCACCTCGACGAAGTCAGCAGCAGCTCTCTCGGAGGACATCAAACGCGTCCTCGATCGATTCGGAATCCAGTATCGACAAGTCAAGGGAGGATTCGAATGCGTTCACACCCCGTCCATCGACCTCTCCACCGTCGCTGCTCCTTCCAAACTTTCCACGTCGCCGATGGACGCAACAGGATCGATCCGTCGGAAACCCAGTCTCAAGAGAAAGAGCTCGAAGGGTCTGCTCGGGATCGTGACCTCCTCGTCGAAGGACAAAGGACTCGTCGCTGCTCCCACCTCTCCTCCCTCCCAACTCCCTCCTCTCCCTCCAACGCCCATGGCTCCTCCTCCTCCACCTCCAATCGGAAGCGATACCTCAGGAGACTCGTCCTTCGTCACCGTTCCAACAGCGGCGACCAACCTCGAGGACTCGGCTGGAGCAGGACCTTCGAACACCAACACTCCCGGAGCTTCGACGAACGGATTCCCTACGCAGTCTGGATCAGCTTCGACAGCTGTCGTTAAGACGATCGTGGATCCTCTGTCCCCTCCCGTCTCGCCTAGACCAGTGAGGCAGGCGATCGCTCCTCTCCCTAAGACGCCTGTGGGAGGAGTGGGTGGCGGGGAGGAAGATGGAGCGAACGGATGGATGTTCGGTGGGAGTAGTGGAGCTGGGAATGGAGGTGGGATGAGTGAGATGGTGGTGAGGTTCGAGATCAACGTGATCAAGGTGAGTTGGTTCGACGCGTCTCTCGACCTCTGTCGGTCTCGAGTTTCGTCGCTGACTCCTTTCTTCGCTCGTGCTTTCTCTGTAAACGTAGGTTCCATGGCTTCCTCTGCACGGTCTTCAGTTCCGACGAGCAGGAGGGAACGGGTGGGCGTACCAGCAACTTGCGAAGAGAATCCTTGCGGATCTGAAGCTCTGATTTTGCTCATTCTCTTCGTCCGGTTCTTTCGCCCACTACTTGACCTCCGTCTACTATCTTATACCCATATCTCCCTCTTTTCATACTCTCTCATTTCAATCCATCTCCTTCTTTCACGCTTTGTACGCCTCGTTTTTTTTTCGTTCTTTCGTGCTCGCTTTTTTTGCTCTTGTTCTCGTTCCCTCCTCTCCGGCTCTATACTCTTTCTCCTCGCATCTTTCCATGGTACACTTCCACCCTTCTTTCTTCCACGGTTCCTCTTTGATTCCTCTTTGATTATCTACAAACATCTCTCTCTCTCTCTCTCTCTCTCTCTCTCTCTCTCTCTCTCTTCTCTCCTTCCGTTTGCGTTTCGTCTTCGTGCATCACTTTTTTGCCTCTTTCTTACCCTAACTTACACAACTCCCACATCCTCTACCCAATCTTCAAAAATACCATGATCTAGAGCATCGCTTGCCGTCTAGATCTGAGAATCGAGAGGCAAGAAGGGAAGGGCAGAACGCGTCGACGCATCTCCCTCTCGTCCGCGTCTGAAAGCAGCGAGCGATAGAGACGAGTTCGGTCGGTAGCAAAGATTGCTGAATAAAATGTGACGTGAAAGCAAAAGCAAACTACAGCAAACCGAAGACTTGAACCCAAAAGAAACGAAAAACAAGACGCGTCGAGACGAACCTCTCCTCGAGGTTCACGATTCTCGCTCCCTCCTCCTCCTCCTCTCTCCCCATCCTCTTCGCTCTCATCTTCCTCTCGCAACCACTCAGCTTAACCTCGAACCCTCCCTCATCCTCTCAACCCCTTCCCTCATCCTCTCAACCCCTCCCAAACATCACAACTCCTCTCCTTTCCTCCCACCACCGCTCTCACCTCCCTCCCCCTGATCCCAAACATCCCCACCCCGCCATCCTCCCCAATTTCACCCACGAACTCCACGCCTCCAACGCCATACGTCCCTCGCGCCGTCCCGAGTCCATCCCGTCCGCCTTTCTCGAGCGGACAGCGGAAGCCTAGGAAGACGGGACAGATGCGGTTGACGATCTGACAGGTTTCGAGGCAGGGAAGGAGGTGGGTGTAGGTGTAGGGGAGGTCGAGGGAGGAGGAGGAGGAGGGAGAGACGAGGACGGTGGATTGATTGAGGGAGACGGAGGAGGACGAGGACGAGGAGGCGCACTGCGAAGAAGGGAAAAAGGGAAAGGGAGAGAAGAGAGGCGTGTTAGTCAAGAGAAGAACAACGACAACAAGAGAAAAGGATGCACGACTGGAAAGCGAGAGAGAGAGAGAGAGAAAGAAGCAAAACGCGTCTGTCTCGACTCACCCTCGGCACCAAACTCCTGCACAACCACTCCCTGTAAACCTCGTAGCACATCTCGCACGAGCTCACAGGAGAGTAGTTGTCCCTTCCACACGCGTAGGTTGACAAGGTGGTAGCGAACGAAGCGAGGTAGGTTTCGATGATGGAGGTGAGGTTGGAAGGGAGGGAGGTGAGGAGACCGGCGGAGGTTTCGGATTCGGGCAGAGCGGCTGCATAGGTCAAGGAAGGACAGATGGAGGTCGGGGAGGTGTAAAGGAGGGGACAGGGAAAGTCGGCTAGGAAAGGAAAAGAAACGAGAGTCAGCGAGAGCGGAGGGAGAGAGGAAAAAGGAGAGTCGACGCGTCGAGAACGGGAAGACACGCACCTTCCTTCATCCTGAAAGCTATCGGTCCACTCAACTCGACCCCGCTCCCTCCCACCACCCTTTTCTCCACCCAAACGATATATTCCTCCTCCGGAACCAACTCCTGTCCCTCCAGAACCACCATCTCCCTCCACCCTTTCCCCGCCAGCAACCGCGTCTGTTTCTCGACGACGGTGACGTTCTTCAACCGTCCCGTTTGCTTCCGAACGAAGCAGGAAGATTTTCCCAGCGAGACGGAGGAGTTGAGGAGGGTGGGAGAGGAAGGGAAGATGTAAAAAGAGTGGTTCGGAGGGAGGGTTGGGAGGGACGCGTTGACGGGGTTGGACGACGACAAGGGAGGAGGAGGAGGGAGGACGTAGTTGGGGTAGGTCTGAGGGACGGCTGAGGCTGGAGGAGGGGAGAAGACCGGAGTGAAGAGGAGGAGGTGGGTCGAAGAAGTATCCGCTAAGACGGGGAGGGTGGGAGAGATCGTTTGAAGAGGGGCTGAGCAAGAAAGAGAAACGAGGGCTGAAGGTGAGCGAGCGGAGGAGGTTCGACGAACACATAAGCTGACCTGTTGTCGATAATCCCACTTCTATCTCTCCTTCTAATCTATCTTGAGAACTATAGGAAGCTACTCTGAGCCCACCTTCCCCTACGGTTCCGTTCCAAGAAGCGAATCCTGCGTCGAAATCCAAGATCCAGACTCCCAGCTTCGGGTTGCTGGCGGTTCCCTTCTTCAACAGATCCGACGAGGAAGGGATCTTGATAGAGGTTGCGTTGGTGACGAGAATGGTCGGAAGCAGATTTGACTCCGTACATAGAGAGACCGAGAGATAGACGGTGGAAGGTGACGAGGAGGAGTTGAGGGAGAGGACGAGGGGAGCGGAGGCGGTGAGAGAGAGGTTGAACGTCGAGAGAGAAGGGAGCGGGAGGATCGTCTGAGCGAAAGAGAGAGTGGTGGAGAGGAGGAGGAAGAACAGACACGTCTCGGGTGGACGAGGAGGAGTTCCAGAGCGTTGTATACGAGGGAGCATCAGGGAGGGAGGAGGAGTCGAGTCGAGTCTAGGGAGGAAGACGATCGAGAGGAGGAGGGTTGTTGTTGAGCTTGTTTGCGTTTTCGTAGATTTGATATAGAGTGGATAACGATCCTCTTGTCGTATTGAAGAGTCGATAGATGAGGTTCAACCTGTAGAGATGCTGGCGGTTTGAAGGGTCAAGCCAACTCGAAGCTCATCGCCTTCTCTCGTTTCCCTCCCAACTTCGAAGTCGACCTCCTCCCCTCTCCACTCCCTTCCCTTCTTTCGCCCGTCTTTCTCGCCTTCCCCACCACCCATCCTCCTCTACTTTTGCGCTCCTCTTAATCCTCGGTAGCAGAGGATTCCAACGATATGGCGGACGTCTCTGTCTCTGTAAACGACGGCTCAGACAACGGACTTTGGCAGGACGACGACGAGGAGGAGAACGAGCAGCAGGTGAGAGAGAGAGAGACAGAACGACTCTTGTCTGTGTATACAGAAGCCTGATTCTAAGTTGTATACATTCTTCGTAGATGCCTTCTAAGGAAGACGTCCTTCAGATTCTACTAGATCTCAAAGGATCCAAACGATCGTACGTTCTCTTCTCCAACTTGAGCTCTCGACTCTCACTTCCCTTCCCTCTCCTTCGCCTCGTTCCCTCGGCTGATCCTCCCTCTTTTCTTCCCTTTTTCGCATTAGATCCATCAAAGTCGAGCATGCTGCCAATCTGAGAGAACTCTTTAATATCATTCAAACCTTCAAGGCCACCGGAGGACCATCGAACGGAGAGAAGCAGGAGGAGGACGACGACGAGAAGCATCGTGAGCTTTGGGCCGAGTTCGAAGACAGATTCGATCTCGACAAGGAGTGAGTCCCGATTCAGAGAAGCTTGTATATGCACATCCACTCCATGCTGACTCGCTTATCCTTCTTGTCGCAGCCCCTTTACGTCGATCTCAACCCTTGAGCTTCCTCCTTCCTCCCCTTCCTCCTCCTCCTCCCTCCTCGTCTCGCCAGACAAGCTTCCAACTTCAACCAGCAACAAAGATGAGGCTCACGAAAACACCCTCGTCAACGGCTCCTCTTCCTCCTCGACATTCAACGAACCCGTCATCCCTACATCCTCCCGTCCAGCAACCCAACCCAACGGCAACTCCTCGACCGTCGTCGTTCCCGCTCGAGTTCTCCTCCTTCCAACTCCTACTCCCATCAACCCCTTTACCTACTGCATCCCTCTCTCTCTCATCTCAGCACCTCCTCCTCCACCACCAGAACCAGAAGCATCCGAGACGCCCGAGCAGAAGTACGATCCTCCTCTCACCGCTCGAGCAGCTCGGATCCCTCTCCCTCTCGTCTCCCCTTACGCCAGGACGCTCTACCCTATCCCGGTTCTTCCAGCGGATGGAACGAGGAAGTCGATACTCAAGGCTAGGAAGAAGGGAACCTCGTCGACTTCGGGAGGGATGAACGGGAGGGAGGGAGGAGGAGGACAGGCTCCTCCGGCGGATCTGTTCAAGTGGCAGGCGACGGTGAACGCGAACCCGTTGAGTGTGATGGTTAGGACGGCTAAGAAATGTTTGGGGAGTTCGGATTGGGAGGTGAGTAGCTTCGTGGTTTTGGTGCGGGAAGGGAAGAGGAGCTTGAGCTAAAAGTTGGTCGCTTCCGCGTTCGAACAAAACCCAGACCGCCTACACCGAACTTCGCTTCAACCGAGCCATGCAACGTGTCGAGCAACTCAAATCGGAAGGTCGATGGTCGTTCCGTCAACCCAAGAAGCAGAAGGGACCCCCTCTCGCCAAGAGCCACTGGGATTGGATGCTTGAGGAGATGGTGAGTCTCGAACTCCCTCCCCTCCTCCCCTTTCCCTTCAACTCTTTCGTTTCTTCGACTGACTCTCTTTCTTTTCGACCCCCTCAACAGAAATGGCTCCAGACCGACTTCAGGGAGGAACGTCGATGGAAGGTCGCTCTCGCCTACGAGATGTCCCAATGGGTCCTCGATTGGCACGACGCGAAGGACAAGTCGGAGGTCTGCGGTCGAGTCGGAACTGGCAAGTTCACGTCGCTTTCGTCGTCGAAGGAGGAGGGAATCGATGCGGACGGAGACGCTGAGATGGAGGAGGAGCAGGACGGATTTGGAGCTGGAGTCTCGGAGGAGAGGAGGGAAGTCGGAGAGGAGGAGAACGACGATGTCGAGATGGACGCGTCGAAGGAATCGGCAATTTCGTCGAAGAAGAAGATCCACCATCCCTCTCAACTCGACGGAATCGACTCAACCACAGCCAACCTCATCATCAACAGTACCACCGCCAACGATACCACCGTTCTCGACGAGGAACCCGTCGACAACCTCTCCGCGACGGTCGAAAGTCAAGCAGCGGTCGAGGAAGCGTTGGACGACCTGGAATCCAAGATGACCGACGAGGCTCGAGACGAATCGGACGACCCTCTTCATCTCGCAGCAGCAGCATCGTCGAAGAAGTCGACGGAATCGAATGGAGTCGACGGAGAGGGAGCGGTAGACGAGGACGAGGACGCAGATGGAGACGGAGAGATGGACGCCGACGGAGATGGAGAGGTCGAGATGTTGGACATCATCCCCGAGGCCGCACGATCTTCCACCAACCCCGAGATCACGGGAGAGGTCAACCTCGGAGAGATCGTTCCTCCAGAACTCCCAATCGAAGACGCCAAACCGCTCGCTCCTCTCAAAACGGCCAACAACGATCCTCTCCCGCCCTCGTCCTCCAACGGAGAGCACCCCTCCTCCTCCTCAGCAGCGCCAGCTCTCAAGGCCGGATCCACCAACCCTACTCTCACCTCGAACGATGGAGGCCAACTCGTCGAGGCCGACGAGCTCGACGCGGAGGAACGACTTCGAACAGCTCGATCCACTCTCCTTCAACTCTCCCCCACTTCCCTCACCTTCGACCTCTGGGCCTTCTCCCTTCCTTCCTCCGTCCCGGACCAACCTCAACCTCACCCTGACTCCTCTCTCGAGAACGCCAACCTCGACGAAGACCCCTCCTCTGATCCACCCTCCATCCCATCGACCTCAACCCTCGACGCCCACCTCTTCTCTGACCTGCTCGGCGACGTCTCGGCCTACAGCATGCCGCTACCTCTCTCGGATAGCGCCATCCTCAGCGGGAGGATCGACAGGAGGATCGACGAGGCGACGGTGTCGGGAGGGAAGTTGGCTCACACGTCGAGGTTGTTGGATATTCGACCGGTGTTGGTTAGCACGCTGCAGCCTGGGAAGAAGAGGAAGGGAGACGAGTGGGAGGATCTGGGAGATTTGTGGGGTGCGAATGAGTCGGGAGATTATGGAGAGCCGAGAGGGGAGGTGGTCAGCTGGGGAACGTGTTGTGAGTTTCTCTTTCCGTCGCGTCGACTCGTTTTCGTTTTTCGTCCTCTCGTCGACGCTGACCTCACGCTTCCCCCTTTAACTCCATCTCTGCCCTTCCTCCTCTCACTCCCCTTCACTCCCATCTACCCGTCTCCTACTCCCTCGTCTCCATCCATCACAGCTCTCTTCGCCCGCAAAAAAAGCAAAGAATCCGTCCACCCTCCCACCTGCGTGAAACCCAGCCAACCTCGCAACTACGAAATCCGACTCTCCTCAACCATCTGGCAGAACGACGACGACATCGTCCTCCAACGACTCTGCCATCAGTTCCCGTTCAACTGGCAACTCATCTCGGACGCCTTCAACACGTCGAGACGAACGCTCTCCATCGATCGACGGTCGCCTTGGGATTGCTGGCAGCGATGGAACAAGAAGTGGAACCCGAATCCGGAGAAGGAGGTGGACAAGAAGGACGGAGCGACGAGTGAGCCGGGGATGGTGGACGGAGGAGAAGGAGGAGCGAGCTCGCCTGGAGGGACGGTGCTGGCTGCTGCTGCTGTGTCGAAGAAGGGAGAGAAGGGGAAGATGGTTCCTGCGATTTTGGATCCGAAGTTCGAGGGTTCGAAGAAGAAGTTGAGGCATGCCAAGTTGTACGAGGCGATGAGGAAGACGGCGAAGAGGAGGGATCTGACGAACAGGAAGCCGAATCGTGAGTCTTTTCTTCTCTCCTTTTCACTTTGTCTTTTCCCCTCCGTCTCCTTCCCTATGCCCACGTCCTCGTACTGACTACTCTTTCTTCTCGTGCTCGTTTTCGTCCTCGCTGCTACAGTCAAGGAACCTCGACGAGTCCTCACCGCCCACGAATCTCACAACCAGTACATCTCGAGTCGAATCGGAGGACCTACGCCAGCGGATCTCTCTCAGCACAAGTGGGAGAGAGACAAGGCCTACAACGAAGCTCAGAGAGCTGCTACAGAGCAGCGAGACATCGCTTTCCGACGATACCAGCAGGGACTCGCCGTTCGTCCTCGCTTCTTTCCGTGCCTTGACGCGTCTCGTTCGTTTCGAGTTCTCGACCTTACCTCGCTGACTCCTCCTCTTCCTTTATTTTTTTTCCTCTTTTCTCCAGAACCAACAGAACCAACAAGGAGGTTCTCGACAAGGAGGATCCGGAACTCCTCCCGGAGGTCAACAAGGAGGTCAACAACAGCACCAGAACCAAGGAAACCGTCCTCCAGGCTACCAGAACGGTCCGAATCAGCAACATTCCCAGCTTACTCCTCAGCAGCAGCAACAGTTCCAGCAGAACGCCGTCCATCAACAACGTCTCGCCGCTCTCGCTGCTTCTCAGAACGGAGGAGGAGGACCTTCGAACGGTTCGGGAGGAGGAGTCGATCGTCAACTCCAGCTTCTTCAAGCTCAACGAAACAACCAAGGTCGAGGTCCGAATCAGCAACAGCAACAGCAGCACGGCCAACAGCAGCAGCAGATGCATCCTTCTCGAGCTCCAGGCGTAGGAGGAGGAGGACCCGACAGGAAGAGCTCCCGTGCCAACTCCGACTCGCCGTCGATGCAAGCCGCTGGGATCTCGAGACCTGGCTCGTCCGGACCTGGAGGAGGGCTAAGCTTCCAGGGTGCGAGAGGAGATACGCCAGCGGAGATTGCTCAGAGTTTGGTGGCGACGGTGCCGGCGGAGATTTGTGCGAAGCTGGATAAGGTGCTGAGTGAGTCGCGTCGTTTCGTCTTCTCTTCGTTTCGAGAGAAAGAAAGCTCGAGCTGACTCTCGGTTTGCTTTGATTCCTTTTGTTTTATCTAGCTATCAACGGTCACTCGGTCACTCCTCAACTCATCCAGGCTGCGTTGGCGAATAAAGTTAGGGTGAGTTGATTTCCGAGTTCGACGTGTCTCTCTCCCTACTGACCCTTTGACCCTCCTTCTTCATCCTTTCTACAATCCAGAACGACGCTGCTGCTGCTCAGGCTGCCGTCATGAAGGCCGCCGGGAACGCTTCGTAGTTTTTGCTTTGCTCGACGCGTCCGTCGACCCTACCCTCCTTTCACTCTCGTCTTCGGTTCTCGCTTTTCGTTCTTGTCGCCTTGGTTTCCTGTTGTATACATCGCTCGTAGTCTTCGGTTTTCTCTACTTCTTCTCTCTGTCTTTCGCTCTAAACATCCAAGACGTCGAGAGGCGATTCCAAAAGAAAGGACGCGTGATCGCCCAGGGAGAGGACGAGGAAACGCCAGGTCAGCTTCGACTCTCTCTCTCTAGGTCGATAACGAAAAAAGAAGAGGAGCGAACCAGCAGTAGTCTGGCTCGAAGAGAGTCGAGTAGGATGGCTGTGAGAGCCAAGTTCGAGGGAGAAAAGTCAGCTCGCTCTGCTCGTTTGAAAAGAGAAAGACACGCGTGCGAGGGGAGACCTCCCTTGCTGGAGCCGCCTCTGAGCTCTAGGAACTCTAGAACTGCTAGAATCCAGTATTTTTCTCGGTCCGAGTCGTCTTGACTCCCCGCAGGAGCTCCTTTGACCGTCGAAGGCAGGGACGACGAAAACCCGACGACCGCGTCTCTGTCCCACCCTTTCGCTCTCGCTACTCTCTCACAGTCTTTTTTTGCTGCCGCTTCCGTCTTGTATCTCAAATGACCAGTGGTTTTACTTCCGAAAATCTTTCCCGTAGAAACGCTGGTATAAAAGACCGAGCTGCTCCATCGATCCCTCCCCCTTCCCTCGCTCGATTCTTTTCAGCCCCAAGAATGAGAACGGCGTTCGAAGCTTTTTTTTTCAAGGGCCTCGATCTCCTGAGTTGTTGCCAGCTCGAGCAGCTGAAGAAAGAATTAGCGAAAGGTTGGAGAGAAGGAGAGGAGGAGGAGAGGGAAGAGTAGTAAGGTTTCAACCCGCCCTCCCGACCGTCCCTCCCGTCCCGAAGCTTCTTGACGATGGTTTGGAAACCTTCGGCGGAAACTTACTCGAGAGCTTCAACACTCAGCAGAGTTCTGTTTGACCCTTGTGCTTGTAGGAAAGGCTGGTCGAGTAACAGATGAATCAGTTAGCAAGAAAAGGGAAAACGAGCGCGTCGAGATCTCTGACGATGGTTTGCTTTCCTCGAAGCTCGATGAGCGCGCCAGAAAGTGAGACGGCGAGATGTCTCGCGTATCGGCGAGATCTTTACGTTCCAGTGAAGATGACGACGGTTTTCCTTATCATTCCAGCGACGAAAAAGAAATCTAGCTCATCCGACGGCTCCCTTGCTCGCTTCACCTGCCTCCCAACGAATCGAGAAATTTACTTCGTCCCACTACTACTTCAGCTCAGCTCCTCTCCCTCTCGATCTCGCTCCCCCAGAAGATCGACAGCCTCCGTTCCAACGAGTCGCCGGGAAATTAGGTTACTGCGCTAAGGGAAAGCAAAAGCAGCCGCCTCGAAAGGTGAGTGTGCCCCCCTCCTTCCTTCCCTTCCCTTCCCTTCCTTCTTCCCTCCCATCCACATCCCTCCCCCCCCTTCCTCTAAAACCCCTTTCTCTACACAAACCCTCTCCTGCAGGTCCGGAGCCCCATTTCTCTTCTTACAAAGACAGCCAGCTGCCTTTCCTTCCCCTCCTCGTTCTCGATTGAACTCCTCAACAACACGAGCCCTCCCTCCCCTTCGTTCGCCAGTCGTCCTTCCTCCCGCCCTCCCGCCCTCCTCCCTCCTCAAACGCACACCCACAACCATGGAATCCCCTCTTTCTATCTTCTCTCCTCTCTCGTTCAACGACGAGTACCCGCTCTCGCCGTTCGGACTCGAAGTTGAGCCATCGACCTACTCCTCCTTCGCCTCCTTCTCAGGGTTGGCTGAGCAACTTTGCTCCTCGTCCTCGCCTACCTCCTCCCACTCGTCCTCCTCCTATCTCCCTCCTCCCTCGTCGTACGCTTCGGCTCACGGATCCACACTCGACGAGCTGTTTGGGAAGGACCTCTCTCACTCGGACTTCTCCTCCTCGGACGACGACTTCTTCACTCCTACCTTCTCCGTCACCGATCTTCCCTCTCCCTCCCCACTCGACGTTGGATCCGAATGGAGCTACCCAGAGTCGTGGAGTCAAGTTCCCGCTCCTCGACTTTCCAACAAGGCTTCGATGGAGAGTTTGGGAGAGTGGGACGGAGTAGAGAACGTTCCCGAGAGCTGGACGACCGATGCTTCCTACTAGTGAGTAGATCTATTATCTATTCACTCAAGACTGCTCAAGAAGAAGAACAAGAACTGACCTTTTTCTACCGCTTCCCTTTCATTCATCCTCAGCTCAAACAACACTCCCGCCTGGTCCTCCTTCGTCCCTTCTCCTCCCTCCTCCTCCATCGCTTCCACCTCCTCTCCCTCCGTCTACCAACGAGCCCCTACCCGAGTTCGATCCAACCCCTCCATCCAACCCTCTACTCCTCGCTCTCGTCTCCCCGCCAAAGCGTCGATGCCCGCCCTCAACGAGGAAGCGGACGACGACGCCTACTCTTACGTCTTCGACGGAGGAGCTCCATCCAACGATGCTGCTTCTCTCCCATCGTCGATGTTCGCTGTTCTCGGTGGTTACGGAGGAGAGGAGCAGAGTTTGGGTCAGGAGTGGAACGGAAGGACGGTTGGGAGGGACGCGTACGGAGGAGGATGGTCTGCCGGAGCTTCCCAGAGGTTCGAGGTCGCGAACAACTCCTACCCTGGAGTGATGCCTACGAGGATGATGGGAGGAGGAGCACCAACCTACGAGGAAGGACCTACTTCGATGGACACCGTCTACCAGCAGCAGCAGCAACGATCGGTTTCGTCGTCGTCGTCGTCGGTTCCTTCTCCTCCTCGACAGCCTCAGCAGGTCTACCAATCCGAGCACTTCTCTCCCTCTCCCTCCCCTCGCTCGTTCAGTGGCCTCGCAACTCCCCCGAAGGTCTCACGACGAGTCTCTCCCGCCACCCCTACTCTCACCGCCGGACGCACAAGTCGACCCTCCACCGCTCCCGCCCTCCTCCCTCTCCTCTCCACTGGACCCCTCGCACCTCGACGAGCCAGCACCACCTCCACTCCGGCTTCGACTCCCTCGCCTCGGGCTCCCAAGTCCAAGTCGAAGGCTCCCGCGAGGAAGCGACCCATGTCCGCCTCCCTCGCTCGAGCCCAGGCCGTCGTCCAGATGCGTCAACAGGAGCAGGATCGGGAACGAGAGGAGTCCCGACGAACGGCAGCCGACCGAAAGGTCGATCCCTTCCTCGCCTCGGTCCTCATCCAAGGATGGGAACCTTCAGCGGAGTCGGTAGAAACTTTGATCGTTCAGCCACCTTCGACTCCTCGACCCATCGCTCGACTTCCCTCCCCTCGATCCTCCCACCTCCCTTCCACTCCCTCCCCTACCTTCGTCGCTGCTCAACCTCAGAAGGTCCAAAGACCAGCGATCGAGGCTCCCATCCCCGTCGGAGGCTACACCACCTTCATCAACTACACCATGGCCGACGCGGAGAGCCTGCTCATGGGAGTCGCACCCTCAGGAGCTCCTCAGCCTAGGAAGCCTTCGTCGTCGCCGAAGAAGAAGAGGTCGGGAGAGGACCTCGTGAAGGAGGGAGGGAAGAAGAGGGCTTAGGTCTAGCTTTTCTTTACGTTTCTTCTCGTTCTCGCGTCTCGCTTCTTCTCCTCGTGCTCTTTTTTCTGGACACTCTTCTCGTTTTCTCGGTACCCCACACGCTCTTCACGCCCCTTTCCCTGTATTAGTCTTAATACTCACTACGTCGACCCTGGGCAGACACATCAGTCCCTCACACATTCTCCTTGCATAATTCACTTTTGCATGCCGCTCTCTTTGCTCTCTCACTCTATACCCCCTCTTCTCGTCTCGCTTTCGATCTCTCTTTGGTCCAGCTCCTCGTAGATTTCCTCCTCTTCCCTATCTTTGAGGTCTCGGTTTGCTGCTGTTTGGGAGTGCAGAGGAGGGTTGGGGGAGGCGAACTTCGGATCGATCTGGATCGGTTCTCTCGAGTTCCCTCGCTCGTTTTTTTTTCTTCTTTTCTTTCAGCTTTGGCTCGTTCGCTTGGTATCTTATCTATCTATCTATCTATCTTTAGCTTGTTCTGTCTGTGGATCTATTGATGATATATACAACTCTGCTCTTGATCCTATAATGCTCGCTGAAAGAGAAAGAAGAGGCGAGGGCCGGAAACGAAAGTTCGACGCGTCTTTAAACCGCTCGATGAACTCTCGTTCGTTCGTTCTCAGCTTGAGCTTCTCAACAGCTCAGCAAACCTTCGACGTTCCCTTCAGCATCTGTTCTACTGTCTCAAAGGAAGCAGAAACCACAAGCACTCCTTCGTCACGAGCGATTTCTCTCTCCCTCCTACTTGAAACCTTCAGCCTCTCTCTTCTTCCGATTGACTTCTTTCCGACCGAAAACCTCCAGACCAAGAGAGAAAAAGTCTCGTGTATATGATTAAGAAGGCTAATCCAAAGGGCTAAGTAGGAGGGGGTTCGTTAAGTGAGAGAGGCTGAGAGAGAGGTACGAGATACAGTCCAGGGAAAGAGGAGCGGTTCCGAGTTCGACGACGTCCGAGGCGAGGGTTGAAGGACGTGTGTGGGTTGAGGGTAGAGCGGGTTTAGGCGACGCGAGAAGAGGGAAGAGGGAACTGTTGAGGGAAGAGAGGGAAGAGAAGGAGTCAGAGGCTGGGAGGAAGAGACGGGAGGGAGGGAGGGAGGGAGAACGAGCTCACGTTTGATTGTTGACTTTCTCTTCCCCTCTCTAGACGCGCGCTGTTCCACCTCCGGACCTTCGTCCTCCGCACTGATGGAAAGAGGGCGAGACGAGAAAGTCAGGACTCGAGTCGAGGAAACAGAGAGGGAGGAAGAAAAGGACTCACCTTGCCGCAAGTGATGAACGACCAGATAGCAAGCAAGACGTTTGTGATACCACTGGAAAGGGTAAAAAAAAATCATCAACAAGAGTCAGCGCGATGTTTCTGTAGAAGCAAGAGAAGGAACGAGCAGGGAAGACGAGGACGAGGAGGGAGGGACGGGGCAGGGAGGTTTGGGCTGAAGAAACCTCGAGGGAAGATTTGACCCACCTGACAATCGCCATGATGACGTGACCGATGGCTGAGATAACGGCGTTGATTCCCCTTCCGATAGCTGAAATGATGTTTCTATTAGAAGCAGGAGAAAGAAGGAGGGAGGGAAGAAAAGTAGGAGGGAAGGCACGAGGTCAGCTCGAGTTCGACTCTTGCGAGAGCGAAGAGCAAGACGATAGACTAGAGAACGTACCCCATTGTGAGTGAAAGTTTGTTGTGTAAGGTTGGTTGGGTGAGTTGGGTTGAAGAAGTGTGTGGTGGTGGTTGAGGAGGAAACGGCTTCTAGAAGCTCTCAGCTTTTATACCTCCAGGTTTCGAGCTTTCGGGTTTGATGACGAGGGAACCCCCTCCTCTCTCGCCCGTCACTGTTCCTTTCCATGCTAAGGGCAAAAGATTGGCGCTCTCTCCCAGATCTATGTGCAAAAACCGGAAGCGGAGCATCCCAGAAAGGAGGAGAGGAGGAGAGGGGAAAGTGGGGAAGGGAAGGAATTCAGCCCTGACGTCGATTTTCAGGGGTCGAGCGAGGCTCTCGAGTTTCAGATCCTTTGCTCTTTCTGATATAAGTCCTGCCGTTCTAAAAGGCAAGGGATGAAAGTTTGGTCGGAAGATTATAACGCAATTTTGAAAACCCAGCGCAAGTTCCCTAATGTTAGACTATCGAGAGGAGACCAAGAAACCAAGAAAGAAAACGAGAAAGAGACGGCTCGAACGAGACGACGCGTGAGATTCCGACTCGCTCCCTCGACGCGAAAAAAACACTACCAAAGAGGAGCAGGGGCCTCGACAGGGTATCTAAAGATGTAGAAGAGTAAGATAGATATGACTGTCAGCCGAGAAGTCGACGAGAAAAGAAACGTCCGAACGACTCACCCCTTCGTCTCTCCTTCTCCCTGCTTGACCTCGACTCGGATGTCGAACCTGAGCGAGTCCGTTTCGGGAAGGTAGTCGACCATCGTCCAGTCTGAAGCGCAACGGAAAGAGTCTCGTCAGTTCTCTGCGAGAAAAAGAGAAAGTGAGAGGAGAGCGGCCGAAGACTCACTTCGCTTGCCCATCACCGTCTGGTGTTTGAGCGACGATCCGTCGGTGTCGTGAGTGAACGTGTTGAGCATCTCCTCGTCGGTGTCGACGTCTGGAGCGAAATAAAGAGAGAGAGAGTCAGCTTTCGATCCAGGGAGAGAGAGAAACGCGTGTCTGGAGCGGGACGAACAGTGGAGAGTGTGGTGACGGATCTTTCCGAGCTGACCGACCATGGTAGAGACCAACGAAGGAGGAGGAGTGTTCACGATCGCACTGGTGACGATCTGGGAAGGGAGAGGGGCGGGGAAGGGGAGGCAAAAGAAGGGAGAGGCGTCAGATCTGAACGCTCATTTACAGAGTGAACGAACGCGAGTAGAGAGTGGCAGAGATGGACTCACCTGAACCATGTACTTCTTATCAACCTCGGGCTTCATCCTGTTCTTGCTCTTGGTGTAGAAAGCAGCCGTAGCGGCGCAATGGACGTCTCCACTGAGGAAAGAGATTCGGACGTGTTGCTCCTCTGCGATCCGCTGGCACTGTTCGACGAGCCAGTTTCGTTCGTCCTTGTGATCGGCAGCAGTCCAGTGATCCGAGAGACTGACGATAAGGAAAAGGAGACGAAGGGAAAAGGGGGTCAGCGACGTCTGCGAAGAGTTCGAAGAGACGCGTCGCAAAGGGAGATAGACACTCACTCGTCGAGAAGCCTGAGAAACGACGGAAAGATGAGGGAAGATGTCAGAAACGAGACACAGTCACCGATTGAAAGAGAAGACTTACTCGGCCTCCTTGTTGAACCTGACGAAAACGAAGGAAGAGCAGACATGATCAGCAAGAGTCTCTTCGAAGTTGAGACGATGCAAGGCTCGACTCACTTGTTCAACGAACCAGCCATCATTCCAAGCTTGTTGAGGGCAAACATTGGATTCAGCTTCGAGTCCAGAGCCTTCTCGAGGAAATTCATTCGAGCTGCAAAGATGCCACAGGGACGAAAGAGTCAGCGACGCGTTCTATTCTCATCCGCGAAGTCGTTGTCGTCGACTCACGGTAAGCGATGGGGATACCGAGCTGGAAGACGATGTGCTTGACGGTCTTGGGAAGAGCCTTGATCTCCTTGAACACTCGATCGTAGGTCAGGGTACTGCAGACGAGCCCTTTCTTCCTCTCAGCACTGGAGGACGAAGGAAAGGAAGAGAGAGAAGTCGAGTCTTCGTCAGTTTCGGAAGCCTCCCTTGAGGAAAGTGGCTAGAAACGACAGGTACGAACCGGCAATCTGGAAGGTGGAACGAAGACGAAGAAACAAGAAAACTGTCAGCCTTCAGGCGAAACGACCGCGATGAGAGACGCGTCTTGAGAACTGACCGAGAAGCACCATCGCGACCTCAGGTCCGAAGTAAACGAGCAGCGAATGGTTTGGCGCAGGGATCCAGGGTCCGTCTCCTCCTATAATCATGCTCTGAGAGAAGGGAAAGGAAGAGAACGAGAGTCAGCGACGTCGAGACGGAAACGATGACAACCGAACGGAGTCGTAACAAGCAGAACGAAACGAGGAACTCACCTTCATGTGATGGTCTGCACCGTACTGAGTTCCATCCACAGCGTCGACGACAAAGAGCTGGAAGAGCAAGTACCAGAAGTATCCTCTGGATCCGATCGTGCGGAATACAGGACTCTGCTGCAGATCGTCTGGGTAGGATCCGAAACCGTCGATGAGGTCGTGATCGTCGAGCATGTTGCTGTTGGTGAGCGAAAGGAAGAAGGGCGAAAGCGATGAGCGACTGAATGGGAGCAGAGGCGGGAAAGGAAGGAGGAAGAGAGAAACGGGAAAGCGGACTCACACCATCGGAATCGTGGCATTCGCCAGGCCGAACGCTCCAGAACGGAAGATCTTGCAGTAGTGAGAGAAGTAGTATCTTCAGCGCGGAAAGAGAGTGAAAGACGAGGGTCAGCTGAGCCAGGAGAAGCGAAGAGGGAAGGAATAAAAGGCAGAAGCGGGAAGCTTACCGATCGATGGCAAAGCTGATCTCGTCCGTGAGAGGCGTCTCAAGCTTAGCGTTGGCGGAGCCGGCTTTGACCCAATCTATGGAGGGAGAAACAAGAGGAGGTTTGGTCAGGTTCGAGAACGGAAAGCGAGGGGAAAGGTCGAAGGTTGGAAAAGCTCACCCTGCAGCTCGGGCTCGAAAGTGAGACTGAATGGAGAGTGAACCGAAAGGAGTCAGCATTGAACGCCCATCAGTACGATGCTGATGTGATCATCTGCTTACCTGTCGCAGTAGATCTGCAAAAGACGAACAGAATCGACGAGGGACGTTCAGCGAAAGCGAGCGACGCGTACTTGAAATCGAAGCTCAACGTCGCACTCACCTGATCTCCTCCACCGACCATACAATGGAAAGGCTTCTCGGCATGCTTCTCGAGCATGTCCTCCCAAAGCGGATCGTAACCAGAAGTGAACTGATCGAAGCGAAAGGCGAACATCGAAAAAATGAGAGGGATGGTCAGCCGCCGTCGACTCGATCGAAGCGTTGCTCGTAAGAGCAAACGAGAAAGATATAAGACTGACCTTGTCGTGGTTGTAGAATGGCTCAGGATCAACTCCGGACGAGAACCCGTTACACGAATGAGCAGCCCATCGCAAAGGCTCGTTCTTTCCTGGAACCCAGAACGAGAGCTCGGTTCCGTGGTTGACTCGGTACGAGATCTGAGTTGATTTCTCGGTGAGAGGGATGAGAATAGTGAATCGGGTGAAGGTGAAGGATCCCTGTAAATTTGGAAAAGTGAGAGAGGGAAGGTCAGTCGACGGGAAAGACGGAGAAATTGAAAGCAGAGCGACGCGACGAGCCACAAACGAGGACGAACCTGAGGACCGTGGTAGACGTAGATGGACTCTCCTGGGACCTCGGCCTTCTGAGTCGATCCCTCCGAGGAAACGGAAGGCTTTGGGACTGAGGAATCGTTGTCGAGGTTGAGATCCTTGGTGAGGGCGGCAAGAGTTCCCTCGGTTGAGGAGCTCGTTCCAGCGTTCCAGGAAAGCGAGAGAGAAGGCCTAGGGTCCATGACTGATCCAGCGTCGGCGGTGACCTGTCGATACACGAAGCGACGAGTCGATTAGAAAGGGAAAGGAGGAGGAGAAGAGTTCCACTCGACGCGACCGAAAGGAAAGCGAGAAAGGACTCACGATCATCGCAGCTCCTCTCCAAACTCCATCCTTGACGGTATGGTACGTCAACATAGGTCCGGCCATGAACTGGAGATGAGGTTCCATTTGGTTCTGGACCGAATGATGTCGCTTCAATCCAGGTCGACCGTCGGCGGTCGTTGACGAAGGAGGAGGAGCGAGTTTCGAAGCCTCTTCTGAAGAGACGTCCTTTCCATCGACGGGAGGACCGAGATCGGTGGGAGCGGTAGATGAGGTGGTAGTAGAAGAAGCCGGTTCTTGAACGGTAGGGGTTGGAAGGGAGCCGATGGAGGCGGCTGAGGGACCTCCGTGCGACCACGTCGATTGAGCTGTAGCTTCGAGGGAGGTAGGACCAGGGATGTCCTCTTGATGACTGGTAGAGAAAGAGACAAGAGAGACGAAAAAAGAAGGTCAGAAACAGATTTTCAAGAGTCAAGCAGTTCGACTGAGCTCGTTCTTCCTCGCTCTCGTGAGGTCTCCTCCCTCCCTCGAGCTCGAACAACACTGCCCCACCTCTTTCACCCTTCCCTCGAGCTCCCACGACTCCTTAACCCCATCGCAGAGCTTCTCTAAACTTTAACTCACACCCAGATAGGAGGCCTGTAGCCAGGCACCTCGTATCCTTCCGCCTTCGTCTCTGGAATCACGACTCGTTCTCTCTCCTGCGCCGAAGGGAGGTATCCTTCATGAGCTTGCTCCTCGGGCGTAGGTCCTGGCCTCGCCTTGAGGTTGAGGTCGTTGGACTCGATCTGGGTCTTTGAGGGAGCTGGACCGTTGAGAGGTTCGATGGTTTCGACTCCGTGAAGTTGAGAGGAGTGAGGATGGGCACTGGGAGGAGGGAGAGAGGTGAGTTGATTGAAAGGGAGGAGGGAGGGAAAGCGGGAGTGCGTCAGTGATCGTTGAATCTGAGCTTTAAAAGCAGGAAAGAAGATATAAGAGCTTACTAGTAGGCTGATTGCTGTATACGATTCGATTCGAAGAGCAGGAAGAAGGGAGTGGCCTGTCAGCTTCGAAGAAAGAGAGGGAAGGGAGGGAACGATTCAACTCGCCTGTTCAGCTCGCTTTCTAGCGTGTCGTCCTGTTGCAAGATCAAGCCCCAGATCGAGTCAGTTCCTACTACAACGATCTCGAGAAGGATCGGTCTGAGCTCACCGACTTCGTCCATATCTGAGAATTATCGAGGGAGGGAGAAGGAAGAGGTTTGAAGCTGAGAAACAGGCCGAGTTGATTCGCCCCTCCCTTCCCCTTTGAGAGATCGGCGAGATGACGAGTGTCCAAGGTTCGGCAGGAGAAATATATATTAAGGGAGCGGTGGAGCAGGAACGAAGAAGTCAGGGGAAGGAAGGAAGGAAATAGAGGGAGAGAGAGAGATAAGATAGCGAAGGAGAGTCTGAAAACAGAGCATCTAAAAAAGGAAGGAGGGAGTGAGAGAGTCTGACGTGACGCGTTGTTGTTGCGGTTTGTTTTAGGTCTGCTGCTGAAGATGCGGACCGAAAACGAGACATGAGAGGTGGGAGACAGGCTTGAGATAGGTATCTTCGTGGAGAAGCTCAAAGGACGTTGAGGGAAGGGCCAGGATCCTGAACTCGACGCGTCGGATTCACCGTTTCCCTCGTACTTTGCTCGATCTTCTCTGTGGCATACTCCAAGATCAAGAGCCTCAGATCCAGTCGGAAACCCAAGAAGCTACGCAAAGAAAGAGAGAACGACGACGAGGTAGATAGAGAAGGGAAAGGAAGGGTATCGAAAGCAAAAGAAAGGCGAAGGGGATCGGAGTGAACGAGCGTGCGAAGAAAGCAAAAGAAACAGCGTAGTGTAGCGAGGAAGTAAGCAAGGAAGTAGGGTCGTGAAAGAAGCTGAGAGAAAGTAGGTAAAGAATCGAGGCTAGAAACAGAGCTGAGAAAGTGTCCATGGTCGATTCGATCAGAACTCCGTAACGGATTGGGCAGCGAGTCGGCTCTCGAGGTTCCTGAGACTTTCCTCTTTTGCGAGCTGGTGAAGAACAAAGATAAGGTGAAGGATCGTCAGGAACAGGGAAGATGAGAAGGTGAAACGAGAAGAAAAGGAAGGGACTCGTCGACTCACCAACTCCTGCCGCCTCTCCGCAATCTCTCGTTGAACCCTGATCTCCATCTCCTTCAACTTCTCCTCCTCCTTCCTCAACTGATCCTCCTTCAAGTGAACACTCTGCGAAACCAGATCCTCGGGGTGCATGGACGGGTTGCTGTGAGAAGGAGACAAAAGGGTTAGTTCGACGAACGAGACGGAGAGCAACAAAAAAGACGAACGAGTCGAGGTTGGCGACCTTGCTGAGCTTCTCGGTTCGGTAGTTCTCGAAGAGGTAGTCGTTCGAGATCTCCTTGAGCTCTGTGAGATGGGTTCCGAAGAGGGCGGATCGAAGAGCGGTGAAACTGAGAGCAGAACGAGGAGAGGGCAAGAGCGAGAGTCAGCGACGACGACTGACGCCAAGAAAGTAGGAGGAAAGAAGATGCTGGCGGATGCACTCACTCGGTGTGCAAAGGGTTGTCTATTCTGAAGAACGGAAAGAACGGAAAGGGATCAGCATTCGCAAAACTCAAAACAACAACTCCTCTCATCCAACAGTCAGCGTTTCGCTCCCTCCCCTCCCTCCCCTCCCTTCCCAACTCCAACAAACTCACTCGACAACTCCCCAAGGGTATCTCCTAACCCTAACCGGCTCCCCATTGATCTCAATCTCCTCTTCGCTTCCAACGATAGCGAAAGGAAGCAAAGCCCTCAACGCCTGATTTTCCTCAATCGTCTCCTCGTCGTCCTCCTCCAGGTCGAAAGGGAAGCTGTAGATCGGGATCTGGTAGTAATCGATATCCTCCATGATTCGCTTCTTGAAGGCTTTGAGCTCGGAAGGAGTGAGGGAGTCGGATCGGCCGATGACTGACGATTGAAGACGCGACGAGGCGAAAGGAGAATCAGGACGCTGTCGAACCTTTCAGGAGAGGGAAACAGTAAGGAAATACGAACCAGGGATGACGTTGGCTCGGGAAGAAATCTGTCTCATGAGTTCGATGTCCATCTCTCGAAGAGCGTGTCTGTGGGAAGGAAAAGAGAAAACGCGTGAAACGAAGAAGAGGCCGTCAGCACCCGTTTCTTCGAGGAGGAAGAGAGTATATGGCTGTCGTTCTATGTATAGACAGATAATTTCGATATATCAGCATCACTCACCCAGTCGGAGGGATAAAGTAGATCACAGCATGAACTCGGTTGTCCTTGAACCTCGGATCTCGCTTGATTCGACTCTGTTGAGCGAGGATCTCGTCGAACTCCCTCTCGAGATAGGATAAAATCTCGTTGAAGCAGTCCGAGTTGTCGATGTTGTCTCCGAATCCGGGAGTATCTACGATGGTTAGGACGATTCGAACCCCGTCTTCTTCGAGTTCTGTTTGGTCGGAGAGGGAACGAGATCAGCTTTTCGTCTCATCGTTCACCGCTTCCCTCCCAACCATCCGTCTCTCCCAGCTATCCCTCCAACCATCGAGCTCCTCATCCCATCTTTCAGCGACTTCCAGCAAACGGAGTGTTGTCGCGAAGTCACTCTAAGTTCTCCTCCCCTCCCCCTCTCTTCGTGGACTCACCAACTTGAACAGGCTTGATCTTGATCTTCTCTTCGAGATGAGCGTTCTCAGGTGTATCGAGCTCCTTGTGGGACTACGAAAAGAAGGTGGTGAGCTGGCGGAGCTGAAAGAGGAGGGGCTCAAAGCTCAAATGGAGGAGGGAGGACGTACGAGGACCGCAGATTCACAGAGAGTGTTGACGAAGGTTGTTCGACCCGTTCTGTGAACTTTGAGGGTCAGCTTGAGCTCTTCGTAGAGGCGAGAAGAAGGACGGAAGGAAAACGACGAACCCAGACTGCGAAACGAAGAAAGGTCAACCATCTCGTTTCAGCTTCTTTCCTCTTCCTTCTCCCCACGAATACAGTGAAAGCAGGAACTCACAGCTCCACAGACCATGATAGTCAACCCGACACCCTTCTTGACGGACTTTCGTCCTCGGTTGCGAGAGGCCATGGTTTTCTTTTAAGAGAGAAGAGCGAGAGGGAAGGAAGGGTGAGAGAGATCTGTGCGGGGAAGGTCGAGACGATTGATGAGGGAGAGCGAGGGATCTGTGTGAGCTTCTGGGGAACAAAAGTTGGAAAGGGGGGGAGGGTGGTATGCTCACCTGAGAAAGAGGGTGAGAAGAGAACGCCTTGGGAGGGAAGGGGAGGTGCTGGTGGTTTGGGAGAAGGAGGGACGAGCTCACACGAAACGAGACCCCAGATTGACAGGGTCGTGCTCTCTAACGACGGATGAGCTTGTTTTGGCTGATGTTTGTGATTCATAGCAGCTCACATCCCTAGCGAGCAAGTGGACGTCTTAGGTGAAGAAAAGTGGGAGTCTAGCGTCAAATCGGCCGGTGTATGCGTCCATCTCGACCTTCTCCTCGACTCGTTTCGTCCCCTCTGACTCAGAGTCCTGACTTTCTGCCTCAGCTTCGGTCCTCTAATTGCTCTCTTTGGTCTAGGTTTCCTCCAGAGTGAGGCTCTGCCGGTTTCTGTGTCGTAGAGCCTGCGTCGTCGCGTGAGAAGATCGATCCGACGGGAGCTCGTTCACTCCTCTTCTCCCTCCCTCCGTCCTCGAGTTCTCCAACCAGCACCTCTTTGACATGCCTCGAGCTACCCGAGTGCCTCAAAATGCTACCAGGAGAGCTGTGACAGGGGAAGGAAGCAGATCTCAAAGGAAGCGGACGAGCTCGTCTTTCAGCCCTCCTCGACCGAGTTCACCTCCGCACTCTTCCTCTCGCCCTCTTCTTCTCTTCTCCATCTTTTTTGCTCCCTTCCCTCTTCCAACAGTCAAAGATCAAACTAGCAGACTTCACTCGATTCCCTCTTAGAAAACTTCAGTACCTTTTCTTCGATGATCTTGTACTGGTTACGTTTCCACTTCGGCCTTGAGGGCTCTCGTCCCCGTCTTCGAGACGACTTTTTGCTCGTCCTCCTCCCTCCTCCTCCATCACATATATTCGCCAAGGAGTCAAAGGATCAAAACACCCCCTTCCTCCCATCACACTTCCCTGTCCTCGAAAAAAAAAAACGTTCTTACGCGAGAGAGAGAGAGAGAAAGCGCGGCATGAAACGCCATGAAACGCGTGGTCAGCTCCTCGACTCCCCGGAATGAAACCACTTTCTGCCTCTTCTCCTCCCTCTCCTCCCTCCCCTCACCACCACAGAAGGAAATCTTCCTTCCCCTTCCAAAGTCCACCTTCCCCTCCTTACAGCGAGCGACATCGTCTTATCATCGTCCCTCGGTGTCGTCTACCAAACTCTCCGAATCAAAAACCAGCTTTGACAAGTAATCTTCAAGGATGAGCGATAGCGAGGACAACCTTCGAGAGGTGAACCAGGAGGACAGGGAGGAAACTCAGGCGGAGAAGAAGAGGAGAGTGCAGAGAGCTTGTGAGTTACGATCGAGGGTTTCTGCGAGAAGAGGACGAGAGATCGGGGAGGGGAGGGAGGGAGGAGGGAGGGAGGGAAGGGAGCATGTTGAGGTCGGCTTGAACGAGAGAGAAGCTCGTTTAGGCTCTCGTTTCTTCTTGCGGTTCCGCTGATCGTTCGCTTCTTTGGGGGTGTTCGTATCTTCGTAGGTGACATCTGCAGGAAGAAGAAGGTTCGTACTTGCTTATTTCTCTCTCGAAGGGGAGAGATGGAGGGAAGGGAAGATAGAGAAAGTGAAGAGCTCATCCGTCTCATCCCTTCCCTCCCTCTACTCGACTTTCTCTCTAGGTCAAATGCGACGGAGCCTCAAAAGAGAATGGAATCTGCACCAACTGTACAACCTTTCACTTCGACTGTACCTACGTCGAAGTAGCCAAGAAGTGAGTCTGCTAGCAGAGGGAAACTCCATCGAGCGGTGGCCGACCATCGAACTCGACTCGGTCACTCCTTCTCGTCACCGACTCCTTCAGTCCGGACGTCTTTCGCTGATGAAATCTCGCCCTTCTTTCTTGCTCTTGCCATTCTGTGCTGTAGGAGAGGACCTGTGAGTTCCCTGTATGCTTCTGCTTGTCGTCCCTGTCCCTAGCTGACTGACGCTCGTCTTCCTCCCTCCCTCCACCTTCACCCTTCCCTCTCTCCTCCCTCAGCCGAAAGGATACGTGGAATCGGTCGAGAACCGGCTTGAGAGGATGGAGAAGCTTCTTACGAGAGTGAGCTCACCATCTCCTCTCTAACAATTTCTTTCCTTCTCGCTCTTCCAAGTCTCCCTTCGAAGCTCGAAAGCTTCCTCGTCCTGACTCATCCCTCTCTCCTTCCCTCGTCCTCTCCCAGCTCTCTCCCGGATCCGATTTCACATCCGAACTGGGAGCTCGAATTCCAGATCGTGACTCGTTCGATCTCGATGCTCACAGGCAGCTCGAACCTCCTGGAGCGACCCCGATACGAACTCGGAAAACTGGAGGGGAGAGGAACGCGGGAGCCGTCGCGAGTTCGTCGACTTCGACGCATCAGGTTGGCTTCCTTTCCTTTCTTTCGAAGGGTAGATCTATACCAACACAGAGCTAACCTTTTCCTGTACGGGTCTCTTTTTCTCGAACCTCTGCGCTTTCTTCTTCTTTCAGGCGAGTAGGCATTCGTCGCCGAACTGCTCGACTTCCGAGGTCATGAAGCCTTGGACGCAGGACGGACCTCGAGGAGGTTCTGGAGAGTTTGAGGATCCTGAGGAGGACGAGGTCGAGATGTCGTTGCTGAGCTCGCTCAAGCATTTCACGCTCTCGGACGAGGAGGAGGAGAAGAAGGGATTTGTCGGAAAGGTTCGTTGCTTTGCTCGACCGCTTCCTTTCTGTTCCTCTCCTCTCGTCCTGTTTACTGATCCGTTTTTCGTTGTTTCCTCTCTCGTGTATAGTCGTCTGGTCTTCATCTCATCACGTCGATTCGAGACTTCAAGTACCCTACCGCCAGCACCAGCTCGACGGCGGATCCGTTCTTCGAGAGCTTGACTTCATCGCGTCGAAGTGAGTTCACCGACGCTCGTTCTTCGAGGTGACTCGACAAGCCCCGACTGAAAGGTTCTGTTCATTTTGAATTGCAGGGAGGTATTGGAGACGGCCTCCTTGGGAAGATCTGCTCTACAACTTCAACTCCCTCACCTCCCCTTCCCTCTGGCCTCCTCCGGATCTCATCCAACCTCTCGTCGACTCCTACTTCCTTCACACCAACACCTTCCACCCCGTCAGTCCAGTTGATCAAGTCTTCTTTCCTTCAAGCTACCAGCTCTTCTCCTCGCTGACCTCTCTGTCGTCTCTCTTTCCTCTGCCCAGGTCCTCCACCGACCTACCTTCGAACGAGAATTCGCCTCCAGACTCTACGAAACCGACCGATCCTTCGCCGGTCTATGCTTGACCGTTTTCGCTCTCGGGGCTCGATATATCAACGATCCTCGAGTCACCAACGTCAAAGCCGACGACGAACTCGCTCCGTACTCAAAGGGTTGGTGCTTTGTTCAGGAGTTCTTCAACATCTCGAGATCGTGGGGAGATCTGGGTCATCTTCATGGAATTCAGGCTCTGGCGGTGAGCTGATTCCAGTACCTTTCGAAGAGCTCATTGCTCGACTCGATGCTGACTCTGGGTCTTCGTTTCGTCCTTTTTCAGCTCGCTTGTTTGTTCGTTGGAGGTTGCTCGGATCCTACGCTTCACTGGACTTTGATCGGGACTGCCCTTCGAGCTGTGAGTCCTTCGCCTTTATACCATACCTCTCGACCTCAACTGACTCTCATTCGCTCTTGTTTCTTCGACTCGAAGTGCCTTGTAAGTCTCGTCTCTCGACTGGATCCGAGTCGCCTTCTCGACGCTGACCTCGTCTTCCTCTTCTTCTTCGCCAGGACCTTGGTCTTCATCGACGACACGTCGTTCGAGCGATGGCCCCTGATCAGGCTGAGCTTCACAAGCGTGTCTTCTGGTTCGTTCCTTCTCGGGTTCTCGACGCGTCGAAGAAGGAGAGCCTGACGTGTCTATCTTTTCCCCTTCGTCTCCAGGATTCTCTACATTCTCGATCGAATCACAGCTGGCTGTAAGCTACCTTCAAGAACCATCCAGTCCGAGACTCCAAGCTGACCTCTTCTGCTTCCTTTCAGTCCTCGGTCGACCTGTTGGAGTTCACGATGAGGAGTGAGTCTTCCCTCGTCCTTCCTCTTGCCTCACCTCGGTCTGACGCTGCGTTCATCTTCTCTCCTCACTAGCATCGATGTCGACTACCCTCTCGACGTCGACGACGAGTTTTGGGAGTGCGAGGATTCAAGACTCAACTTCAAACAACCTCCCAACAAGCCTGCGAAAACCGCTGCTTTCGTTTCTATGCTGAAGCTACAACAGATCGTTGGTTACTGTCTGAGAACGATCGTGAGCACTCCTCTACTTTGTCGTACTCTCCCTGAGACCTTTCTGATCCCGGCGTTGCGTTCCTTTCTCTCAGTACGCCATCAACAAGAGCAAGATGATGGTTCGTCTCGTCTCTCCCTTCCCGCTTCTCGTGTTCTTCAGGCTGACCGCTTCCTCCTTCCTTGCAGCTCAACTTCAACACCATCGAAGCTCAACAGCACATCGTCGCCGAACTCGACAGTGGACTCAACGCTTGGCTCGATCAGATCCCAAAGCAGTTCGTCCTTGCTCTCCCGCCATCTCGTTCCTCTTCTTTGTTGCGCTCAACTCTTCTCGACTTTTCTTTTCATTCAGCCTCAAATGGGATCCTCACAACCGAAACAACATCTGGTTCCAACAGTCTGCTTACCTCTACTCCACCTACTACACCACCCAGGTAAGTCTCGACCGTTTTCTTGGAAGGAGGTCGAAGAGACGTGACGGCTGATCGTTCTTCCCTCTCTCTCGAACAGATCCTCGTCCACCGACCGTTCATCCCCTCGCCGTCGAAACCTTCGAGAATTGAATTCCCTTCTCTCGCTATCTGCACCAACGCTGCCAGATCCGGAACTCACGTCATCGACGTCGCTCGACATCGAGAGAGCTTCGACGGACTTGAGATGGTCGCCGTCTCTCAGAGCTTCATGTTCGGAGTCGTCCTGCTCATCAACGTCTGGGGTGGGAAGAAGAGTGGATCGATTGGAGATCCTGACATGGCGTGAGTTTCTTTCCTTCCTTCTTCGACGCGTCGAGAGGTCTCGTTCCTGACGTCGCCCTTCCTACTTCGATCCACAGTTTGAAGGACGTTGGGAAGATTGTTGCTCTGGATACTTCGGCTGAGGGGAGGTGGTTGTTTGCTGGGAAGCTCAAGTCAGTCTCCTCGAACGGTCCTTTCGTCCACCGCGTCGAGTCCGACTGACCTCTCCTTCCTCACCTTCCTCTCTCTTCTTTCCAGGGACATTCTGAATGAACTTGCCAGTCAAACGAACGCTTCCATCAATCCTCCCAGAGCTCTCGACGTCTCCAACAAGCGAACTCGAGATGCGGGAGCGATGGAGACCGATCAACCTTCAGGCTCGACCTCGAAGACAACACCCAGTCGAAGGAGGAGCACGACGACGAGGAAACCATCGGCACCAAGTCGAGCATCAGCTCAGCCAGCTTCGGAAGGCTCCCGACCTTCATCGATCCACCACCCCTCCCCAGGAAATTCCAACTTCCACCCGTCCCCTCGAGATTCAGCTCAAGGATCGTCAACGTCGCTCGACAGGGACATCATGAACGAGACCGGAGTCAACCAAATCCCCGTTCCCTCTCCCTTCTTCAGCAACAACACCCAGTTCTCACCCGACGCGCTCGATCAATCGATGGATCCCCTCAACTTCCTTCCCTTGGGTCAGAACACGAACAACCCTTACGGACTCCCTCTTCCTCCTCCTCCTCAAGCTCAGACTCACAACAGCAACTCTCTTCCTCCACCTCCCTCATCCATCAACCCTACAAACTTAGCCGACTTCTTCCCACCGACGAGAGATCCCAACACCCTCGCTCAACAAGCTCAGTTCTTCGCCTTCCTTCAAACCCAGAACCCAAGCCTCCTTACTCCTTCCCAGCAACCCTCTCAACCTCAATCCCAACCACAACAACAGCAGCAGCCACAGCCGAGTCCAATGCCCAATACGATGCAGCAACACGGTCAACTCCCCTTCCCTCACCACCATTCGAACGGAGGATTCGTTCCTGCTCAACAGCAGCAGCAGCTCCTTCAGCAACACCAGCAGCAGCAGCAGCAAAACGTCGCAGGATCGTCGTCGTCGTCGTCGACTTCGCACTCACAGTTTGGGTTCGAGCAAGGGATGGGACTGGAGTTCTTCAACCCGACGCTCGCTCTTTTCGGAGCGGGAGGAGGCCAGAACAACGGGTCTAGTGGGTCAAGCGGAGGAGCTGGGAATGGGAGCGGGCACCTTGGGAGTGGGTCGAGTAGTGGGAACAACGCGGAGGAGACGACGTCAGGGATCTGGGCGGGTGCGCCGAACGGATTTGAGTGAGTCGTGCCGCTGGTCTCTCTCCTCGTCCTTCGAGGTACTAACCCTTCCGTTCGTCTCGCCAGGATCGACGACTGGTCCTCCTACCTCGCTGGGTTCTCAGTCGGAGACGGCCAGCATCAGCAGCACCAACAGCCTCGACAGTCGTAGACTCGTCGTTCTCGTCGTCTTCTTCCTTCTCTCTCGTTTCTTCCCTGGACGCTTTTCGATACGCACTTTTTTTTCTTCTTTCTCTCCGCAACGTTTATGCGTTTCTCCTTTGTAGCAGTCTCCATCTCGTTGCTTCTTCATCTAGACGTTCCTACTCTTCTCACTTCTCTCTGCGTCTCCTCTTTGCGTCGACGCGCGCGTCTCGTCTCGTCTCTTCTCTTTCAGTTCGCCTTCGCTCTGCTTCGCTATTAAAAGCACACTTCCCCCTTTCTGATGCTCGCCTTTGATAGGCCTTTGATAGAGAGAAAGGAAATCACAACATGGGTGGTCGTTACTGCGAGGTGAAAAACAGAGCGAAACGAAGAAGAGAGAGATCGTCCAAGGCAGCGAAAGAAAGGAGATGGAGATGAAGACAGTAGTGGGTTACGACATCTACGCACAGATGGGTAAAACAAAGGAAAGTGTAAAAAAAGCTATGGAAGTTGAAACAGAAGGAGGAAGAGATAGAGAACGAGCAGCAGGGCCAGCCCGTCGGCGCGTTTCGTTTCGTTCCTCAACCCTTTAAAAAGCGTACCCAACCTCCATCTCCTCCCTTCCCTTCCTCGCACCCAATTCCATCATCACAAAACTTCCTTCCTCACTCGCACTACTCCTCCCCTTGGCCTGACCATGCCCCTCACTGCTGCCTCTCCCGCTGGCGCTCGACGACGTCCTTGACACCCTGGCCGAATTCGAGTTCGAGATCGATCCTCCCCAAGCCGACGCAGCTGAACCTCCATGTCCCGTTGAGCTCTTACTCCCAGCTCTCTTCCTTCCCCTCCCAGTACTGCTGGCTTTCGCATCCTCGGCCGTGGCGACGACCTGAGGAGCTCCTTGGTACTCTGCGAAGGGGTCTTCACGAGCTAGTTGGCAAGGAGAGGGAGGGACGGGGAGTTGGGTTGTTGAAGAGACGGCGAGGTGGGCTGAGGAGGCGGAGGGGTTGTAGAGAGAGGTTTGGGAGCCCGGGGAGGAGTAGATGGTGGTGTTCGGGATGGAGAGGCTTGAGAGGGAAGGGTAGTGATGAGATTGAGGAGACTGGATGTAGAGTTGAGGTGAAGAGATGGGCGTGGGGGAATCGAAGGTGGGTTGGATCGAGGTTCGGTAGGACGAGAAGGGAGCGGGAGAGGAGGGAGTCAGACGCGGAGGAGGGAAGTTGGTGGAAGTGTTGAGAGGAGGAGGTGGGGAGGGTTGGAAAGTTTGCGACGGGTCGATGAAGTAGGAAGTGGCCTTGGGTTCATGCTGGTTCATTCGAAACAAACCAGAACAAGTCAGCGGAGAAATTCTCGCGGCGGAGGAAGAATAGCAGACGACGCGACTCACCGACTCTCCTCCCTCTTTCCAACCCAACGAATCCTGACTCCCTGAATCACTCGTTCTTCCTCCTTCCACCCCTCCTCCTCCTTGCCTAGCAAGGAAAGAACTCTGTCGCTCGTACTGGAACTGAAGAGGCAGACCAGCTGCTCTCTTTCTCCGCAGGAGCCAAAGCAAGATGAGGAAGAAAACGATTGAGAGAACGATTCCGCCGACGACTGCTGAGATGATGATCACTAGGAGGGATCTGAGGGAAAGGAAAACATGATTGTGAGCGAGGAAATGAAGGGGAGAGAGTGAGAACAGAAGTGCAACGAACTTGGTGGAAGGAGAAGGAGTCGAAGTTGCGGAAGCGGACTCGCTGTGAGTAAAGTACAGCAAGAGTCAGGTCGAGCTCAACAAAACTGTCGAGGGAGAAGCGACTCACGGGACGAAGATCACAAGCTGAGTTGCGGTCGATGAGATCAGAGTGCTTGCGGAAGGAAGAATGAGCCTGAGGAGAGAAGAACAACGGAAAAGGAAGGAAGGTGATCAGCTCAGCTCGTCCCTCCCTTGCCTTCCTCCTTTCCCTCCCCTCCCACCCTCTTCGCTCGCAAAATCATGAACTCACTGATCCGTACCAGACGCCAGCACATCAACGTTCGTAGTATCATCGCTCATCCTCCGGAGAGTCGTCCAAAAAGAAGAGAGAAGAGAAGGAAGGAGAGAGAGATTGTCGTCGAGCTCAGCCGCGACTTGGACTTCTTCGAAGGACCGGTTGGATTTTACTGCGATGGGTAGGGTGAGGAAGTCCAAAACGAAAACAAAGAGTGGAAAAGGAGCGTGTGGTATGGGAGTTTGGGGTTAGGACCAGAATCAAAGGGAAGGAAAGAGGAGAGCGCAAAGAAAGACGCGTTTCAGGGGCCGAGGAGGCTCTCTGCTCAGGGGGTGAGAGAGAGGGACGATAAATGAAGGGGAGAGGAGGTGGGCTCGAGGAAAAAAAAAGAGAGAGAGAGAGGTGGTGTAGGGTTACAGATTGAAGACGTACCTGGCGACGAGGGAGGGAGGGTGAGAGGAAGGACACAGGCGGAAAGAGGCTGGTGGGTCGAGCGACGCGTCCCTGCTCGACGCAGTGTGGATCTTGCGGAACGAGGAAACCGCGTGCTGGCTAGCTGCAGTCTCTGAGCATAGCTCCTATTTATGTAGGGGAATTGTTTGGAAACAAGGACCGATCAGCTCTGGCACGCTCGATCCTCAACGAAGCTCGAGGATTCGAAAAGGTCCAAGCTCGAACGCGTCGCTGAACTCACTCTTTTCAACTGTTTGATGTCGTCAGTCTGTTCTGTGCCTCAGATATCGTAGAAACCGTTTCGGTAGTCAGCCTGCGAGTCGTGTACCAGCAACGAAAGTACTGGAAATTCGAGCCTCTCGAGTTTGCGACCTGTTCATCCTTTCGTGCCGCTCCCTTTCCCACCCTCCCCTGCCAGGTGGATGTCAAAAAGTGTTGATATGTAAGCGAGTGAGCGAGCGAGGGAGACGTAAATCGATAGTACTAAAAGTAAAAGTGGGGCGTGACGGACTGAGGTTCCGAGAACGAAGTGACAGTGCGGGAGAGGAAGAAGGAAAGAGGTCAGCGAACGAAAAGAGGACGGAGAAAGAAAGGGCAAGAAGAAGGGGCAAGAAGAAGGCGACTCGACTCACGCAAAATAACAGAAGCGAAGGAGAAGAAGTATCGACCCCCCTGAGGGCGAAGCGAAGGGCCGACGAAGTGAAGAGACAAAGCGAGAGAAAACAAGGAGAACCTAGTTGGCGGCCTGAAAAGAGAGAGGGAGAAGAGAGAGAAGGAGAACGAGAAAGTCAGCATGTGAGTCGTAGGCCGAGAAGGCAGTGAACGAAAAAAAACGTGGGATGGCGAGCTGTTGGTGGGAAGGCAACGACGCGTCGCAACGAGGCGAAAGGGAAAGTAGAACTCACTCCTCCGTCCGGCAGCCTCTCAACCTGGTACCTCCGACTGACGATGTACATCAGAGGCACTCCGGGAACCTTCCTGATTCGACGACGAAGATCTCGATCACACTGCGAGGAAAGAAACGAAGAAACGAAGGAGGTGAGCGGGAGGCTTGAATGAGACGCGGAGGGAGAGAACGCACGGTAGCGACAACGTAACATTTCGAGACGGTGACTCGTTGGACGAGGCAGTCATCGGCGTAGTTTCCCTGGTCTGTGAGAGGAGAGAGACAGGAGATGTGAGCATGAGAGGCGGGAGGAGGAAGGACGCGCGACGGAGGAGGAAAGGAGGGAGAGGAGACGAACGAGAACAAGGGAGTCGCTCAAATCGAGGGTCACGAGCAATCCTGGAAGAGAAAAAGGAAGCAGCGGTGAATAGCATCTGGTCAGCATCGGAGAAACGACTCAACGAGACGCGAAGGCGAACGGGGAGAGCTGCACGAACTTCAAAGCCATCCTGTACTTAGGTCCGAGCTTCTCCAACTCAGCCATGACACAGTCGGTGATCGTAGGAATGCCTGAAACGTCAAACACAAGTGAGCAAAAGCGCGGGCTCATCAGCTCTGAATCGAGAACATGTGGAAGGGCTGAACTCGATTCGAGCTCAACGAGAAGGCGAGCTTAAGAGCAAACGGACTCACACTTGGCAAACAAACAATCCATCATTCCCTGCACCAGCTCGAGCTTGTTCTGGAGGGAGTGGTTGATGAAATTTGTATCTACGAGAACGCGGTAGGGAGGGCCGAGGGAAGGGTTGTGGGAGAGGAAGAGGGAGGTGGAGGGTTGGGGACTGGGAGGTGGGAGAAGAGGGCAAGAAAAGGGTTAGCTCGATGCGATTTGAGTGAGCTCGCATAAGAGAGAGTGTATAGCGAAACGAGATGCTCTAGTACTCCGGGCTCTCTATCGAGAAAGGGAGCTTTCGAAGTGGGAGGGAGAGAAGGGAAGTCGACGACCTCGCCACCCTCTTCTCCCTCTCCTTCTCCTTCCTCCGAGCTATATGCTTCCCTACAAACTGACCCAAGCCGACTCTATACTCTTCGCAAGCAGGTCTTACTTCGTACACACCCAGCAAAGACCCTCTCTCAAGCCCTCCTCGCTCGTCCTACGACCTCTCGCGAAAATGTTGAGCTCGAAGCAGAAACTCACACATGCTTGACGGCCGCTGCCTTCTCGTCCGCAATCTTTTTAGCAGCCTTCTCAGCGTTGGCTTTCCTGTATATATACAAACGAGATTGTCAGGGACTTGTAAAAGCTCAAAAGAAAGTTGAGCCGGGAGGAACTGACAGTCTAGGGTCTGCAGGGTTGATCATCCTCTTGACCGCTCCGAACGCTCTCGTCTTCCTCGCCTTCGATCCTCCGCTTCCTCCGTTCTTGGATTTGGCCATATCTGCTTTAGAGTCTGGTGGTGGTGGTGGAGAAAGGACAGAAGGGGTGAGAGGTGAGAGGGGGAGAGAGGGTGAGAGTTGGAGGAGAGGACGGGGAGGGAAACTTCAAAATGAGAACGCGGAGTCCAGACCGTCGACTTGACCTCAAGCTTCCACTACAGAAACGAACGAGTTTCCTGAAATCTTATCCAGTTCGGACTAGGAGATCGAGTTCTATACATCCACCAGGGAATACATCGACGTGAGTTCTCTTTTCAGTCTCGGGAGAGGAGGATGGAAGGAGAGGGAGCCGAAGGGTCGAGCGATGGAGTTGAGCTCGTCTCTCTTCTCCCTTCTCCTTCCATCCGAGCTTCCTCGATTCTCCGGCATCGATTTTTCAGCGGTATATACCGATCGATCATCTTGGATCGCCGTCCCTTGATTTCGGCTCCGAAACACTTCCCGTTCGCGACAAAATGAGCTCAAGAGCTGACCTCCTCCTTCCTTCCCTCCTCGTCTTCTAGCTCGACCACTTCGATCCCCTCTTCCCCTCTCCTACTATGGCTCCCACCCCACCTCCCCTCTCTGAATCGGATCCCGCCTACAACGACGTCGTCCTCGCTTTCCTCAAACGACGAGGTTACTCTCGAGCCGAGGAAGCTCTTCGGAAGGAAATCGAGGGCAAGAACCAACCAGCAGCAGCGGCTTCACCAGGAGAGGGATCAACAGCAGCAGGAACTTCTACAGGAGCAGGAGCAGCTGCGGGAGGAGCAGGCGGAGCATCTACTCCAGTAACAGGAGGAGCAGCAGCTGCTTCCAACACGGTCAACCTCCCTACTCTCGTCCAACGATCCTCCAACGTTCCTCAACAACGAGCGACCGGTCCTCCTCTCGCCAACGGTCAAACTCCCCCAGACGCTCACGTCGTTTTCAACTATCTCCTCCAAACCTTACCACCAGCTTCCTTGCACGCTCTAGGTCTCACAGCAACAGCAGCAGCCAACGCTCAGGCAGAGAAGGAGAGGAAGGCAGCCAACGGAGGAACTGGACCTGGAGGAGTCGCTGGGAATATAGTCAAAGTGCTGGAACCTATGGAGAGGGTAGTAGGGTACGAAGGGTTGAAGAGATGGGTAGAGAGTGGGCTGGAAGGTTGGAAGGTCAGCTCGAGAGCGGAGGAAGGGAAGGAGGAGGTGTTGAGCTCGAGCTGACCTCGTTTTCCTTTTCTTCCTTTCCCTCTTTGTTTCTTCTTCCTTTTTCAGGCCGAGTTGAGGCATCTCCTCTTCCCTGTCTTCGTTCACACTTTCCTCGATCTCGTAGCTACCGGTTTCCCTGCAGCAGGTTCGTATCTCTCTCCCTGATCGCGTCTCCTCCCTTCCTCGTTCCTGACCTCCTCTCTCGCCTTCATCCTTCCCCAGCTCGAGCCTTCTTCCGAAACCACTCTCCGCCCCTCCGAGCTCTTCACTCTTCACCGCTCTCTACGCTCTCCGCTATCTCCTCCCCAACGCACATCGCCAATTCTCCTCTCGCTCGTCGGTTCCGATCCGAGAAGTACGTCGTTCGAATGTCTAGAGGTGGCTTCGGACTGCTCGTTGGATGGATCAGTTCGGGAGGAGTGGAGGGAGAGTGGGAAGGAGGGAACAAGTTTGAGAGAGGGAAGGAGGCGGTGAGAGGGGTGGTGAATGAGCGGATCTTGGTGGATGGTGAGTCTTGATCGAGTCGCTTCTCCTCGTTTTCTCCTCCTCTTTATCAATGCTCTGATAAATCTTACTCGCCGCTCCTTCACATCTCTCCCAGTCGCCGAATCAACCAAGCCCATCTCCTCCCTTGCTCTCCTCACCGAAACAGGTCTTCTCGCCTCTCACCTCCCCAATCGACCTCCAGGTCCCACCGCCAAACCCTCCCCTTCAGCTTTCAACGATTCTCAGCCTCCTCTCAAACTCGGTATCCCTCTCTTGTCTCAGAAGCTAGCCGAGGAAGTCACGAAGGTCATCAAAGCCGAGGACGCGTCCAACGCTCCTCCTCCTCCTCCTCCCGCCGCCGTCGTTCCCAGCCCTCCAGGTCCCGACGGAGCAGCTGCTCCTCCTCCTCCAGCAGGAGCGGATGGAACCCCAGCAGCACCAACAGCAGCTTCGTCATCGTCGGCAACAGCGATGGACGTGGACCCTTCAGCACCAGCTCCAGCTGCACCAGCCGCCGAAGGAGCAGCTTCAACCTCAGCAACCCCAGCCGTTCCACCTCCATCCAACCTCCCTCCGCCACCTCCACCCCTAGGTCTCGACGTCCCTCTCTCCGATCCAACCCTCCTCATGCCATCCGACTCAGACCTCATCCCCTTACCTCAAAACTTCCGAACCTTCGACGTCAAACGAGAAGTCTCCAAAATCCTCGACTCTCGCAAACGGATCCGACTCGGCCCTACCTCCTCCACCTCCTCTGCCGACGGATCCTCCTACGGTCTTTCAGCCTCGGGAGCAGCTTGGGAAGGGGAAGGAGTCGAAGGAAGAGTTGTGCTGCCTTCGGTGTGCGCGTATACGTTCCATGACAACGGGGAGGGAGTGACGAGCACGAGGTTCTCGGACGATATGAGCTTGTTGGCTGCTGGGAGCGAGGAGAGTGTGGTGAGGGTTTGGAGCTTGAAAGGGGAGAGGTTGAGAGGGTTGAGGAGTGATTACGAGGCGGGGAGTGTGAAGGATGGTGAGTCCTGTCTGCTCGATCTCGGCGAAGAAAGGCGCGTCGAAACAAGACTGATCGTTTCTTTCTCTTCCTCGTTTCTTTACCTACTTCTTTCTCCTTCACCTATTCCTTTGCCTTTCCTTGCTCCCACAGCGTCCTCCCTCAAGAAAATCCGAGAGAAACCCGGCTCTCCCATGCGGAAACTCATCGGTCACTCCGGACCCGTCTACTCCCTCTCCTTCTCCCCTCTCACCGGTTCCTCCGCTCCTCCCAAACATCTCCTCTCCTCCTCCCAAGATGGTTCCGTCCGTCTATGGTCCCTCGAATCGTTCTCGGCTCTCGCTGCCTACAAGGGTCATCAGGAACCGGTCTGGGACGTCGAGTGGGGACCGATGGGAGTCTACTTTGCGACGGGGAGCAGGGATAGGACAGCTAGGATCTGGGGAACGGAGAGGAGCGGAGCGTTGAGGATTATGGTGGGACATCTGGGGGATGTTGAGGTGAGTTTCTCTTTCTGCGTCGGAGGGAAGCGAGGGGATGAGACGACGAGGAGAGGACGCGATTGACCAGTTGTTTCTTCTCTCTTTCGTTCGTCTTCGATTATTTATCTCATTCTCGCAGTGCGTCAAGTTCCACCCTAACTCGCTCTACCTCGCCACCGGATCAGCCGATCGGACCTGTCGACTCTGGGACATCCAACGAGGAGCCTGCGTTCGTCTTTTCGTCGGTCACCACGACAACGCCGTTTCTTCCCTCGCTATATCTCCAGACGGCAGATATCTCGCGTCCGCAGGTGAGTCTCTACTTCCTCTTTTTCGACCCTTCCTCCTACTGGGTCCTCCCAATTCCGCGTCGCGTCCCAACGCGTCTTCTCCGAACCCGTCCCTGACTCCCTTCCTTCCTTCCCTTCCTTACCTCGCAGCCGAAGACTACACCATCAACCTTTGGGATCTCGGTTCATCCCGTCTCATCAAGAAAATGTCCGGCCACACCTCCACCATCAACTCCCTCGCCTTCTCGTCGGAATCCGCCCTCCTCGTCTCAGGTTCAGCAGACTGCACCGTTCGAGTTTGGGACGTCAAATCCGCCGAGACGGAGGGGACGATCGTCTCCCTGAACGGAGGTGCTGGGACGGGAGCTGGAGTCGGTGGGACGAAAGCTGGAGAGGGGAAGGAGAACGAGAAGGAGAAGAACGTTCCTGGACCTGTTGTCGGAGGAGTTGGGACGGAGAAGGGAGAGTTGCCGATGGGGGTGGGGCTGGGGAAGAAGGAGGGTGGAGTTGGGGGTAGAGAGGTGACGATGCGGAAGGGAATTTTGGGTGGGATGGAGAGGAGGTGGTGAGTCGATCTTTTTTCGTTCTTCGTTCTTCCTTCCTCGTTCTCGCTCTCGCTGACTCGCTGCTCCTTCTTCTCTTGCGTCGTCTTCGTCGTGAATTCGCAGTCCTTCGCTGTTGACGACCTTCCCAACGAAACGAACCCCGATCCTCAACGTTCAGTTCACCCCGAGGAATCTGTGCATGGTCGCTGGGGTTTTCTCGCCGTTCGATAAACACTAGTGTTTCGTCTCTCTCTCTCTCTCTCTCTCTCTCTCTCTCTCTCTCTCTCTCTCTCTCTTGTTATGTGTCCACGCTTTGGGTTTCGATTTGTTTGTGTTTTCGAGATGGTCGATGATTGTGAAAATGAAACGGAAGGAGACGCGATGAGACGAAAGAGAAGCCAAACGAAGAAGCGGACGTGAATTCGACCTGGCGAATGAAAGGCGACCGACGGGGACTCAAAAAGGAGATACCTCGAGTACTAGAGTGGTGAAAAGGGCATCGTTACGATTCGTAAAGTAGGGGAAACCCAAGTCGACGCGTCGAGTTGCGCCGCTCTCCCTCCCATCCCCGTCCTCCGTCCCTTCCCCAGAACCAACTAGACTGAACAACATGCTTCCAACATACACACACTCTCTTCGACCAAGATTAACCTAGCTCCTCTCCTTCCCTCCCTCCCGTTCCGCCCACAAAAACCAACTTCAACCCTCAGAGTCAATCCTCCTTCTTCCTCTCCTCCCCATCCGGCTCTTTCGAGAACGGGTCTTCCTCCACCTCCTCCTCTACCTCTACCTCCTCCTCAAACTCAGCCTCTTCTTCCTCCTCTTCTTCGTCGAGAAGATCCTCCTCGTCTTGTTCCTCGGCTGTCAGGGGAGGGAGATCGTCGTCTTGGAAGTGTGAGAGACGAGAGGGAGGGAGACAGGCGGAGGGAGGGAGGGAGGGAGAGAAGGAAAGAAAGAGTCAGCGGAAAAGCTCTGAGGTTTCGTTTCGATCCAGAACTCAAGTAACAACACCACGCCTTCCCAGTTCTCCAAGAGACCTTCCTACCTCGCAACCAAACCCATCGAAGAGAGAGAGAGAGAGAGAGCTCGAACACTCACAAGACCCGTCGTTCTCGTCGTCTTCGTCCTCCTGCTGAAGCACAAAGAGATCCTCCCCTATATCGATTTCATCCCCGTCGGCGAAAAGAACCCTCTGGATGTTGCCGCTGCAGGGAGCGACGATCTCGGTTCGGATGGTCTAGAACGAAAGTAGGAGGAAGGGGGGGGAGGGGAGGGTGAGCTCGAGTTCGATTGAATCTCCTTCCGAGACGAGGACTAAAGAAAGGTTCGGGAGGGAGGGAAACGTACGTGTTCGATATACCTGTGAGATCCAAGCGAGTAACCAGTCAGCTGAGAGTCTCGAAAGACTCGAGAGCGAGCGTGAAGAGAGAGAGACAGAACTTCGACGCACCCAAGCACCTCGCCTTCCTCCACCCGATCTCCTATCCGCTTATCCGTGATCTCCGTGATGGTGTGGGTCCCAACTTCGTCTGGTTCTTCGGAGCCGTCGAGGGAGAGATGCTGATCACGAACAAAAGTCAGTTTCAAGGAAGAGGAAGAAGGGAAGGGAGGTGAGGAAGGTGAGCTCGGAACGAAAGGAGACGAACGATGAGGGTTTGGACGCTTGAGCCTGTGAGTAACAGAAAGAAACGCTTAGGATGAATGGTTTTAACGACATAAGAGAAGAAAGGCTACTGACGACTTGAAACTCCAGTGTAGGATCGGGAGAGAGCACTGGAGGAAGCGAGGAGGGGGAGGAGGGAAGGTCGGAAGCTGAACGAACGAACGGACGGAAGGAGCGGTGAGCTTCGTTCGTCGAGAAAGACTGAGAGGACGGAAGAACGCACGAAGTAGAAGAGGGGGAGGATGAGAGGAGGATCCTAGCGAGAGGTCTGGCGAGTGAACGGGAGAACATGGTCTAGGAGAAGAGGGAGATGGAGGTTGAAGGGGAAGGAAGGACGTTCGAGCTCACCTCTTCGTTGCAAGAGACAGCCCGCAGAGGCTGAAATTGAGCCCACTTTTTTTTGCTTCGTCTGTTTTTGAGCTCTAGTGATTCTTGCTCCTTGCTGAAGAAGTCCGTTCCATGCGAAATACCATGGGGTTTGGGGAGGGGAAGAAGAAACAGGACGAGGATGAAGAGGGCGAGACGATCGAGGAAGCGTTTCGTTCTGTCCTTCCTGGTCCGCTACCAGACATTTTGGAGGTGTTCTAGATCTAGAATCAGAAGGGCTATACACTGCTTGGCCTCTGTAGCTGTATCAGACGGAGCTTTATCGCTCGAGCGACGACTTCAGCCCAACCGCGACGCGACTTTTCCCTCTCGACTTCAGCATCGCTTTCCATTTGTCGAGAAGCTTCGGCATCAGTCTCTCTACTCTGAATCCATCTATACTTCACCGGCGGCCTCGAGCCAAGTCACGGAGGCTCCAAGGGAGGGAGGAGGGAAGGGAGGAAAGCCTCGACGAAGAGGAGAAGAAGATGTTCGTCGCTGGAAGCCTCCTTCGCCTCGACAGACAGTCTAGCTTTTTTTTCGTTCGCTCTACCTGGAACAGAAGTGGGTTCATCCTCAAGAAAAAGGCGTTCAAAAAGTGCCCGATGTGGTTGAGGAGGAACGAAGAGAGAGGGAGGTCAGCCTTCCAAATGAAACTTCGCGAGCTCAACTTTCGGACCTCCTTCCCTCCTCTTTTTTCAGACCTCAACACCCACCACACCCCCAAGCAGCTCCACCTTCTTATAGATAGGCACCTCGGAATGTCCTTCTCTTCCGCCATTTCTCGAATCGCTCGTCCTTTGGTCGTCGGTCGACAGCTCCTCTCCTCCTCTTCCCTCCTTCCCTCCTCCTCCTCCTCTTCGTCGTCCTCCTGCTCTTCGCTCCCTCGCTCGTTCTCAACCTCGACTCCAACAGCCTCCGAGGACAGCACCTATGGATTTGTTAGTCTATATCCCGTCCCAGATCTTGAGCTCTCCTCGCTGAGTTTTTGCTTCTTCTTGCCTTCAGTCCAACGACTCTCCTTCCTCCTCCTCCTCCTCCTCTCGTCCCTTGCACCAACGTCGAACTCCTTCTCCTTCTCGCTCCTCCTCTCGCTCACCACCATCGAACTTGAGATCCCGTCCTGTAGGTCTGAGTCCGAAGAACCAAGCTCGATCCGACCAGAAACAGGCGGAGGGAACGTACGGACTTTCAGAGGTGAGCTCGACTTTCCTTCCTTCTTTCTCTTTCTCTTTCTCTCTCTCTCTCTCTCTCTCTCATTCTTCTCACTCTCCCCTAACTCCTTTTTATTTTTCCACTTCTACCTATCTCGTCGTGTGCCGTCGCTTCTCTCTCGCAGCCGCTCTCCCCCTCCTCAACCACCTTCCTCTCCCCGACCTCCCTCCCCTCCGTCCTCTCCCCTCCTCCCCTCCCTCAACGCCTCTCGTTAACCCTCCCAACCTTGAGCTGGTTCGAAACCCTCTCGTACCCCAACTGGCATCGACTCCTGCACACCTTGGACCCTCCAACTCGACTCGACTACCAAAGGAAATACAAATATCTCAAACGAGCTTTAACGAAACCCTCGTTGGAGATGAAGGAGCACTACCTCTCTCTAGCCACAGAGCTCCTCAACAGGGAGGACGAACGGGCTACTGGAAAAGGGGCTCTGAGGATCGAGGGTCCCAAAAGGGATAAGAAGGACGGAGGAGAGTTCTTCAAATCTGTCAACGTCTTCAAGAACAAGGATTATAGAGGCGGGGTTTCCCCAGCGGAGTGGTTCTTGCTGAGCGAGCAGGAGAAGGAGGTCCAGAGGCAAGAGGCGAGGGAGAGGTTGGTGAGGGAGACGCCGGAGGAGGGAGGGGAGAGGGAGGAGTTGCTGAGGAGGTTGGAGGAGATGGATAGGGGGAAGGAGGAGAGGAGGAGGAGGAGGGAGGGGAAGGAGTAGAGCTGGTTTTGGTTTGAAGGGGTGTGTGTCGCGTTATTTTGTATGCGTCGGGAGGGTCGCATTAGGCAATCTCTATGTTTGTTTGATGCTGGAATCGATCATGGTTCGCTTTCGAAAACCTCTCTTCGCTGCTTCGTTTCGTTTTCGATCGAAAGCTCGGACGCGTCGTTCGTCGTCGTCCTTCCCTGAAGACGTCGCACGGGGGCGCTCGTTCTGCCCTCCTCTCCGTCCACCTAAGACTTCTCGATGGGCTAAGATGTCGGAGACGAGAACTGAGAGAATCTCAAAGAGGCGTTCACCACTTGAGAGCGTCCGAGGGTCGTTCGGAAGTGAGCAACTGTGGGTCAGCCAGCTAGAACGAGGAGAAATATCGCCGTCGGATCTCGATGCGCTCCCGGAGAGGCGGGAAGCTAGGCACAAAAAAAAAAGCAGCGATATCAATCCAAACAGGGAAGCAGGGTTGACGTTGAAAGGAGGGAGGGAGGGAGAGAGAGAAGCAAGAAGTCGGGTCGACGCGTCGTTTCTTCTTGCCTTTCTGTTCTTGCTCTCCATTGTCTAGACTAACGCTTCGAGCTCACTCCTGTTTTCCTTTTCTTTCTCAACCTCCAACACTTTAACTAAGCTCGTTAACCAAAGTCGTATTTCACTTCAAAACACACACAAAGGAAAGGAAAGGGCAGCCCAGCTCGACTCGACTCGAGCACGCACACCTCAAATCAAACCTTCTCGAACGTGTCATTCCAAGCCTCCAACACCTCCCTCTCCCCCTTCTCCGCATCCTCGGGAACCTCAAACTTCTCCAGCCCCAGCACCCTCCTCGCTTCGAGCGAGACGACGTTCGAAGGGGTGGATCGACCGACGTTGAGGGACTCGCCTTGACCCTGAGGGAAATCAGGCGAGGGGAGGCCGAGGGAGAAGTTCTTGACTTGCTTGCGGAGGTGGATGGCGCTGAGGGACGAGGATGAACGAAAGGGGGGGGGGAGGGTCAGGATGGGGAAGAGGAGGTGAGGAGAGGAGAGGGAGAGGGAGAGGATCGGACGAGACGAACTTTTGGTGCGTTAAAGGAATGGCAGGGATGTAGAGGACGCTGGAGTCTCCGGTTCCGTTGTGGTTCTTCTCGACGGCGTGGATGACGTCGGAGAACCAGTAGACCTGCGGAAAATCACAACGAAAGAGAGAAGAGTCAGAACGCAGAACGATGATTCGAATCGAAGGGAGACGGCGTCGGATGAGAAACGAAAACAAACCTGATCTCCAGGTTTCACTCTCGGCATCGAAGTCATCGTTTCCTCGAGTTTGAGATGGGGGTGAGAAGCATCGGTGAGTTCGAGACCTGTTTTGAACGAAGCCCAAAGTCAGAATCAGAATCACTGGACGCGTCGAACGAAGCGAAAGGGAAAACTGGGAACTCACCGAGTCCAGGAGCACTTCCAGGGAACGCAGTACTCTCGAGATCCACAGTCCAGTCCTCGGCTTTCAGGCTTCCTCCAGCGTTGGGTTTAGGAGAGAAGAACGGTCGAAGCATCACGTACGCATTGGCGAGTCTGACGTTGGGGAAGACGCGAAGGGTTCCTTCTCCTGGACCGGTGTTGGAGAGGGAGGTCCAGCCCTGATCGAAGGATCGAACAGAGGAAGGCGGTTAGCGTGAGTAGGTTTAGGAGTGAGGAAGAGGGAAATGAGAGAGGGGACGAACCTGCCACGGCCTCAACACTCCACAAGCTCCTTTTCCCACGCGATACATGTCCATATCCGCATCGATTCGAGGAGTGATGTCGTAAGGATTGTGCTCTTTCCATCCTTTCGAGTCGGCGGAGAGGATGTCAGCGAAGCAGGATCGGTAGGCTGGGAAGCGGAAACGAGAAGGGAGAGAACGAGAGTCAGTTCAATCCGACGCGATCTCGTCCGACTCGTCTCGTTGATTAATGCAGCAAGAGCTTACCAGAATCCTCCCATCTCTCCAAACTACCTCCGTCAATGTGAGGCCCAAGAGCGAACTTGGCGTCTCCGGGTGTTCGGATCCTCAGACGATCGTAGTAGGAGACAACGGTGCGAAGAGAAACCTTCGCTTCGGCCTTGTTGGAGGTAGGGAGGAAGTCAAGAAGCCAGCGTTGGGTTGCGACGATGTTGGGATGAGTTCGAGCTGAGGTTTGAGATTTGCTGTTGTAGAACTCGAAGACTTGGATCTCCTCGGCAGGGAAACCTGAACGAAGAGAAAAGAGCAAGGTCAGACTCGGGTGGACGAGGACGGAAAGGGACTAGAGAGGAAGCAACGAACCTCGGACGTGCTCCTTATTGATGCGAGCGTACTCCAAGATGTCTGCCTTCCACTTGAGAGCTTCCTGGAGATCGATAAGAAAAAAAAAGAAGAACAAGTCAGCGAACGAAGCGGCAAGAGAATCAACTGCCGACGGGGGGATCTTCGAGCAATGCGAACCTGTTCCGAGACGGCTCCCTCGATAATTACAGAGCCAGTCTTGAAGATCCTATCCGAGAGCTCAGGGTCGATGGCTCCAGCCTTGATCTGAGAGAAAGGGAGTCGAGGGACCATCTGGAAAAGAAAAGAAAAACGAAGCACCGGTCAGCCTTCCGAATCGCCGAAGTCGACGTCCTATTCTCCTTCGACTCACCTCCTTGCCTCCGTCTCTCTCAGTAACGATCCTCTTGGTCTCGACCTCGAGCTCTGTGAGGACCTCTTTCCATCGAGTTTCTAGGGAAGGGTGCCAGAGCTTTGAAGGGAGGAACAGGGTCAGCTCTTGAGCTCGGAAAAGGACGAGGGAAGGAGAGGTCGAGCTCACCTTTTTCTTCAGGTCGGAAAATCGCTGAGGAAGGACCTGAGCTCCAATAGAGGTGGAAGCGAAAGCGTCCATAATGGAGCCCCCATCTTCTGCTGGTGCCGGAGTTGCTGCTAAAATGCAAGAAGTCAAAAAGGGAGAAAAGCCAGGGAAGAGGAAGAGGGAGGAAGGGGAGGAAGAGCTCTCACGTTGAACTGAAGCGTGGCGAACACCTCGAAGAACGAGGGTTTGGGGGAGAGTTCGGGACGATGTGAGAGTGGTACGAATCATGACGTTGGAGAGATAAGTGTGGGAGGTCGAGAGGATGGTCGTGGTTTGAGGAAGAAAGGTCGAGCTCAGGCGACCTCGTCCAAGGTCCCACCTCGGACCGGCCAATAGGAGATTCAGAAATCGTGGCAGCCTCGGTGGTCCTGCCAGAAATACAAACTTCGTCTTGTGAAAAGATGAAAATTTCATTAGATCGTTCACCACCTCCCGGATCCAGGGATGAAGGAGGGAGGCCAAGAAGAGTCGTTGGGCGCGCCCGTCGAAGGCATCGAGGAGAAGTTGGTGTGGAGATAGCTGCGAAGGGAATAGACGACCCAGTAAAATAAGGTCAGGATCCGTTCGAAGGGGTTGAACTGAAGGAGGGAGACGAAAGGCTCACGTTGGAAAAGCCACATCTCCCTCGAACGCGTCCGCCCCTCCTCCTCCTCCTCCTCCTCCCATGTCGAAGCCTGCTCCGAAATCCGCGACGCCCGCTCCTACACCTCCTCCCATGCCCAACGAGCTCATATCTCCGAAGCTCATAGGACTCGCGACTCCAGGACCGATCCTTGACGGCGACGAGAGCGAGGCGAAGAAGTCGGATTGATCGAGTTGGACGGCGGAAAGAGCGGAGGCGACGTCGTTGTTTCCGCTGTGTTGCTGGTGCTGAGGGAAGGATGAGGACGAGAAGAGGGTAGGGGTGGTGACGACGATGTTTTCGTGAGTAATCTGGGAGGAGGTGTAGGTTTCGAGGAGGCTGGCGAGAAGAAGGGCGTGAGGAGAGGAGGGCGGCGGCGAGGTGAGTTGGATGGACTGGATGAGGGTTTGGACGAGGGAGAGATCTGGGAAAAGAAATAGAGCAGACTATTTTAGCATCCGAGCAATCGATATGGGTAGGCTATCGAGCTCACCGTCTCTAGAGGCCTTTCCCGACGAGACTCCTTCAGCGACGATGTTGGCGGCGAGTTTAAAGTACTGCAGAAACGATATAGGGATCAGGGCCCATCTCTTTCGGCAGGATCTGGGAAGACTCACCATCAAAAGACCCAAGGGAAGTCGGCCAGCCGACGAACCCAATTCGACGTTAGTGTTTAAGACCTGAAGTAACGCCCTCGAAGTTGCAAGGCACGACGCATCGTCGTCCGCTGTTGGGCCATCTGCTTTGCATCGCTGGATAATCGATCCGAGAAGGGTGCTACTGTGATAGATGAGGACGAGAAAGCTGATCGAATGGAAGAAAAGGGAGTCGTCGATCAGCAAGGTGTTTTGAAAGAGAGGAAGGGGAGAGGAGACGAACTTGAGAGCTGCTGGGTCTGGGATTGTCGAAAAAGCTGAAGTCCCAAGATTGGAAGCTGCAGAAACGAGAGCGAAGAATGAGCAGAAGTCGATATCGAGAAGAGCAGCAGGGCGACTCACAAGCGATGGCACCGAGCCATTTCTTCGCCCACTAAGAAAACGAAGAAGATGGTCAGACGAACGCTTTCGGTCAACGCTTCAAGACGAGTAGACCCACCTCATCAACCTCTGTGAAACGGAACACAAAAAGGGTCATTATCGCTTTCGAGGTTGGGAGCGAGGGGGAGAGAGAGAGACTCACCGAGCTTGAATCTCTTCACAAGCACCTCGTCCTGATACCCCAACGCGTCTCTCCTCGGTTCCCCCCTCACACCTCGTGCTCTCGAAGCTAGCATCTCGACGATACTGGGGAACGACCTCGCTGCGAAGGAACAAACGAGGCCGTGCATGATTTTGGAAAGAGCGGCGACGGCTTGGAAAAGAGGTGGTGTTGCCACGGTTGTTAAGGAGGGAAGATCGAGTGGTGGGTTCGCCGGCAGCAATGGCCGAGAGAGGGTGAGAGACGAGTGGATGAGTTCGGTTATCTGGAGACGGGAAGTTGGGGAGGAGGAATGCGAAATCAGCGACGCGTGATCTCGAATCGACGAGAGACGCGACTCGAAAGTCGAAGGACGGACGGACTCACCTGCACTAGTTCCCAAACTCTCTTCCTGTGCTCCTCTCCAACTTTCCCACCCCTCAAACATCTATCAGCAGCCAATCTCCATGCCAGACCCATCAACACCTCTCCTCTCCTCCCTCCTCCGGTCTCTCCTCCTCCTTCCAGACCAACCAACCAAGTCATCGTCACACACAGTCCAAGTATATCATCCAGTTCTCCAGGTTCCGACGGTGTTGAGCTTCCTTCGCGATTTGGTGGTGACGGTCGAAGAGGAGCGAGGACGAGATCCGAAAGAGCGAGATCGAGGAGGTGAGAAGTTTGGAGATGAAGGGAGGTGATTTGAGGAGAAGGATGAAGGAGTGTTGCTGCTGCCAGGACTGCTGCGAGAAGTAGTTTCGAGGGTCGAGGAGACGGCGGAAGAGGAAAGGACCAGAGGTGAGGGAGGAGATTGGTGTGGAAGCTAACGGGAGGCAAAGAAGGGACAAAGAGAGAAGAAACGGATCAGACGCGTCTTCGACTGCAGAACAGATCCTCCCCGAGGATCCGCACGAGACCATAGGTGAGATCAATGAACTCACAACTCCCAGCAGGTCATAACTCCCTCGAAAGTCAGAGCCGTCATGTCGACCTCTCGCCCTCCATCGAAGATCGACGTTCGAGTCTCCTGTAGCTGCTCGAGCGTCAATCCCAACGTGTCCGCCATCGACCGAAACCGCTCTGTCATCTGAGGTGATCCTATCTGTGGAGGAGGAAGAGACGGCGGCGGCATCGAGTTGCTGGTTTGAGGAGTCGAAAAGAAGGGAGGAGAGCGAGGTGGAGAGTTGCCGAGTCTGTGTTCCGACTTGATTTCCGACTGCTTGGGAGTTGGTTGAGAGTAGGAGTTGTAGGGGAGTGGTTGTTGCGAGTCCGGAAACGATTGAGAGAGTTGACGATTAGAGGAGGAGGAGGGAGGACGGACGATGCTCATGCCTGAGGAGGAACGTGTCGGAGAAGACGGTCGGTGGTTTGCTGCACGCATTTCCGATTCGAGAGATCCTAAGCGACGTTCGACCATTTCCTGCCTGTAGAGTGAAGCGCGGAGACGAGAACAGTCAACGAAAGCGACGCGTCGCAAGTCGGACGGACGACAAAAGCTCCGGATGGAAACCACGTCGAAGCGAGCAGACCACGAGATTATCAGCACAACGAGTGAAAGGAACTTACCACTGAGCGTCGTCGATGAGGATAGCAGCCTTCAGAAACGAGCAGAAAAAGAGGGCGAGACGGGTGAGCTTCGGTTCCCGGACTCAGGGAGGGTGATCTTCTCACATTCGCTCTAGGTTTGAAGATACAGTCCGAGTTGCTAGCCTTGCAACGAGCACAAGGAGGGTTGTCTCCGCCTTCGCACTTCATCTGAAGAAAGGACAAGAAAAGACCGAAGGGAAGGAGGGTAAGCGGAGATAAGAGCGATCAATCAACCTGTTTCTCGAGCTCGTTCCTCTTCGTTGCCGGACCTTTTGACGTCGACAGTTGACTGAACGGGATAGCGATGACAGCAGGTCAGTCCCACGATGTACGATCTCGGACTAAGCAGCAAAGAAACGATAGAAAAGCACTCACGACAAGCTTTCCCCGTTCGATTCTTCCCTCCCTCCTCCTTCTCGTCCTCCTTGACGCTCTTTGCGGCCTTCTCTTTGCCCTTCTTCTTCTTCTTCTCCTCTCCATCTCCACTACCGTAGTCTCCCTCTCCCTTCTGACTCGTTGAAGGAGCTCTTGAGCGCTTCTTTCCTTGACTGCTGGGGCCAGCTTCAGAAGAGGAGGGAGTCGTCGACGAGAGATCCATCGGAGGAGGCGGAGGAGCCGCGTTCGAGAAGACTGCTGGACCTGGGATATGCGAGGGACCTGGGAATGAGCTGGGTGGATACTGGCGAGGGTGAGGTTGAGTATAGGATCCTGCTGGGAAAGGCAGCATCGAAGGAAGGAGGACGTTTGAGGGAAGGGAAAGAAAGAGTCGAGCTCAACAAATGAACCTTGCGGCGAACCCGCCGGTCTGTCTCTCAAAGGAAAAAATAAGTACATCTCTCGTGACCTTGACGACAGAGCTCTGTGATATACAGAGGAGGTGAGAACCAGGTTAAGAAAACTGCTTCAGCTCAAATTTGGTCCCGAAATCGGGAAGGAAAGGAAGGAAAGGAAAGGGTGAGCTTCGTTCGACTTCAAACCACCACCCTCTTCTTCGAACGACTCCTTCTCTTCTTCCTTTCACCACTGCATCCGTCGCTCTCGTCTAGGATCGCAAAGGCCCTCGCCCTTCAACCTCTCCTGCCATGTCTTTCTCTCCCTCCTACGACCAGCAGCAGTACTCCTCTCCCGGAGGTGCTTCCTTCTCCCCTCCTCCTCCTCCCACGACGAACCGAAACTCCAACAAACCTACAGGGAAAGGTTCTCGAGGTCCCTACAAACCCAGAGCCAACAAGCTCAACCCCTCAGTTGGAACCTCCGTCTCTCCTCAACGTAACTCTTCAGCTACTCCAGCTCCTCCCAAACGAGTTCGACCTTCCAAGAAGAAGCAGAAGGAACGATCCCTCTCCCTCGAGGACGACATCGACGAGGACGATCTCGTAGACGGAGCAGGAGACAGCAGGATGAACGATGCTGGGCTCAGCAGGGACGACGACTACGACGAGGATCTCGAAGGACGAGCTGGAAGTAGGAGCAGGAGCGTGATGGGAGGGAGTCGAGCTGGAACTCCCATGGGTGGAGGAAGGAGGAGAGAGTCGACGATGGACGGTGGGAGGGAGGGGACTGCTGGAGCTGGTGGACCTGGATTGGAGGAAGAAGAAGAGGAGGAAGATGACGAGGATGAGATGGGAGGTGGTGGGGCGGCTGGAGAGGCGAAGGAGGTGAAGGAGAGGTTGGACGAGGTCAAGGAGGCTCAGATGTACGTTCACTCTCTCTCTGTTTGCTCCTTGCTGGCTCTTCGTAAGTCTGAGGAGAGGGAGATAGAGCTGATACGTGCGGTTTGTCGTTCTCTACAGGCTTCTCGTCGACCACATGGACAAGAATCAGCGAGCGAGGTTCGACTCTTGGAAGACCTCGTCCTTCCCTCGAGCTCAGATGAAGAAGGTAAGCCCTAGATCCTTCGTTCACACCTCTTTCGATCTTCTCATTCACCTCTTGGACTCTTCAGACGGATAAGTTGGCTGAGTCGGGGCTCAGCGCCTTGTGCGGTTCGAGTCGAGTCGCGCTCGAGCTCAACTCTTCCTTCCTTGCTCCTTCCATCAATCTGCCCCCTCAACCTCTACAACCTTCCTGGCCCCAGTCTTAATCTCACGGTTGCTGACGAGCTTGGAACTTCTCTTCTTCTACAGTACATTATCCACACGACGTCTCACACCATCTCGGACGAGCTCGCTCAGATCGTTGGAGGTATCTCGAAGGTTTACGTCGGTCTGATCATCAGAAAAGGTTCGTCTCAGCTTCACTCACATTTTTCATACTCTACATCGTTCTCCTTGTTCCAATCTCGAAACTGCTAGAGAGTTTGGTCGACTTCGAAGTCGACTGAACGAGACTCGACGCGTCGCTCCCTCCTCGCCCTGCTCGAGCGCTTTCGAAGCGAGGCCAGGCTTTCCCACCTCCCTTTCGACAACGTTTCTTCCTATACTTGCACCGTTCCATCTACCTACTGTCTTCGTATCTCGCTCTTAGTCTACCTCCAAAGCTGACCTCGTTTTTCCCTCCTCCGTTCTCCTCTCTCAGCCCGAGAAGTCCAACAGGCCCAAGGTCATACAGGTCCTCTCACTCCCTTCCACCTCCGGGAAGCTCACCGTCTCTACGCTCGAGAGTCTCGTTCGGCCAAACGACCTGGAAGTGGAACCAGGAAGAAGGCGCTCTTCACTCGTTGATCACGAACGGATCCCTCGCTCTTTCCGTCCTTTTTACGTAGCACTCCCTGTTCTTTCTCGCACTTTCAGATACTTTTATGACTTGAACGAACCTATTCGGACTGTCGGAAGGAAGGAATGCTGGCACGAGCAGAGAGACGGAAAGGCGAAAGGAAACGAACTCGTGACGGGTTTGAGTCGTTGGAAAGTGAGGGATAATCGCTGAACGAAACCGTTACAACTCTAGTTCTCTCAACCCTTTCAATTACTTGAGAGGCTACTGCATAGACTGTCTAGGATCCCATTATATATCTGTCTCTCTCCTCTCCTTGCCTTCTTCTACACGTCCTCGTTCCCAGCCTTTCCATCTCCTCGCTCCCGTTCCTCCTCCCCCGCCTTGCTTCCGTTTCCTCCCGCTCACCTGTTCCTCGAAAACCGACCTAACACCAACCTGCGCGCTCCTCTGTTTCTCGGTCTCTCGGAGGTTAATAATTGAACGAAGGAAAATCCGCAGCGTTTGAAGTTCTGCTTGAACCCGAACGCGAAACCACACCGGCTTGTTTTCATTTAGCTTTCCCTTCTCCCTCTCTCCTCCTTGCTTAGCTTTGGTTTCTTGGCCTTCCCTCGTGCTTCCTTACGAATTTGAGCAAACTCTCTACTGCCTAGAGCTTACCTGTTAACGTGGTTTCTCTAGAAGAAAAAAAAACGAGTCGCCGTACCGGTGTTCAAAGTGTTTTGAAAAACAAAGAGTCGTGGTTGAGCTCAGCGAGGAGAGGTCAACCCCTCGGCCATCCTTTCTTGTTTAGACGAGTTTTCTTCCGCGTATCTGCAGAACCGAAGAGAGAGACCTCTTGCTTGTAATAGATGAGGTCAAGCAGAGGTCTCAGCAGCATCAGGGTAGGGTCGTACGACCTCGGGAAAGAGGCAGGCAGCATCGCGAAGTTGTTTGGACGGCGGGACGTCGTTCCCTTCCCTCTCCTCTCTCGTTCTTTGTTTCGCTTTCGCTTTGTTTCACCCCCAACCCGCTTCCTCTCCTTGAGTAGCGGAGATGTGCCTTTCGCTTCCCCTCCCTGTTCTTTCGGGCACCACTTTAAGAAAGGCGATCTCTTGCTTCTCTATCAAATCTCCCCAGCTCGTGGACTCGTTCCGAGAATCGAAAACAAAGAAAGGATGTGCGCGAGGAGGCTTTCCTTCTTTCCCCCGCATCAACCCGTGATATCTCAGACACTTCGGGGGGTGTAACGCAGCCTAAGGAGGTGCTTGGGAGGGAAGAAGCCCAGGGAGGGAGGGAAAGAAGCGCGTGTCGGGACGCGTCGTTTCGAAATTCTTTCGTCTCGTCTCAGGAAGTTCTGCTGCATTTGCGAGCAAAATAATCAGCTTGGGTGATAGAGATACGTGGAAGCAGATGGGGACAATGTAGGTAAAGTATGTAGAGTTGAAGGGAAGGGAGCATCGGTCCAACTCAGATGAGGAAAAGGTCGGGGAAGACGAGGTCCTCGAACTCAGCCCTTGTTCGATCGAGAGACAGCTCGTCCGCGTTGGCCCGTGTTTGTGGCCTAGCGCTCGCTCGGCGCTTGTCTGAGAGTGCTGGGCCTGAGAGTGAGTTCAGAGAGAGAGAAGCAGGAGGGAGGAGGGGTGGTAGAAAGAGGAAGAGAGCGAAGCGAAGGGGATTCGAAGTGTTTTTTGGGCGAGGGAAAAAGAAGTTTGTTGAGAAGAGGGAGAAAGGAGAAAAGCAGGGGGAAAAAGAGGGTCAAGCCGAAAGCGTGGCAATCAGGGTGCTGGGTAGAGTTTGCCGTCCTCGTCTTAGGGTGCTGCGCGAACAAGAAAAAGAGGGGAGAGCAAAGGAGGGAAGGCGGGGAAGGACCAAGGGACCTCTCGCACGCTTCCTTTCTCCTTCAACCCTCTCCTCCCTTCCCTCCCTCTCCCTCTCCCTCTCCCTCTCCTCCCTCTCCTCCTCCTCCTATCAATCCGACCCTTCTCTTCTCCCCCCAACTCTTCCCGCAAATCCCTACTACAACATGGCTCTCTGCACCACCAAACCTCTGATGCTTTCCCCTCAAGAATCGGATCCCTGTAGGCTTCCTTCGAGGACGGAGGAGGAAAGAGCGGGACCCAGAAAGGTCGTCCCTGAGAAAGACTCTGTAGAGTACCGACGAAGGGAGCGACTCGCTCTGGTTTCTCAAGGGTTGGAAGCGGCTTCCCGTGATCGTGAGTGTCGTCTTACTTTTTGGGGGCTTGAAGGGAGGCGACGGAGGATAGATTCATAAGAGGAAGGGAGACGACCAAACTCAGCGTTCTCTCATCTCGCTGACGACTCTTCCCTTTGATCCCTCCTCCCTCCCTTCCTTCAGCGTCGCCAACTCCCTCGGCTTCGTCCTCACCTGGAGATTCAAGAGATCTCGACTCTTCGATGAACGGATCCAACGCTTCCTCCTCTCGATTCTCTGCCTCCATCTCGTCCTCTTCCATCCGAACGCCCTCTCCTCCTTCCAACGCAGCAGAGTCAAACGCTACCACCTCCTCCTGCTTCTCCCCCTCCTCCTCTCCCTCTCCCTCCTCCTCCTACGAGGAAAACGCTGGACCCTCCGTCGTCGTCATGATGCTTCAGGATCGATACGCTGGAATGTCCAAGGATCTGTGGAAGAAGGATGCGGACGCAGAGGTCTGCGACGGAGAAGAGTGCGAGGTCAAGTTTGGAGTCTTCACTTCCAGGAGGCACCACTGCAGAAAGTGAGTCTTCTCTCCTTCTGCTTCTCTTCCTCTCTTCTCTTCTCTGCTTCTTTCACAAGGTGTTAGGAGTGGTTATAGGTGCTCTGTGATGGGAGGAAACCAAAGAGAACGAGTCTCACCACCAAACACGGGGGATTGATTGGCGAGGAAAGGGAAGGAGGGCGGAGTGAACATGCCAAACTCCGCCCTTCTCCTTGCTCTTCCATCTCTCCCTTCAGCCCTGACTCTTCCCCTTGTCTTCTTCTGATCCCGTCAAACGTTGCGAGCTGACCTTTCTCTATCTTTTTCTTTCTTTTCTTTTCTTCCCTTTTTGCAGGTGTGGCTATGTCTTCTGCTCCGCCTGTTCCTCCACCACCTATCCCCTCACCTTCCCCACACCCTCTTCGGGAACGACGACGAGCCTTCTGTCCCTCTCCTCCTCGGCATCCTCTATCCTTCCCTCCTCCAACTCCTCTCCTACCACTCCTCTCTCGCCTTTGCCTACTTCCCTCGTCGAACCTCCAGCAAACCATTCGCTCGTCCTCTCGAGAGTTTGCCTCCCCTGCCACACCCTCCTCACTTCCCCCTACCAACCTCCTCCCGTCCGACCTTCCAACTCTCGACGGCCTTCGCGAACGCCTACCCTCGCTCCTACTCCTCATCGAACTCCCTCCCACTCGAGATCGCCTTCGCCTCACTCTACAACGAGGTTCGGTCCTCCTCTCACGACCTCGTCGGCTTCCTCGTCGCTTTGTCTCAGAACGCCGACCTCGCCTTACGAGCCTTGGATGGACGGACCGTTGAAGGAGTTCCCTCTCGCTTGGCCGAGGCAGGAGAGGAGGGTTTACGGGCCTGGGGTTCAGGTGTTGAAGAGAGATCGCAGTCAGAGGAGGGAGGGAAGCATGGGAGAGGTCGCGCCTTGGCGAGGACCTGTCGACGAGCAGGTTGAGGCTGAGGAGGCTGCTACTGAGGAGCAGTACGGTTCTCGAGAGGAAGGAGAAGGTGAGCTTTGCCTTTCATCTCGTTATCTCTGTCGGGTTTGGTCGAAATCGTGGAACGAAAAAAACGAAGCCTCGGTCACTGACTCGTTCTTCTCTCCGACCGTACTTTTTTTCCCCTCAGGCACTCCCCGATTCAACCCTCGAGGCGATAACGAGTTCGAGGAGGTCGCTCCTGCATCCTACGGAGTCACCTGGTCGACTTTCTGAACGTCGTCTCGTCGGTGGTCCCCTTCCTCCAACAACCTCCACGTCGCGTCTTCCCCTCGTCCCACTCTCGTCCTTCGATCACCACCTCTCGGTCTCACCTCCTCACCATCTCTACCCTGTCTCTTCTTCTCCCTATTCTAGATCTACACTTCTTCTCTTCTCATTCTCACCACCTTTCGCCTTTTTGCTCTCCACCTTTTTTTTTGCTCGAAACGGGCCTTCCTCGCCGTTCCCGTTGTGTTTCCACTAGACTCCTCTTCTCTCCCTTTCCTTCCCATCTCCATCTCCTCTACCCTTCCGTTCCTCTCCTACAAAGCTGCGGCTTCCGTTCTTTAATACCTAGACCTACAGCCTCACCGTCTCCCCTCCGTCTCGATCTTCCTTCTCGCCTCGTTTCCTTCTCTTCTCTCTCTCTCTCTCTCTCTCGTCGGATACTGTATAACCGTAGCCTCCTTTCTCTCTCTCTCTCTCTTTTTCCTACTCTTTTCGTCTTCTTCATTTTGGGTTTCTGGGTCTTCTTCCTTCTTTCTTTCTCGTTTCGCGTCGCGTCCCTTCTTCACACTTAATGCCCCATTCCCACTCCCCCTCCCTTTTCCTGTCCCCTCCTCTTTCACTCCACTTTCCATCTCTCTTACTATCGGGGTCTCGTTTTTTTCTTTTCTTTTCTGGATATGCTCTCGGCTCGCTTTCGCTTTCTTCTTCTATACTCTTTCCTTTTACTTAACGAACTGCATGGTTTCTTTTCTTTCTTTCTTTCGCCGTGCTATCTAGTCTACCTCTTACCTCTTCTTCTTTTCGATCTACTCTACTAGACTCTTTTCGCTGAATGCTACCGTCTTCTTCTTCATTTCTAAGCGAGAGAGCGAGAGGAAGAAGGAAGGACGGGAGGGGAAAGGTCGCGGTCGGATGGATCTCTTGGAATCGACCCTCCTTCAGTTCGATCCTCCCGATCTCGCTCGAAAGAAAAAAGACTTTCACTTCTAGTCCACTTCATTACTACTTCTTGAAAGACGAAAAAATAACTTCATTCGCTCGCGATCGCCCGCCCGCCGAGGATACTAACCACCACCTCGCCCACCTCCCTCCTTTCTCTTCTCTCCTCCACCACCCACCCACCCCCCCTTGCCCACATCCCACTTCTTCTCGCACTACATACAAACCCCACCCTCCAGAAAGCAAGACAGCAATGTCGTCGTCCCCCGCACCCACCCAAGCTCAGGCTCAGGCTCAACAGGACGAAGGGAATGTCAATCTGCTCGTTCAGGTGCGTTCCACATTTCGTGGGAGTCGTCGGGAGAAGGAGAGAGGAAGAGCTAATAAACGTTACGCCTTGTGTGCTTTATGGTTGCCGAGCAGGAGATGACTGGGATGACTTTGAAGAGTGAGTAAACGATGAGGTTGGGGAGGCATGGGAGGGAGGGAGGAGGGAGGGAGGGAGGAGATGGAGCGAAGGTGAAGGAGTGAACGAAGAAGCTGAGCTTTTCTTTCGCTGGATCGATATGTTGTTATAAAAGCGTTCATTCCTCGACCTGGTGAGTACTCGATTCTCTCTGTTCTCAGCCAGCTTCAAAAGTGATGGATGGCGAGGAGCGGAACAAAGGAGAAGGGAGGGCGGGAGGAAGGGACGAAACCGTCGAGCTCACCAAAAAACGAAGAACTCGAGCTCAACGATTTTCTGGCTTTTGAACTGGGTGGGACAGGTTATGGAACTCAAGGAAAAGCATTGAAGGTCAAGGCCAATTTGTTCCCTGTTCGATTCAAGGGGACTCCAAAGTGAGTAAAAGAACGAACGAACGAACGAACGAACGAACGGGGGAAGGAGAGGAGCGAGAGGAGGGCAGAGGGAGGGAGGGAGGGAAGGGGAGAGAGGAGGAGATTTGAGCTGACGCTTGGGTTCTTCGGTTGGAATAGGAAAATCTACCATTACGATTTTGTTATCAACCCTGTGAGTTGTTCTGTTTCTACTTTGAAATGCAGGAGAGAGGAGAGGAGAGGCGAGGGAGAAGGAGACGACTGACCTTCCCTGAGTCGATCTTTGTTCGTTCGTTCCACAAGGTGGTCAAGGTCGCCAACCAGAAGAAGCCCGCCGCTTTGCTCAGAGCAGTCTACAATCAGCTCGCTAAGGATCAGGCTAACGGACAGTTTGCGAAGCAGTTCGGAGCCATGTGAGTCTCGGACGACGAACGACGAACGACGCGTCGCTCACTCCTCCCATTCCTCGTTTCCCTCGTTCCAGGGCCTTCGACGGTCGACAAAACGCCTTCTCTACCGTTCCCTTCACCCAAGATCAAACCTTCGAAGTCGGCTTGCAAGAACAAGGTTCGACGTCCACCGAGGAAGTCCAGGAACCGTCGAGGAGGTTCAAGGTCGTTTTTCGTGAAGTCAACCAGATCGACTCGACTCAGCTTCAGGCGTACTGCAAGGGAGAACTTCAGGCTCATCAGGTCCAGGAGGTGGCTCTTACGGCGATCATGGCTGTGAGTTTCGCTGTCCGTTGTGGTTTTGAGGGGGAAGCAGAGGAGGAGACGAGGAAGCGAGAGAGCTGAATTCGGAGTTCCTTCTTTTTCCTTCCCTCCCTCTTTTCTGCTCCCTCTCTCAACCCAAACCCACGTTCACCGCTCCCTTCACCCAACGAAACATCTCCCCTCGCCACCGTCGCTATCTCCAGGTCAACGTCCTTCTTCGAGACGATCCCTCGGAAAGGTTCACTCCCGTCGGAGGAGGAGGAAACAGGTTCTTTGGACTCTCGGATCGAGTCGCCCTTCCTCAAGGAGCCACCGTCGGAAAGGGATTCTTCCAATCCTTCAGACCCACCAACCTCGGCTACCCTGCTATCAATCTCGACACTGCTTACACCGTTCGTCCCAACTCCTCCGACGTGTCGAACGACGACCCTTCCTTCACTCGGCGTTCGACTGACTCGGTTTCTGGTTCGGTTCGATTGAAAACAGGCCTTCGTCCAAGAAGGACCTCTCATCAACGTCGCCAAGAGGATCCTCGGACTCGATGGGGGAGCTGGAGGAGGGTTCAGAGGTGGACGAGGAGGAGGAGCTCCGAGAGGTCGAGGAGGTTTCCAAGGAGGAGGAGGAGGAGGAGGAGGCGCACCGCTCACTCAGTTGAGCCCTCCTCAGATCAACAACCTCAAGAGGATCCTCAAGGGAGCTAGGTAAGTATCCGTTCTTTAGGTTGCTGGCTTGGAGAGGGAGAGTGGGAAGGGGCAGTTCAGTTCGAGCTCGAGCTGACTGACGAACTCGTCGCGTCGTTTCTTTTTCGTTTTCGTTCGTTTCAGGTTCACGGTCTCTCATCGAAACCCAAATCAAGTCTACTCGCTTCTCTCCATCTCTCTCGATCCTGCCAACAGGATCAAGTTTAGGGACGCGAATCAGAGGGAGATGACCGTGAGTCCCTCTCCTCGTCTTCCCCTCCCTTCGTCCTCGAACTTCGTTGCTGACGAGTTCATCTTCTTTTCTCGTTTGCGCCGAATTCCAGGTCGTCCAATACTTCAAGGAGCAGTACAACATCACTCTCGTACGTTCTCATCTTCTCACACTCCGTTTATTTACCAACAACGACGAGACTATCCGCTGACCGCCTCCTTCCCTCTTCTTTCTTCCCTTCCTCCCTACGTTTTGACAGAACTTCCCTGGACTACCCTGCGTGCAGTACAAAAAGAACATGGTGCCCTTCGAGCTCGTCGCGATCCTTCCGAACCACTCCATGTCAGTTTTTCGTCTCCTTCTTCCCTCCTCGCCCACGTCTCTGTCCCTTTTCGAACGAGCAGAGCTGACTGTCTCCTCAAACTTCGCTCTCACAGCCCTCCTACTCGGCTCTCTTCGGATCAGACTGCTGGTCCGTCATCCGTTCTCTTCCCTTCTTAACTCGGCGAAAACGAAGCTGACCTGCGACCCACCTCCTTTCCTCCTCGACGCGTCTTCGTTTGCACAGAGATGATCAAGCACTCCGCTCTTCCTGTTAGTTCTATTCCTTCCTCTCCCTCCTTTATTCTCGCGACCGAACTGACCCTCTTCTCGTCTTCGCAGCCTCCTCAACGAATGGCCGGAATCAACAACTGGAGGAAAGAACTCGACTACTCTCGACTTCCAAAGATCGCCGCTTGGGGACTGGATGTCTCGCCTGATATGCTGACGTGCGATGCGAGAGTCTTGATGCCTCCTAGGGGTGAGTACGCTCCAGTTCTGTCGTTGGGTCGAGGCAAGGCGAAGGGACGAAACGACAAAGGAACGAGACGAACGGAGCGGGAACGAAACGAGGTGCTGACTCGTTTGAGTTTTTTTTCTTTTCTTTTCTTCAGTCGGATACGGAAACAACCAGACCGTCAACGCCAACAACGGGTCTTGGAACTTGATGGGGAAGGTTCGTTCCCCTCGTGCCCTCTCCTTCGTTCGACTCGTTCGAAACACGAAAGCTCATCATCTCGTTCCTTTTTCCTTTTCCTCTGGTGCTGGGATTCGAGCAGAAATTCTTCAAACCCGGAAAGAACCTCGTCTCGTGGTCCGTCATCTCGTTCGATGGAAGGATGATGAAAGAGGAGATCGAAGGGTTCATGAAACAGTGCGTCGCTTTCCTTTCCGCTCTCCTTTCCACCTGTTTCGTTCGTCTCGCTGACGGGTTTCTCGCCCTCCTTTTCTCTTTGTGCTTCGTTCCTCTTCCAGGTTCGTCGGTCACCTCGTTCAAGTCGGAGTCCCCATCGCTCCTACCTCTCGACAACCTCCCGTCCTGGCTCAGCAGGACGCAAGAGAGCTCGCTGGAGTTCAGCAAGGGTTGAAGAAGGCCGCTGCGTTGGCTTACACGACTGTCGGTGTCCGCTTTTGTTCTGTTTTCGAGCTGGAAGGGAAGCTGAGGGAGGTATCGAGGAGAGGAGGAGAGGAGAGACGCAGTGCTGACTCGCTTTCGGTTTGGGGTCTGGAACGGGGAAACAGTACAAGGCAAACCCTCAGCTCATCATCGTCATTCTTCCTTCGAGGGATAAAGTTTTCTATGAGGAGGTCAAAAGATCTGCTAGTGAGTCGTCTCTTACTGTCGGCCTTCGTTCGAACGAGTGGCTGACCCTCGTCGCGTCCCTTCTGCTTTCATTCTTCTTCTTTCAGTGTACGTTTCGTCTTCCTCGTTTCGACTTCTCGTGGTCACACTAGCTAATACTGACTCTCGCCTCGTTCATCTCGTTCATCTCAGGTCTGAGCTCAAGCTTCCGTTCGTTCCTCCCACTCTCCGAACCGAAGACAACGAGAGCTCGTGGCTGATCATCATCGTTGCTTCGTTCCGCAGGGTTCCGACTCAGTGCCTCCAGAGTGCCAAGTTGCGAAATGAGAGAGGTCTTGGACAGTACATGGCGAGTTTCTCGTCGCCTTCGAGGGGTCGGGGGAACGAGAGTCGAGATCGAGAGCTGACCTCCTCTTCACTCTTCTTTCCCTTTGCGATCTCTACAGGGAAACGTTTCGATGAAAGTTCAGCTCAAGAGTCAGTTCTATCTTACCCTTTTCCGTTTTCGTCGTTGTTCACTCGAAGTCGAACGAGCTGACACTCGTGCTTGTTTTCATTCGCCTGTGCTCCTCGTCAGTGGGAGGACACACTCATCAGATCGGAACTCCCGACCTCGTGAGTGAACCTTTATCTCTGATATTTCTAAACCATGAGCGTCGAGCTGACTTCCTTCGACTTCTGCTTTCAGCCCGGAGTCACCGAGTAAGTCTCGTCGAACCGACGCGTCGAACGTCAAATCTCAACTCACCTCTTCCTCTCTTCCTTTCCTTCATTCAGCACCACCATCATCTTCGGAGCCGATGTGAATCCATCGTCTACCTCTATCCTCTTCTTTCCTCACCTCCCTCGAGAAACTGACTCCTTTTCGTTCGTCTCGTCTCGTCTCGTCTCAGGTCACCCACCCTCCCGTTCGAGGCGGAGGAGACTCCCACATACCTCCTTCCATCGTCGCCGTTGTAGCTACCCTCAACGGACAGAACAACTCCTACCGAGCCGAGGTCAGACTCCAAGAAGGGAGGACGGAGATCATCCAGGACATGAAGGGTGTCACGGTCTCGCTGCTCAGAAAGTATAGAGTCTCGAACGCGAACAAGCCTCCTTCTCACATCATCTTCTACGTGAGCCTCTCTTTCTACTCTGCTCATACGAAATAGACGAAAGCTGACTGTTTCGGCTCGTTCCTCTTTCGACTCGTGAAGCGAGACGGAGTTGTGAGTTTCGTCTCGTCAACGATCTGTCGAATCATTTCAACGAAGACTGACCTTCTTCTCTCTCCTCCTTCGTTGCTCTTCAGTCCGAGGGACAGTACGAAGAAGTCGGATCCAAGGAGATCAAGGCGATTCGAGACGCTTGTGCTGCCATCGATCCCAGTTCGTCTCCCTTCCTCACCTCGCCATCCCTCGTCTCTTCGAGCCTACTGACTATATCTCTCTTCTTCGCCCACGACAGAATATCGACCCAAGCTCACTTACATCATCTGTGGAAAGAGGTTCGTCTCTTTCCTCTTCGACCACCGAGACGCCACTGAGCTCCATCTTCCTCTTCTTTCCTCTCGCCAGGCATCACATCCGCTTCTTCGGCGGCCCCAACGACGTGGATAGGAGTGGGAACCTTCCAGCTGGAACCGTCGTCGACAAGTCGGTCACTCATCCTTTCGCGTGAGTTCTTTTAAGGCTTGGTTGTTCGGTTCGCTTTCGACGCGTCCGCTTCTCGTCTGTGCTCTCTCTTCCCCTCCTTCGACATCGAAGCTGATCGTCTTGCTTCCTTTTTCTTCTCACCCTTACCGAAGCTTCGACTGGTACCACCAAGCTCACTCTGGACTCGTCGGAACTGCGAGAAGCGCTCACTACATCTGCCTCGTTGACGATTCGAAGTTCACGCCTGACAGTGAGTCGTCGGTTCGATTCGCCGAAAGTCACAGACCTCGAATTCCTCGGATCGCTGACAAGCTTCTTCTGTTTTCATCATTCACATCTTTCTTAGATATCCAGGTGAGTTCCGTCTGCACTGCTTTCCTCCGATGCGTTTCCCCTCCGACGCTTCTCGTCAGCTCGACTCGAACTGATCCCTTCCTCTCTTCCTTTCTTTTCCCAATCTCTCTCAGAAACTCACCAACAACCTGAGCTACCAGTTCGCCAGAGCAACTCGATCTGTCTCTCTGTACGTCCCTCGTTCTTCATCTCTCCTTTTTCTTTCTTTCCCTGACCCCCGTCCCTTTTCCGATCCCCTACTCACTATCCCCCACCTGTAAAGCGTCCCACCTGCTTATTACGCGGACGTGATCTGTACCCAGATCCGACCCCTCGTGTACTCGCTCGAGACTCTTGACGACTCGACTCAGGCGTCGGGAGGAACGGGAGGAGCTGGTCGAACGGCTTTCGATCCCATGAAGGTCAGTCAGTCTTTTTCCTCTCCTTTCGAAACCTCAGACTTACCTTTACCCTTTTTTAAAACAGGTCCAGACCCTCCTCAACAAGTCCGATGCCTTCAACGGAGTCCAGTGGTACATGTGAATGAGCGACGCGACGTCTGGTCTTCCCCTCTTCTTTCTCTCCCACTCTCCCTCATCTCTGTTCTCTTCTCTTCCTTCTGATGACCCAGTTTTTAACACTTCGATTTTTGTTTCCCTCTTATGCCCCACCTTCCCTTAACGTCTCTTTACGACCCTTCTCCGACTTGTTTTGTCACGACCTCGTCTCTTCCTCGTTCTCGATTTTGTTGCTACCTTTTTGATCCCTCTCGCCTCGCGTCTAGTCTAGCTAGCATTTTGATTCGTTCTCGTTTTGCTTCGATCGAGGACCGCCTCTCTTGTAAAGGAAGGGAAAGAAGGGAGGAGAGCGTGAAACTCAACCGTCGGGCGCGTCTCGACTCCCGCTCTCTCTCTACCGCTTTCCCTCCCACTCCCCTTTCTACCAGTACTTCTGAAGAGCCAGTCATGCTTTCTATGATAGAACAATTATGCGAATCTCGACTAAGACTACAACCCTTCAAACGAATCCCTCGTTTCAACCAACGACGACAAACCCAAGCTCGAACGACGCGTCGAATTCAGCGAGTCTACCATCCCTTAGCCTTCAAAGACTCGTACACTAATTTTCCCAGCCAAGCCAAGAGCCACAGCAGTCAGTTTCCGCTTCTCTTCTCTTCCCTCCTCTCTTCCCTTCCCGCTCTTCCTCCCCTCTCCCTCCTCCCTCCGTCCCCTCCCTTCCCCGCAACTCCTCCTCAAGCCAAACCATACTCACTATCTTTGCTAGTCTCCTGAATACTCCTGTACTTGACACCCAAAACCTTCGCGGCCTTAGCGCCAGAGGAGATGATGACGTTCGCAGGGAGGTTGGCTTCCTCAGCAGCACCGGGAGCGCCGTGAGGGATTCCAGGGAGGTCGGGAGCGTAGGTGTTGAGGAAGTCGGTGAAATCTTGGGCTGTGAGGGTGGAGGAAGGGGGGAGGGTGGAGGCGAAAGGAACAAGGGAGGAAGCGAGGGAGGGTCAGGATGGCGTTGGGAGAAGGTGGTTTGGGGAATGAGACGAACCGTTGACTCCTCCGGCTGCAGAAGATCGTCGAAAAGAAGAAAGAAGGCAAGTCAGCTTTCTCGCTCGATGTTCACCTCGTCTCAACCAACCTCTCAAACGCGTCGTTTTCAACTCGACTCACCCGAAGTCAAGAACCTCTCCCCTCCCGCCTCAGGCAGGGTCAACGCCTTGAAATGCGCGTACGCAACCTCCCTTACATCAACCCAGTTTCCAAGGGATCCAGGAAGATCAGCTTCGGTCTTGGATCCCTTGGTGATGCCGTGGAAGATGGCGACGGAGGTGTTGAGCGCGTCGGGGGAGGAGACTTGGTGGAGGATGGGCTGGGACGAACGAAATGACGGGGAGGGAGGAAGGAAAGGAGGATCAGTAGGTGGGAAAGGAGGAGACGAGAAGGGAGAGATGAGAGAGGGAGGAGACTCACTCCGAAGACGAGACTGAGGACGCGACGAAGGAACGAACTGAGGTCAGGTCTCGTTCGAGACACGAGAAGGACGACAAACTCACGGAGGGTTGACAGTAGCGATCCCCCAAGTGACCTCAGGGTTATCCACGAGGAACTTCCAAGCCGCTTTCTCAGCGAGCACCTTCGAAGCTGAACGAGCCGAACGAAAACGAGCGTCGTCGGTCAGCTCTCTCAGACGTCGACGAACGAAGTACTAGAAGCAGTTAGACTAACCTCGGTACTTGTGCCCTCCATCAGCAGCAGCTCCCTTCTCAGCGACTTCCTTGATGGAGAACTCGTTCCAGTCCTGCAGTAACGCACGAGAGAGACGAACGAAACGAGGTTCAGATTGACGCTCGATGGAAACCGAGAACGAACGAAAGAGGAAGGGTAGAACTGACCTTCTCAGTGAAAGTGTGAGGAGGAGTAGCAGGCTCGATGATGGAAGCGACGGAGGAGGTGCTGATTCCACGAAACCCAAACAAACAGCGAGACGAGACTCAGCTCTCGCTCCTCCTCCCCTCCCTCCTCCCTCCCTGCAAAACGAGAACGAAACTCACACAACAACCCTCTGAATCCCCTCTCCATTCTTGAGAGCAGACTTGAGAACTCCAACGGTTCCCTCGACGGCGGGCTTGATGAGCTCTGCGGGAAACAGAAAAGTCGTTTGGTTTCGTTTCGGTCAGGTCCGTTTTAAGATGAGATGTCGTCCGTTTTCTGCCTTCGATCTCAACGAGAGAAAGAAGATAGCGTACCCTCTGGGTCATCGGCCTTCAAGTGGAAGGGAGAAGCCTGTATTTGCGAGTGAAGAGAGAGGGAGAAGAGGGTGAGCGCTCGTTGCGAGTCCGGGCTGAACGGAGGGTCAACAAGGAGGGAAGGAGAGAGAGGGTCGACGGACGGTATGAGCGATTCCTTGAACACCCTTGACGGCTTCGTCGAACGCGTGGGGCTACATTTCACGAATGAACGAGCACGAGGACGCGAAGAAGGGAGAGAGAGGGAGAGAGATCAGCCCATCGTCGACCATCGGAGACGAGATGACGTGCGACCAAAGCTCACCTCTGCGATATCCTTAACGATCTTGTATGTGAAAGGCTTCCCCTTGAAGAGGTTCACGAGGTATTCTCCTATCAAACCCCAAGCCAGCAACACCAGGGTAGTCAGCGATTCATGCAAGAGAAACGAAGGAAGGGAGGGAGAGGAGGAGCTCGCCTTTCTCATCACTTCGGACGGTTCCTACGACCTTGAAGCCTTCGTTCAAGAGAAGGTCGACGACGTGGACGGCGATGAAACCGGAAGCTCCAGTGACGAGGATCTGGAGGAGAAGAGAGAGAGGAAACGGGAGGGAAAGGGGAGAGAGATGAGCGTTTCGTCGGTCCGATCGTTGAGCTCGCGAGACGGAGGGCAGGGAAGAGAGGAAGGGCGTACGGTATCACCCTTCTTAGGGACGGTTTGAGAAGCGGGCATGGTTGAGGAGTGAGGGAGTCGAAGAGGGTTAGTGAAGGGGAAGGGGAGGAGGAGGGAGTGATGGTTAGGAGGGAAGAAGGGAGGAGGGCAGGAAAGTGGAGGGCTGAGGTCTTTCGGAGATGCCCTCGTTCAAAAGCCGCTCGAGAAGTCACATTTTTTTTTTACTCGTTCGACTTGTTTGAGGATTGATCTCTAACTAGTGAGACGAAATTTCCTAGCAGAAACATCGGTTCAGCGAGCCGGACGCGATGGGGAGAGAGCGTCGACGCGGGCTGACTTCCCTCTCCCTCCTTGCTTTGCTTAGAACCGGCACGAAGTTTTTCTCTCTTCGAGATATTGGATATCGCATGTTTGATCTAGATCTTACCAGCGATGTTCTTCCAACAGAAAAGTCGAAGAATCGCAGACCGATTATCTTTTTATCCAGGCGAAAAATGAAGGAGCGAACTCCAAGGTCGCCCTCCCTCCCTCTCTCCTTCCCCTCAGACACTCTCTTTACCTCAAGAACTCTCGTGAGTTTCACACTCCCCCTCACACCCACAGCACCCCACGCACCACACGACCATTTCTACACCACGCTCGGCACTTGGGAAGGACGGGGAGAGGAGGGAGAGGTCTTGAGAGGGAGGGAGGGAGGAGGGAGGAAGAGAGGTGAAAAAGACGCTCGAGCGACTTCTCTCCTTTGCCTCCTTCGGGCGGAGAGGATATCGTCAAATCTGGATGCATTGGGCAGTACAGAAGGAGGGCTAGCTCTTGCTCGTAGAGAAATAGAGATCCTGGGAGGACTCTAGGAGGAAGGAAGGAAGGAGACGACCTCACAATCCTCTTCGCCGTGAAAAGAGAACGATTTGGCTGACCTCCCTCCTTTTTTGCTTGTTTCTCTCTCTCCTATACAGACCGGGCCTAGATCAACCACAGTCGTTGTTCTACCGAAACTCTACCTACCTCAACCGAATATGCTGATTTCTAAGGCCAACCGACGAGCGATCTACGAGAACCTCTTCAAGGGTTCGTTCTCATCCTCTCTTCCTCTCCCTTCTCCTTCCTTGACCTTCATCCCTCCGCTTTCTCGTCGCGTCCCGACTGTTTGCTGACCTCGACCTTTCTCTTCTTCTCTTCCTTCTTCTCTCTTTCCTCTCCTCCTCCTCTGTATCCATCGTCGTTGTGCTCCACAGAGGGAGTCATGGTCGCCGCTAAGGACTTCAACCTTGCGTCCCACCCCGACCTTCCCGAGATCCCCAACCTCGAGGTCATCAAGTCCATGCAGTCCTTGAACTCCCGAGGTTACGTCAAGACCCAGTGTGAGTACCAGATCCGATCCTTTCATCTCAGTTCGAGCCGAGTGCTCGAAAGAGGAAGAGAGAGACAGCATCGCTGGCAGGAACGAGGCGAGACGAGAGAGCTGACCTTTTCCCCTCCCTTCTCTCCCCTTCCTCTCTTCTCAGTCTCCTGGTTGTACTACTACTACACCCTCACCCCCGAGGGACTTGACTACCTCAGGGAGTTGTGCGTATCCCTCTCCGTTCCTAGTCTGTTCGTCCTTCGCACGAAAGCTGACCTCTTCCCTTCCTCCTCGCGTCTCTTTCAACAACAAACAGCCTTCACCTCCCTTCCGAGATTGTCCCCAACACTCTCAAGCGACCCACCCGAGCTGCCCCCGCCGCCGCCCGAGCTGGAGGAGCTTACCGAGCCCCCCGACCCGAGGGAGAGGTGCGTCTCTTTCGCTGGATGCCTTTCTAGTTCGAGTTCGAGTCGTGCTGACTCATTTCGTCGTGTTGTTGTTCTGCAGGGACGAGGAGAGTACCGATCCGCCAAGACTGGAGGAGACGACTTCAAGGTTCGTTCTCCCATCTCCTTGCCCATCTCTCCCTTCGCGTCGAACCCTGTCGCTGACCTCTTCGTTCTTCGTCCGTTTGTTCCGTCGCAGCCCAAGTACGCCGGTGTCGGACGAGGTGCTCCCCGAGAGTAAACTCTTCAAGTTCTTTACGAGCTTTGAAGTGGTTGCTTTCCGATGGAGGATTCTTGTGTGAACGGAGGGAGGGAGGGGGAGTTTGGTGTGTTTACGAGCCAGGGGGGGAAGGGTGACATGCTTTACAAGACTTCTTTTGCCCTTTATCCGGTGATTTAGGTTTTCGGTGAAAGTATTGAGCACCCTCGAATAAAAAGAACATCTTTGCCTTGCTTGCTCTTCTTCTTTGGGAAAGTTGATGGGAGTTCAAGCGAGGTGAGGGTTGGGTCTTTGGAAAGAGAGAGGGCTGGGAGAGGAGAGAGCGACGAAGACAGAGGTGGGTTGGAGCTCTTTGTGTTCTCTTTCGAAAGGTAGGTTTGTAGAATCATCGCATCGAAAGAGGACGAGCTCGCTCAAGCCGAGTCGGACGAAGCAAGACTTCGTCTCGACGTTCCTCGTCCCTTCGCTCGTCGAAGTTCCCTCCCTCCTCAGTTCACCTCAGCATCCAACAAAGCTCTCCTCTCACTTCCATCACCCAAAGCCTTCTCCTTCCTCATCCTGTTCTACCCAAAACAGGAAACGTCAGTCTCAGTCTCAGTCGCAAAACGAGCGTCGCGTCGTTCTTTGGCGTCGAAGCCTCACCAGTTCATCCCAACCTTCGCATCCACAGCAGCAGCAGTGACAACACCAGTAAAATGAAGGAGATTGGCCCATTAGGCGCCGCCGACCTGCGAACTATCAAAGGGAGAAAAGGGCGAGACGCGTCTCGTCGGTTCGGACTTCGACGCGGGTGATTCCTCTGTTGAGGTAGATTCCGAGTGCATCGTAAGCGTAGCAGGCTCCTAAGGCGGGGGTGGAGAGGAGAGAGCGACGAGGCGGAAGGAGATGGCGGTGACGGATCTGATGAGGAGGCCGCGAGGACGTCGAAGGAAACGAGAGAAGAAAAGAGAGAGAGCGGATCAGGGGATTGGTGGGTGAAAAGGAAAAAGGTGGGATGAGGGAGGGAGATGGACTGACTTGGTAGGAACGCTTCTTGAAGAAAGCGAGGGAGCCGTTGTGGATGAGATCAAGGACTGGAAAGAACCAAACGACGCGTCGAGCGAAACGTCAAGTCCGGCCCAATTTCCTCACCACGAGCAAAGCGTAGTTCTGAGCCAACTTGCCTCCGATCCCAGCAAAAGTCTGCGCCGTGAATCTCGTCGCTCGATTCTCACTCGTCGAAGAAGGTAACACTCGTGCGAGCGTTGACCATTTGAGGCACGCGAGCGAGTTGATCGTCACAAAGCTGAGCGAGCGAGTTTGAGATGCTCAGAGTTCCAGGCGAACATCCACAGCTCAATCATTAGGTCTCCTTCGAGTAAAAAGAGAAAAGAAACCGAAGGTGGGGTTGTAGACTAAGCGAAAGGGAAAGAGAAAAAAGGGGAAAGGAAAAGACGCGCACGACAGCCCAAAAACGTACTTACGAAACGTGCTTCATCGCGTCCTGCTTCGTCTCCACTCAAAAATAACCTCGAGAGCCAGTAAAGGTGGAGGAGTCGAGGCACGAAGAAGTCATGGGGATAGGGTGGGCCGGTGGGGAGAATGAAGGCGGCGACGTGTCGGTCGGAGACTGGATGTGAGGGCGATAGTGTCAGATCGAAGCCTCGACGAGAGTCGGGAAACAGAGAGACAAGAGAGCTCACTGGTCTTCATGTTGGGAGTGCTGAGCATCTCGTACGTCTGAGCAGCGACGTCGAAGACTGGAGAAAGGTCAGCTTCGAGCTCTGGACGCGTCTGAAAAGGAAAAGCGGCAAGACTCAGTCGCTGATCCTGCAGTGAGGATTTGAGCGACGTGGAGGGAAACTGGTTGGCTTGACAGTTGCCGATCAGATGGTTTGGGAGAGGAGAAGGAGGGAGAGTCCGGCGGAGGCTGAAGCTCAACCGGATGGAGTGAAAGCAAGAGGTCGGAACGACGGCGATGAATCGAAACGTTCCTTTCTGGTTGAAGGCAGGACCGCGTGGATAGAAGGGTGCATTTGAAAAGAGCGAAGAAAGGAAAGACGAGAGCGAAGGGGAAGAACGAGAAGATCCCCACGACGCGACGCGACGGGACGCGTCCGCCCACCTCACTCGAGCGTTCAGCCCTCCTGCCTCACCCTTCCAAACTTTCTTATCCCCCGAACGAAATCCTCGAGAAATACATGAGATGAGATCTAAAACTAACCCCCCCAAAAAGCCCTCAACCCCTCGTCGTTCCGCGTTCCTCCCCTCCCCTCCCCAACCCAGAACCTCCTCCTCCCCTCGCACATCAACCAAACCCTCAACTCTACTGGTTTTCAATAGCAGCCAGCACCCCTCTGTAAGCCTCCTGCGTAACTCCCTCCTCCGCCTGATCAATATCGACCACGATGATCCCTTGCTCTCCGTTCTTGGGAGGGTCCTCCATCGTGGCGAGTTGGGAGGTGAGCATTGCCTGTGGGGGAGATCAACGAAGAGAAGAAGCAGGGTCAGGGAAGAAGGTTCGCATCACGAGGGATGCAACAGGACGAGAGGAAAGAAGATGAGACGCACCGAGCCCTGGATGAACATCGGACGAGGGAGGAGGGAGGGAGGGAGGGTCAGCGTTCCGTTTCTCGCAACGAAGGGAGTTAGTTGAGAGGAAACGAATGAGAGAAACGAAACGAACCATGTAGTGACCCTTCCTCCCAGCCATCCTCTCCGCAAGAACCTCGGGGGTTCCTTTGAGGTAAACAAAGAGGGTTTGGACCTGCGAGCGAGAAGGGGAGGCGGGGAGACCGTTGGGGAGGACGTCGAGAGCGTTGGGAGGCAGTTCTGCAGCACCAACGGATTTGTAAACAACAATGAGAGTCGAAAGGTCAGTCGTCGAAGAAAAACCCGAACGGGCAAGAGAAGGTGAGAGAGGAAGATGAGCGAGAAGAGGAGACGCGAACGAACCATTCCCACGTTGAATCTCCCTGTAAGCAAACTTCAACGACGAAGCAGCGATGATGCATCCTCCGGGGTTGTTGGCCAACTCGTCAATTCCGTGCTGCTGGATCTTCTTGAGCTGGGAGGGTGGAAGACGGAAGGAAGGAAGGAAGCAAGGAGGACGCGTGAGCTCTCGAGCTCGAAGAGAAGAGGAGTCGAAGAGGGGAGGGAGCAAGAGGAGCAGCTCACCCAAGGGATCCGATCCGAATCGTTCAGCGGGTTGTTGGCGTGCATCTTGGCTACGTTTTCAGGGGTGTGGAGGGAGTCTCCGTCAAAGTAAGGGATCTTGAGAAGCTCGGACAGACGGAGACCTGTTGTTGATTTCCCGCTGAGAACAGGCAGGGAGCAGAACCGCGAGTCAGCTTCGCTTAATGTGGTTTGCTGAGAGAAGCACAAGAGAGAGAGAGAGGGGACTCACCATCCACAAACACCCTGTAGAGAAGAAAGAAGCAAAGGGAAGGGAGTCAGCGAACGGAGGGAAGGAGGGAGGGAGGGAGGGAGGAGAAGACCGAAGGAAGTCGTCCGAGCTCACCATCACATAGATAACGACGGGTTTCTTGCCCAGCTTGGGTCCGTCATGTCCTCCGATTTGAGAGTGAGCTTCTCGTGAAGATCCTGGAGACGAGGGCGAAGGGTTCGAGGTCAGCAAATAAGCAAGAACGGCGGTTCGGACAGAGGACCGGACGAAAAGACGGAGCTCGAGGGAGGGAGGCTCTTTGTAGAGCGGCGAGAGCTCTGCGACTCGGAAACTGAGCAGACGGGACTGCTAAGAAGCCACCAGGAGGTTCGTGTAACGTCTTTGCTTCAACGAGAAGAGGTCTTACAACCACCTTCGAAACGCAGAGAACTGAGCTCAACTCCTCCCGGCGGCTTCGTCCCTCCTCCCTCCCTCCCTCTTCCTCCCCTCCTCCAAACCCATTCCCAACACCTCCTTTTGCACCCCTTTCTGCTTAGACTCCCACCTCAAACCCCCTTTGAAGAAATTCACTCCGAAAAAAAGCGGACGGAAACTGACCATCCTCCTTATCCTCCTTCCTGGCCTCCTTCTCCAAAGCCGCACTCCCTCCTCCTTGGGTCGAGCCGGGAGCGTTCGAGGAAGCAGCGGCGAAGTAGAGAGCTGAGGAGAGGAGGAAAAGGGAGAGGGAGAGAGGAGAGGAGATACTCGAGGAGGAGGACATGGTGCTGGTGGTGGTGGTTGGGAGGGAAAAGAGGGAAGAGATGGAGAGAGAGGGGAGGAAAAGACGGGAGGAGAACCGCGTCGAGTTCTTCTTGGGTCGGCAAGGATTTTCTTCTTTTTTGAAGGCAAGAAAAGGAGCTCAAAAGAAGCTTCTATAGACGACTCCCTCTTCCGTGAGGTTTTCACCCTAGATTTTTCCCTTTCCGTCTCTCTTTAAAATGACGAACCCCAGGGGGTCCTGCCAGATGTGAGCTCGCTCTCCAATCCGTCTCTCCTTCCCATCTCTCTCCCTCTTTCTAACTGCCTTCAGAAGTCCATTCGAAGTTCACATAAACATGACCCTTCATTCTTCAGTAATACATGCCTAATCAAGGCTTCCCGACGTGCTGATCAGCCTTCTACTCGTTCACAAAAAAACACACCCGTAAAAACCAAACAAAGTCAGCCCAACCCGTCTCCTACCATCGCACGAAGGGTCAGAGAAACGCAAAAGAAACTGAACTAACCACAGCCTCCTCGGATCCAGTAGGGTGAGGCTCAGGAACCGATTTGCCTAGAGAAAACCCAAAGGGAAGAAAGGTTTAGCGGAAAAAAAAAAAAAAAAAAAAAAAAAAACCTCGACTTGGAGATGACGACGACGATGCTGGTTTTCGCGAGACTCACTAGCAGGAGATCCTCCCTCCCCGTGGTGCTGGTGAGCCTTGTAGGCGGTTTCCTTCTGGAGCTGAGAGGGGGACTGGTCGTTCTGGTCGGCTTTGACGGACGCTTCGGAGTCGCTCTGCGAGTGGTTCAAGAGGAGAAGGTCAGCGTGAGCTTGACGAGGAGAGAGAGAGAGAGAAAGAGAAAGAGGGACGAACAGCAAGTTTCTCGTTCCAGTTGGGGTCGCTGCGATAAAAGAAGATCAAAGGGAGAGAGAGTCAGCAAGGACGAAGGAAAAGAGGACGAAGAGGAAGTACGAGAGCTGAACTGACCCCTTCTTGACCCCCTGCAAGTTCCTAGCCTTCTCCTTCTCGAGCACCTCGGGATCGTTGGCGTGAGGAGCAGAAGCGAGAAGTCGCCTGAGCGTTCGAATCGAACCAAAAGAAGGAAAAGAAGGTCAGATCAAAGGCGAAGGAGGGGCCAAAAAGAAATGGGGGGGAGGGGAGATTGGAGGAGGACGAGAGGAACGAACGAGGAAGAAGCGAACGACCGAGTAGCGATGGCCTGTCGAGGGAGAGCGGAGAGGGAAAGTCTGAACATGGTTCGTAAGAGAGCGTTGGAGAGAGAAGAGTTAGATTGGAAGAGGGAGTGAGAGTTGGGAGGAAGAGAAGGGGACAAAGAAGAACAAATCGAAGGTGGGCTGATGACGTACCGGCGAGACGGACGCTTTCTGAGGGGAGGAGAGAGAAGAAGAAAAAAAAATCATGAAGAAGGTCGTGTAGGAAGGTGAGAGAGAGTGTACCTAGGTTGCTGAGTGATGCGAGTAAAAAAGAAGGGAGAGAAAGCCTGGGCTTTTGAGAGGTCGAACGACGCGTCGAGGAGGGAGGGGAGAGCGCGACTCGCCGGCCGTTTTCGAGGTTGGAAGAGTGGTTCTGACAGAGAGAGAGAAGAAAGAGTGAAAGGTCAGTAAGAGTTTCGTGATCGTCGAGGAAGAATAGATCCACTCACCAAACCCTGAGCGAAGGGACGAAAGGAGAGAAACTCCCATCCTCCTCGACGAACTCCCACAACGCAAACATCCTCAAATCCTTCTCCTCGGCCTTCTCAATAACCTCATCAAGGCTCTTCCTCGCTCTCTCCCTCATCGTCTCCATCCTGACTCGAGCCTTCCCTCCGATCTGACCAGCAAGAATCTGAGCCGTCCTGAACGCGTTGGGCGATTCGAAGGTGAAACTTGTGGGAGGATGAAGGGTAACGACGAGGTTCTGGACCTGGGAGAGGTTCGAAGGGATTCTGGAGTCCTGCTTGAACCTCTGCCTAGAGCCCAAATCCCATCCAAGGACAGGACCAAAGGGAAGATGAAGGGAGACGAGGCGATCTCCTTTGTCGAGCGAGGAGGTGAGGAGGGCTCCGATGATCTTGTTGTTCCTCCCTGCGAGACGACCGAAGAAATCTCCGTAACAAGTCGCGAGGATCTCTCTAAACCCACCTTGCCGTCTAGCATCTTCGACCTCTTCGACTTCAGACTCTGAAAGCCCATCCTTCTCCTCCTGCCACTCTGCTTCGTCCTCGGCTGCGAGTGCTTCGACAAGGTCGTCGTACGATGGATCCTCTGCGTGTGACAATGGAGAGAGGTAGCCGACCTTTCCGAGGGCGAGGATTCGAAGGTTTGGAAGTTTGGCCGGTTTGAGTGCAACGTGGATTCTTCGTCCCTCGTCTCCTTCGATGCCCATCTTGCTCTTGGAGGCCTTCTCGATCTTGACGGGATCGTAAGGGACAGCTGCTCCTTCCCCCAAGCTCAACTCCCTGATCCACTTCCGTCGATGCTTCCCAATCTTGCCTTTGGCGTGAAGGAGACCCGTCTTGCGATCGAAGAGGGAGACGAAGTCGGAGGGACGATGGATCGTGATGGATCTCCAGAAGAAGGGGAGGGAGAGCGTTCGGAACGCTTTGGACGTGAGGAGGAGGGAGCTGGATCCTTTGGAAGGGATTTCGAAGGATTGGAAGAAGTGGGAGAAGATCTCGGAGAGGACGTCGAGAGGGAGTTGAGGGAGGGTCATCCTTGCGGGAGAAGAGGGAGAGGAGAGGGAAGGAAGGAGAGGGTGGGAGTCGAGGTCAACTTCGAGTCCTTCCCTCGTTTGAAAGAGATGGGTTGGTTGTTTTGAGTCCGCATTTTCGAGGTTTCGTCAATCTAACTTAGGACTCATTCTTTAAAGTTAACGGCGCGTCAGTGAGAATCTATATGTCGAAATGTACCCCCTTGAACGTTCGATGAAAGCAACGAGCTCGCTCCTGACTTTCAACCCCTGTAAAGACTCCTCAGCCAATTTCAGTCATTCTCAGTCGATTTCGCCCAACATCCATCCTCAGCCAATCACGACTCAAGCCGACGATCTCTTCCCAGCTCGTTCTCAAATCTAGCTGGATGCACAGTCTTCTCGCTAGCAGGACGAAAAAAAGGACTTGTCGTTCTCGCCACTTCATCATCGATCCATCTCACCCTTCCTCCTTCCTCCCCCTTCCCTCCCCCCCCCTTCTACCCACCCCCCTTGGTAATCAACAACGCTGGATTGGTCTCTCTACAGCTCGCTCGGACCTTCCAGCGCTCTGCGTAGCTTTCTTCAGCTTTTCTAGGAAGGCGAAGGGCTGCGTTCTTCGACCTTCGACCTTCCCTTCCCTCCTTCACTTGCTATGCCTCGCCACTGTCCACTACGAGCTCCAGCTTCACCCGAGGTGAAGTTGACCTCGTAATGATGCTCTCTGCGTGCAAATTTTCCATCTCGGACGTCTCTGCTTTCACTCAACCGGCCATGCACTGGACTCCCTTCTCGCACGCCGCATCTCTTGTTCCCTTCGTCCTACTTCTCGCGCCCTGGCTACTATCTCTCTCTCTTTTCGCTCGCACATAGAATGCAGGATCTCGCTTGATCTCGTTGGGTCCCACTTCAGCGGGCTTTTGGCAGTAGAATCTCTGGTGAGCTCGTCATCTCTCCCTCCCGTCCTACCCTTTCTCTTTCCTCTGCTCTCCGGATCTGAGCGCTCTGAGCGCTGACTTCCTTTACTTCGATTTTACAGCTTTTGTGGCTTCTCTCGCAGTAGGGCAGTCGATCTTGGGGTGGGAAGTGTTTCTGCAGAGGGAGGGGTCTTCTTGCTAGCTAGTCTTCTCTTCCCTCGATGTGATCTCGTTCCACGAGCTCGAATGGTTTCTGGAAAACGAGCAAGCTAGCTGAGAACGACTGAAAACGACTGGGAAAGAGTCACGGATCGAGATAGAAACAGTCCGAGTTTGAAGTCACCCTCAGTCAAACTCAGTCAAGCTCGAAAACTGGCTGAGAAGGGCTGAAATTGGCTGAGCGATCTTTCCAGGGTTTCAACACCCATCGCCTCGACCTCTTCCTTCCTTCCTCCTCCCGCTCTTCTTCCCGCACCTCGCTCTCTTTCTCCTCCACCCTCTTCTATATACTTCTCTCATCATGATGGGTGAGTTCGTTTTCAGGACTTGATCTTCCCGAAGAGATCCTTCCGTCGCCACCGAGAAGAGACAAGACGAGACGAGAGAGCTGACCTCCACCTTCCCTTCCCCTTCTTTCCCTCCTTTGCGTCGCCGTATCTTGCCTACAATCTCACAGGAGGCTCTTCAAGCTTTGGTAAAAAGCCAAAGGGAAAGATTGTAAGTTATCTCCCAAAACAACAGCGAGGAGATATGAGCCCATCCGAGCTGACCCGCCCGCCCTTCTCTCCTTCCCTTGCTTCCCTCTTCCTCTCTGTAGAGACCACCAAAGTCCAAAGTGAGTGACTCCCCGCTTCTTTATCCTTTTGTTGGATTAGCTACTAATACATATCCCCTCTCTACCAGTCTGCCAACGACTTCGACCAGGCCGAAACGTGGAGGAAGCTCAAGTCGTCGATTCGAGAGATTCAGAACCACCACTCCAACCTCCTCTCGTACGAGGAGAACTATAGATATGCTTACAACATGGTGCTCTTTAAAAGGGTGAGCTCTCATTCCGTTCGTGTCTACCTACGACAATCCTGTACTCACTCTGTTTGTTGGTCGTCTTGCAGGGCGAGTTCCTCTACGACGGAGTCGGCGAGCTCGTCAGTCTTCATCTCGATCAACAGGCCTCGTCCATCATCGTTCCTACCTTCCCTCGGTCAGCAACAGCTCTCGCAGGACTATCCGCGCCGTCTCTGTCGTCGGCTGCGCCTCTGGAACTCGGTGTCGCTTCAGGGAGTGGGACTGGCGCAGGGGGAGGAGCGGCCATGTCTTCGGTCGAGAGAGGTGTCGAAGGAGAGCTCTTCCTCAAAGCCATCAAGGGAGTTTGGGACGATCATCTCAGCATCATGTCCAAGTTGAGGGATGTGTTGAAGTACATGGTGAGTTTGGCGTTTCCTGGATTGGATTCGAGCTCGAGGCTGCTCGACTCATTCAAAACGCTCAAGCTCATCGATCTCCTCCCTCCCCCCCTCCCTCCCTTCTCCCTCTGTCTTTGCAAGGACAAAACCTACACTCCCTCCGCCAAAGTTCCCCTTGTCTACGACGTCGGTCTCACCCTCTTCCTCAAACGAATCATCCGCTCCTCGCTTCATCCCATCCACAACCAACTCATCTCGACCCTTCTCTCCCAAATCAAGCTCGAACGCGACGGAGAAGTCATCAACCGCTCAGCGATGCGAGACGCCATCGATATTCTTCTCAGTCTACGGGAGAAGGAAGGAGGACCCAGCGTGTACGATACAGATTTCGAGAAGGTGTTCCTGAGTTGGACGGGCGAGTTTTACAAGGAGGAGGGAGAGAGGTTGGTTGAGGATTGTGAGGCGGGAGTGTACTTGAAGAAGGTCAGGCCTCTCGTTTCTCTCTGTCCAGTCCCTCGATGCGAGACTCAGCTGAACCCTCTCTTCCGCTCTTCCGCTCTTCCTCAGGTCGAACGTCGTCTCGAAGAAGAAGCTGCCCGAGCTCAACACTACCTCTCCTCCCAAACCTCCGCTTCCCTCCAAAAACACCTCCAAGACAACCTCATCACTGCTCACCTCCGAGCGATCCTCACCATGCCTGGATCAGGTCTCGTCAGCATGCTCGATTCGGATCGGATGGACGACCTCGCTAGACTGTACAGGGTGTTTGGGAAGGTTCCGCTGGGGATGAAGGAGCTGAAGAAGGCGATGAAGGAGAGTGTGAAGGAGAGAGGAGAGAAGGTCAACGAAGGGTTCCAGGATGGACCGCCACCACCGCCTGGACCTGGACCTGGACCTGGACCTGGATCTGGACCGTCGACGGGAGGAGCTGGAGCTGGGTCGTCGATGGGAGGAGCTGGAGCTGGAGAGGAGGGAGCGGGAGCGGGAGGAGGAGAGAAGGATCCTAAGGGGAAGGGAAAGGGGAAGGAGGGAGGAGCTGGAGGTGCGAGTGCCGCTGGAGCTTTGCAGTCTGCTTTGAGGTGGGTGCAGGAGGTGCTAGATTTGAAGGACAAATTCGATAGGATCTTGAGGGAGGCGTTCAGTGGGGATAAGACGGTTCAGACGGCGATCAACGAGGTGAGTCGAGTCGCGTCTCCCTTCTCCACCCTTTGGCGAGCTCGGAGCTGATCGATCTGGGTTCACTTTCTTTCCTGGCAGGCTTTCGAATCGTTCGTCAACGCCAACCCGAAATCGGCTGAGTACATCTCGCTGTTCATCGACGATAACCTGAAGAAGGGTCTGAAAGGGGTTCGTCGCCGTTTCTCCTCTTCCATCCTTCCCGCCTTCTCGTCTTCTAAGCTGACCTTCACTTTCCTTTGATTCCCGTTCCTCAGAAAACCGAGGAAGAAGTCGACGTTCGTCCCTCTCGTTTCCTCGGCGTCTCCCTCTTCGACGCGTCGGACTGACGCTTCTTCGTTCGAACTTTTCAGGTCGTTCTCGACAAGACCATCACGCTCTTTAGGTTCCTGACGGACAAGGACGTCTTCGAACGGTACTACAAGAGCCATCTCGGGAAGCGATTGATCCAAGGTCGGAGTGTTTCAGACGATGCTGAACGAGGGATGGTTGCGAAGCTGAAGGTGCGTCTCTCTTCTGCTCCGTCTCCGACCTCGAACTATCCCATCGAGGAGCTGACACTCTTCCGTCTCTACCTTGCTGCAGATCGAATGGTCCGTTTCATCTTTCGCCCTTGGTTTCTTCGACGCCAAGCGTTCGACTGACGACCTCTCCCTTCTCTCCCTTCTTTCTTTCCTCCTCGCAGTGGTTACCAGTTCACTCAGAAGCTCGAAGGGATGTTCAACGACATGCGAGTCTCTTCCGACACCATGACTGCCTTCAAAACCCATCTCGCCAAGACCACCGTTCGTGCATCTTCAACTCACTCGCCCGTCTTTTCGACGCGTCGCTGATCCTTTCCACCTGCTTCGTCTCTCGTTCTCAACAGGTCCCTCTCTTCGAACTCTCCGTCAACGTCCTCACTTCTACCTTCTGGCCCGGAAACGCCATCCCAGCAGGAACCATCATCCCTCCTCTCCTCAAGCAAGCCTGCGTCGACTTCGAATCCTTCTACCTCTCTCGACACAGCGGTCGTCGGTTGACCTGGCAGCCGAACCAAGGAACAGCAGACGTCAAGGCGAGGTTCAAGGCCAGATCGCACGAGTTGAACGTTTCGACATACGCTCTGATCGTGTTGATGCTGTTCGATGAGCTGGACGAGGCCGAGGAGTTGAGTTACGAGGTGAGTTGGCGACGCGACGATCTCGTTCTTTTTCTTTTTCGCCTACGAGCTGAGCTGATACCTCTTCGTCTCTCGTCTCCTTCAGGACATCTCCACATCGACCCAAATCCCAGCAGCAGACCTCACTCGAACGCTTCAGTCCCTCGCCTGCGGGAAGTATCGAATCCTCACCAAGTACCCGAAATCGAGAGAGGTCGCCACCTCGGACTCGTTCGCTTTCAACGATGGGTTCACCGCTCCTCTCGCCAAGATCAAGATCGCCATGGTCGTGAATCGGGTGGAGACGGGAGAGGAGAGGTCGGAGACGGTGGAGAGGGTCGACGAGGAGAGGAGGCATTTGGCTGAGGTTCGTCTTCCCTTTCTCTTCGCTTTCGAGTCTCCTCTCTCTCTCAACTTTCAAGTTGAGCTCTTGGAGTAGTAGAGACTGATCGTGGACGTGTTCGTTGTGGTTTCGTTCGCCAGGCCTGCATCGTTCGAATCCTCAAATCGGCAAAGACGATGTCGCACATCGAGTTGATGAACGAGGTGACTCGACAGCTCGCTGGACGGTTCCAACCCACGCCGAGTATGATCAAGAAGAGGATCGAGGCTTTGATCGATGTGAGCCTTTACCTTCTCCCTCTCTTCCTCACCTTTTGCGTTCGTTCTTCGTTCTCGACGCCTCGCTGACCACCTCGTTCCTCTTCTCTCCCTCCCTCCAGCGAGAGTACCTCGAACGAGGATCCGACATGAAGACCTACACCTATCTCGTTTGTGTCCCCTCCCTCTCGAGAACGTCCTCCCTTCTTCCTTTTTACTGACCTCGAGCGCTTCTGCTTCTCTCTTTCTTCAGGCTTGACGAACGAATCCACTCTCTCTCACACCCTTTCCTTCTTAGATATGTCTCTGTCCTCTTGTTTACCACTCTCCTTGTATCGTTTTTGTTGTTCTACACCTCGGTTTCGAAGTCACTCTATCTTCTTGGATCTCTCTTGCATGCTTCTGGTCAACGAAATCAAGATCGAGAGCAAGATCGCAGCAGCAAAGGAGAAAACAGACAAGCCAAAGGAGGAGATGAAACGAAACAGAGACGACAACGAGTTCAAAGTACAAGTTACAGGTAGAAGATCGAAAGCGGGTGATTATACTAGACTATCTAAGGCTCTCCGAAAGCGAATAGACTCCTCTTGACGAACGACGCGACGATGGTCGAAGCGAGTCGATTGGGGATGAGTTTGCCGATGGGTTCCCGGCAGCATGGACACTGAGGAGCGGCGAGGTAGAGTACCGGGGTCAGCTGCGTCGAGATCGATCGAGCAGAGAAAAAGGAAGAAGAGGAAGGAAAAGGGAGAAGGGCGACTGACAGTTCGAGGAGGGCTTTGAAGAACCTGTTCGATGCAGCGAAGGCAAAGGGTATGACCACAGCAGGCGAGGATGTGAGGGTTGTTGCTGATGGGACGAGAGGCGAAAAGAGCGAAGTCGAGTCAGTGGACGAGAGGGCGAGACGAAGGGTTCGACGCGTCGTCTGGCGTTCAGCAGAGGGAGAATTGGCTCACAGGAGTTGCATGCATCTGAGATCAAGGAAAAACATGCCACTGGTCAGTATTGAAAGTACCTCGAGGATCGAAACAGCGAGAGATTCGAACCCGAAGCGACTCACATCGGACACTCCAAATCGCCCTTCTCCCCAACCAGCCTCTCGTCCCTCTCCCTCTCCTCGTCCTCCCTCCACCCGATCCCTCCATCCCCACTCTCACTGTAAAGTTCCTCCCACCTCCTCCTCTCCCCTTCCCTCCTCACCTCCCCTTCCAAAACCTTCCTCCTCTCCTCCTCTTCCCTCCGTCGCTTCCACAACCCTCTCCCTCCATCCGTCTCTCCCCTGTCCTCCTCCTCCTCCTCCTTCCGCATCCTCAATCGCTCCAGCTCCTTCCTCCGTCGATCGTCCTCCCTCTTCTCCTCCTCCTCACCTCGATACAACTCAACCAGCATCCTCTTCCTCGGCTCGAACACGAACATCTTCTGATCGCCAGCGGCTCCTCCGTCCCCTCCCTGCTCAGGAGGGAGCGACACCATCATCGCGTGTAGAGCTGATCCAATGGATTCGAAGGTGACGAAGGCTCTGGTTCTGTGAGGAGGGATGAGGGAGATGGAGGCGACGGGACCGAAACGAATTTGGGCGAGGGTTCGGAGTTCATGAGGGTCGATGGGTTGGTCGAGTGGGTGGGAGTGAGAGTTGGGTAAGAAGGACTCCATCTGAGAGTTCAAAAGAGAGAGAGAGAGAGAGATACAGATCAGTGCTTGCAGAAAGAAACGGAGAGAGAGGGGAAAACAGAGTGAGAGAGAGAGGACTGACGTGAACGTAACAATCCGCCGTGAAATTCGTCTTCCTGCTCGTCAACCTCCCGATCCCCATCCTTCCCAGCTCCTCGTCCAGTGCTTCGGCGTTGGGACCAGATCGGTTGTGAAGAGGAGGGATCCAGCGAGGTTCCTGCGGAACTTGTTGCTGCTGATCTGCTCGATCTCGATCGAGTCGTCGCTGATGCTCCTCCGTCGTTCGAGAGTGATGAGCGACGGGGGAAGAAGGTCCTCCTCCTCCTCCTCCTGGTCCACTGTGGGAAGGACGAGCGTTTCGAGGTTGGAAGGCGAGAGCTTGAGGCTTCTCTTTGAGGAGGTAATCCGTGGCTCGAGTTCCGGGAGTGAGGTTGGACGAAGGGAGGAACGTTGGCGTGAAGCATCGAGGAGGAATGGGAGCAGGAGGAGGAGGAGGTGGAGGTGGAGGAGCCGAGAAGTCTGAACTTGAGAGTCCGTCCGAGATGCTTGTTTCGATGGTGTGGTCGGGAGGATTGGGAGTCGAGGGTACAGGAGGAGACGAAGGTCTCGACGCGTCGACCGGAGCCGACCGACGACGTTGGAACTCGGGACGAAGCTGAGACTGATCGAAGTTATCGATCGGACGAGGAGGAAGAAGATGTAGAGGAGGGGTAGGTAGTGGTATCGACGTGGTAATCGGGGAGATGGAGGGACGACTTCGTTCGAGAGTTGGAGGAGGACGGGAGGAAGATGGTGGATTCGACGAGGGAGGGAAACGGCCATAAGGGAGGACCGCTCGGGGTTGGACGGTGACGGCGGACGGAGGAAGGGAGGGTTGGACGTCCGAATGGAAAGAACGAGAGCGATTCTGGTACTGCTGATGCTGATTTCGTCCATCGGGTCCTCGACGAAGGGTTGGATCGACTGGCTGAGAGGGTCCTAGTCGAAGAAGGTTATCCGGAGGCCTTGGTTCTGGACGACATCCGAAGGCTTGAGGAGGAGGAGGAGGAGGAGGTCGATTCCGTTGATCTGACGAGAACGATTGGGGTCCAGGCTGTTGCTGCTGCTGACGGAAACGAGGAGGTCCTCCTTGCGGATGCTGGAACTGCTGCTGCTGTTGCTGCTGGAACGTTGGGAATCCAGGATTCGGTGGTCCGTATGGAACCTCTCTCCCCTTTCCCTTGGGATCCACCGAGATGACCGAGTAGGGGATGGGACCGCCGGTTTGAAAGCGACTTGAACTCGGTGAAGACGACGACGCGTCGAACTGGCCGTTGGGAGGGATGGGATTCGGTCGATTTGGAGGTTTCTGATGGGGATAAGGAGTAGGACTGAGACCTTGAGCTGCCGGTCTGGAAGTCGAGGAGGGGAAAGAGGGATTTGGTGGAAAGAGAGGGACGGGAGGATGAGAGGCGAGATGACTCGGAGGAGCGGAAGGAGTGAGGGGAGTTGTCGACGATGCAGCTGAAGATACCGACGACGACGATCCTCCTCCATTCGTAGGTCCTAACACAGCGGGTTTGCTCGTCGTGGTTAAAGAGGGAGGAGGAGGAAGAGGAGCTCTCGCCTGCGTCGAAGGGCCGTCGTGTCGAGGAGGGAAAGGAGGATCCGCTCTTGCCCTCCCGAGAGCTACCTCCGCGGCTTGAGCCTCCGCCGACTCTTTGAACTCTTGGTCCTTCCGACGAAGATCCTCGGCGAGGTGGTAGATCGACTTGGATACCGCGACGAGGGCAGGAGGATCGGGTGTGGTTGGACGCGTCGGGATGGACTCGGAGGAAGGAGAGGAGGGAGGAGAGGAGGAGGAGGAGGATGCGAGTGGAGGAGGAGTTGTGGCAACCTGAGGAGAGTTAGGTGGGGAAATGGGAGCCGCCGATTTCGGAGGAGGGTTGTCGAAAGAGAGAGCATGAAGGAGAGGAGCCACGACGCTGGTCGAAGGATGCTTCCCTCGACGACGTTCCTCCTTCGGCGAGGCTCCTGGAATCGTCGATGTTGGTACCCCTGGAGTAGATCGAGGGATCGGCGGTTTCAAAGAAGATGGCTTGACCGACAAGGGAGGAGGTTCCGAGGTTGTTGTGGACAGGGAGGACGAGGGCGTCGCGGCTGAGGGTTCTTCCCTCTTCGATCTCGTCTTGAGGAGAGACTTCTCCTTCAGAGCCTTCTCCGATCTCTCCTTCAGTACCGCAGCTTCCCTCTCCCTCATCGTCTTCACAGCCTTCAAATCTTTCCCAGCCCTCTTCTTCGTCTCCTGCTTCTGCTTCTCTCCCTCCTTCGACTCGTCCTCGACTGAGACTCGTCGAAAGAGTTGACCGGCCGGGTTTCCAAGCTGATCCAAGAGGCTGATGGATCCCGAGGAAGTTGATTTGGAAGGAGGGAAGGCGAAGGAGTACGACGAGAAGAGGGATGACGGAGAGACTGGCGGTGCTGGTGAGGAAGTGGTCGAAGGTGGAAGGGACGAGGGAAGTGGTGGTGGAGGAGGAGGAGGAGGAGGAGAGAGAGTTGAGACCTCTGCGACCTTGAGTGATTGAGAGGAATCCGTTGGATTTGGAGCTGGAGGTTGAGAGGATGTTGATCTCGACTTCTTGTAAAAGGTTCCACGATGTTTGGAAGGGGATGTAGGGATCTTTGGCGAGGCGGACGACGGGGAGGTGGTCGAAGCGACTTTCGGTGGTGGAGGGGAGGGAAGATCGGTGGGAGGAATTGCGTCCTTCCTGGTAGAAGATGGATTCTTGGGCATAGCGAGGACGATGTGGGTGTACTGGATGGTCTGGAGAAAGAAGAGATAGAGAGAAGGAAGCCGTGGATGAGAACTTCAGTCGAGTCAAAGGAAGGGATGGAGGGATGGATGGACGGAGTTGAGCTCACCTCCCTTCCCCCAATGAGAACGCCAGGAGAAAGTGGACTTCGGTTGAAGAGTTTGTATAGGATTGATCTCCTGTCGAGTCCAGTGGACTTGGACTTGGTGTCTCTCCGAGAGAAAGGATGTCGAGGTTGAGAGATAAAGAAAGGGAGGAGGAGAGAGCTCACTCAGCCTTCTCGTCCAAAGGTGAGCTCGCCTTCTCCTTGCCGACACGGCCGACCTTACTGTCTTGAAAATTCTCCGACATGGTCAGCCCGTAACTGAAATATCGTCCTGACTCCAATAGCTTTCAAAAGAAGGACGAGCTCTCTCAGTAGGACTGCGAGGGACTGAGCTCTCCTCGCTTCCTTGCTTCGACTCGTCTCTTCTTCCCCTACCCTTCTCTCAAAGACAAGCAACCAATTTAGGGCAAACTTCTTCAGCGTGAGACCATCCCGTACTCACCTCTTGAAGACCTCGCTCGAAAGAAGAGAGTGCAACGCGTCGTCCGCTCATCATCTCACGCGTCGTCGTCTCTCCCTCTCCTCCCCTCCTCTATATCGTTTCAAGTTCATTCATACAACCACCCTCTCTCCTCAGAGAATCAGAAGATCTAAAGATCTCCCTCAAGGAACTGAGCTCGTCCCTCTCCGAAACTCCAGTCGGCCCTGCAACGCACAAAAACGAAACGAAACGAAGTCAGCTCTTCTCTTCAACCGACCGAACGACGGTTTTGGGTTTTTGAAAGGTAAAACGCACCTAGTGTTCTCGTTACACGACACGATGAGATCGGTTCTGGGGACGCCGCACTCCTTGTTGAGTCGCTCAGCGAGATCGGCGTAGATGGCTTTCTTCATCTCAGCGCTTCGACCTGAGAGAGGAAGAGAGAGAGAGAAGAGGGAGTCAGGTTGGGGGGTTCCTGCGGCTGGAAGGAGCGTAGAAGAGGAAAGCTGACCTTGCTGGAAGATCTCTGATATAGTTAGTTTTCGATTCGAAGGGAGGTAATATAGAGGGTCAGCGACGTCCCAACGCGAAGACGACTCTTGAAAGGGAGGCGAGCGAAGCTGGAAACAGACTCACGAATGAAGCAGATTTTGTTGGTCCTCTCGAAACCCAAGTTGGTATCCTCACAGATGATCTCTCCCTCCTCGTGCTGGGTGATGATCTTTTTTCGAGCAGAGAGAGAGATAAAAGGTCAGTGCGAGGGAGGTGGGGACCGAGAGATGGGAAGAGCCGCCCTTTTGCAAGTGAAGCTCAGCAGCTACATAGGAGGAAGGGAAGAGAAGATAAAAGTGTTACGAACCTGGTATCGATCTCGAGGAGGAGCGTTGAACTTTGCGAGCTGTTGAAAAAAGTCGTCGAACGAGAGGGGAGTCAGAGGAGGAGAGGGAGAGGGAGAGGGAGGGACAGGTTGAGCTCGACGAGAGCCGCGATGGTGAAGGCGAGGGGAAAACGAACCATGATCTCTGTGAGAACAACACCCCAAAAGGAAGGTTATATGATCAGTTCTTGTTCGAGCTCTTCTCTCGAGAAAAAGCTTACACCAGGAAGGGAAGAAAACGGAGAGAGAAAAACGAGAGCTCACCTTGAACGACATCTGCGATCTTTCGGACTTCCACGGGAGTTCGTCCCTTGATGAGGTGGATCTTGATGAGAGGCATGGGTTGTAGTAGGTAGAGAGTGTGTAGCTGAAGAGGGGTGGGGCTGTAGAAAAGAAAAGAAGAGGGGAGAAGAGAGGAGATGGAGGTTGAAAGAGAACGAAAGAGGTCAACTTGGAGGTCTCTGAGAACGGGAACCAAGCCGCGGCCAGCCTTTCCATGTTTCTACACCTTCCGCAGGACCCTCTCACTGAGAAGGAGAAGAGAAAGGAACGAACCTGTGAGGGAGGTTTTCGGAAGGGTAGAGGTTTGAGGAGAGGAAAGAGACAAAGGAAAGAACCTCGTGAGCAGCTGTTTGCTCTTTTGTTCGGAGGAGATCGACCTGTTGACTCCGCCGGGCGTTCTTATTTTATTTCTTAAGTTTTCTCTCTCCTGCTACCGCTTCATTCACTGAGATGTTCCCAAAGTAGACAAACTATGCGGGAGAGGGAAGACTAGGAGGAGGTGGGCATCGGGAACTCGGGTTCATGAGTTTCCTCGTCGTGAACGAACTTCCTCTCCTTGCAGTGCTGCTGGCGAAGAAAACAGTCGGATTCATTCTTCGACGTCCGGAAGTTCTAGACCACAGTCTGTTATCCCTGTAGCCAAAGGCGTAGAAGTCTACCTCGCCGACTGGACGACAAATCGAGTTCCCGCTCGAACGGCACACTCGACGCGTCGAAACCGTCTTCATCTTTGCTCTTACCTCTCTCGTAACCCACGCTTCGAGAAGAAGAAGTAACGAAGCATCTACGATATAAACACGAAAATCTAGACTGAAGATACCTCTACCTCCCTTCGAAAACAAGTAACCCAGCACCTCTGAAAACAAACGAATCATCTAGTCGACTCAATCTGCTTCCAAGTCCCCTTCCCTCCCTCCCTCCCTCCCCCTCCTCCCTCACTTACACCTCTCCAACACCCCAATCGCCAACCCCTCCAGTCCCTCCCTCGCCTCACTCTCCGGCAACCTCTCCCTCACCAAATCCCTCGCCGCCTCCGCGTACTCCCTCGCCAACTTCCTCGTCCTCTCCATCCCGTCCGACTTCAGGACGAGATCCCTGGCAGCTTCGACGTCGCCTGGTTGGTCGAACCGACGGAGGATGAGAGGACCGAGGGAAGGGTTGGATTCCCAGGCGTAGAGGAGAGGCGCGGTGGCGAGACCGAGCGAGAGGTCGAAGCCGGAGGAGGGTTTGCCCAGGGTGAGGGAGGGAGTAGGGGTGAAGTCTAGGAGGTCGTCGACGAGCTGATAGGGGAAGAGGGGAGGGTGATTAGGTTTAGTGAGAGAAGGAGAGAGAGAGAGAGAGAGAGAGAGAGAGAGAGAGAAAGAGAAGAGACTCACCTGGAACGCGATCCCCAAATTCCTACCGTACGCATAAGCCACGTCCTTGATCCCCTCGTCCTCACACCCTCCCAAGATCACCGCACACCTCGCACTCTTGGCCATCAAACTCGCCGTCTTCAAGTACGTCTTCTGCATGTACCTATCGAACCCGTCCTGGTTCGGTTCCCTCTCCGGGTTGGTGGTCGCCTTCAACTGAGCGACCTCGCCTTCGACCAGATTCGCGATCGCGGTCGCCATGAGTTCGACGACCTCGTTGGATCCCAGACGAGCGAGTCCAGCGCAGCATCGACCGAGGAGGAAGTCGCCCGAGAGGATGGAGAGTTTGTTTCCGAAGAGGGCAGGGGAGGAGGGTTGGGAGCGACGCAAAGGGGAGGTGTCGATCACGTCGTCGTGGAGGAGGGAGGCGACGTGGATCATTTCGCAGATTTCGGCGAGCCGACGTTGGGTTGGGAGGAGGGTTGGGGTTGGGGTGAGCGTGGGAGGGGAGGAGGAGGAGGAGGGAGAGGGAGAGGGAGAGGGAGAGGGCGACGGGGCTGAGGAGGCTGAAGGGGTTGCGACGTTGGCTGAACTCGTAGAAGGACCTCCGGGGATGAAAATCGAGTTGAAACTCTTTGTAGATTCTGGCATCCCCGGGTTGTAATCGTTCAACACATCGTCCTTCTTTGTTAACGACCGATTGACCTCCTCCTCCCCTCTCCTCTTGAGCTCGTCCCATTTCGCTCCTCCCAGTCCGTTCGTCGCTTGACTCATCAACAGCACGATCGTAGGTCGGATATGTTTTCCCTCGGCTTGGAAGTAATACTTTGCTACCGTGTCCAGGGAAGGATGACCTGAACCGAGGAGATGAGCGACGTTGGATCGGAGGAGGTTGAGTTCTTTTTTGACGAGCTTGAGAGGATCTGGGATGGAGTGTTTGAGGGGGGCGGTAGGGGAGATGGGAGTGGTGAAGGAGGGGAGAGCGTTCTTGAGAGTGTCCGTCCACGAGGAAGTTGAAGAAGAAGAAGAGGGAGTCGTAGAGTTTCGACGACGAGGAGGGAGGAGAGAGGAGGAGAGAAGGAGGGAGGACGACGACGACGACGAGGAGGAGATCGAAGAGGAAGAAGGTCGTATCGATCTCGTTAAAGTCAAACGAGAGAGTTGAGAGAGCATCGTAACAGGGGAAGAGGGGAGAGGAGGGGGGTAGAGTGTGCGATCGACCTTGGTAGAAAGAGAGCTCGTCGACGTTGGGTGGGAAGAAGAAGAAGAAGGGAAGGAAGGGGCTGTTGGGCTGAGCTCACTTTCCTAATCGCTTTCCTTTCTCAACTTCCGATTCTAATCGTTTTCGGTTCACTCTTAACCATCACCTCACCCTTCCCTTCCCTTCCCGTTCTCCATACACCCTCTCCCTACACAGAGGGACCCAAATGGCCGACTCTAAACCTCGTCACTACAGCAACCAACTCGACAAGGTTCTCACAGCAGGAACCTGGGCTGATCCCAGTCCAGCCTCAGCTCCGAACGGAACCGCTCTCCCTTGGGCAGAGCTCGTGAGAAAGTACGAGAAGCATGTAGGAGGAACGGGTGAGTAGATCCGTCTCTCTCTCTCTATATATACGCTTTCGTTTTGTGGGGAGGAGAGGAAGGGAAGAGAGGGAGGAGGAGGAGAAAGATGGGAGGGAGGCCTGCGAGCTCCTCGTCAGTTGCGGAGAACACGTTCGATCCGTCAAGCTCGTTTGTTTCTCTCATCCAGAGAGTACAAGAACGTGAAGCATACATAGAAAGCCTTTGAGGCGTGCGGATGCTCCTGGATGTCTCCAAATATGCTCATATGCAAGGAGCGACGAGCTGGAGCACCATCTCAACCCTCCCTCCTCTCCCTTCCTCCCCTCCCGCTTGGGCCCTCTTCGATCCGGTTCCTCGCTTCGAACCCCCTACTGACACTCTCTTCTTCGACTTATATCTTCCTTCCAGCTGGTGCTCTCGCTCTCAACCTGCGAACTCTCACTCTCTACCTCACTCCCTCCTCAACCTCAACCTTCTCCTCGTCAGCTCCTCCCCTCCATCCCTCCTCAACGCCAACCGGCTCCTCCACCTCCTCGGAACCCTCAACAGCATCCCACTACCACAGACCTCATCTCCACACCCAGCATCCCATCCCGGCTTCGTTCGTTCCAGCCAACGACATCAACCCGAGAGATCTCGACGGCGACGACCGCTCAGGTCGACCGACCTCGAATCGAGATCCTTGGGCGAGCTGTAGAGCTCCAGAGGAGAGGATTAGAGAGGTAGAGGAAGGCCTTAAGGACGTTAGGGAGCTGGTGGTTAAGGCGAAGGTGAAGGGAGAGAAGGATGTGAGTGATTCTATCCTCGTTTCTCGTGCGAGGAGGGAAGGGAGGAGGCGAGAGCTGACACTCTTGCTCGTCGTCACTTCTCCCTCTCGCAGTCTGCTTTGCTGCTTGAAGCTTTCCATCTGCTTGCTCTCGGACGGTACCACGAGTCTTTGAACGTCTCGACTCAAGTGGAATGGGGGATCTCTCCTCCGTCGTCCAAGGAAGCTGGATCAACCGAGGCTGCCTTCGTCGAACGCGTCAGAGGAAAGGTCGTCGAAGGTGAGCTTGATCGTCCTTCGTTTTTTCTTCTGGATGACTTCTCGCTGTATATTCTCGTCTCATAAACCATCTCTGATCAAACGTCTTTTACTTATCCCTTCGTTCCGTCCCGCAGGTCTCTGCCACGAGCTCTCCTCTCCTCCCAACCAGCCCTCAGCCCTCGCCTCCTACACCTCCGCCGTCCACCTCCTCGAAACCCTACCCACCCTCTCCCTCCCCTTCCCTTCCAAAAACCCATCATCCACCACATCTCCCACCACTCCCAGCTTCAGCACCTCAGCCATCCTCAAAGAGTTCACCTCCCATCGTGAGCTCTGGCGATGGGCCGAACACGCTCTCTTCCGAGGATCCCTCCTCGCTTCCTCGTCCACTCTCGGAGGAAGAGAAGCTCTCAAATGGCTCAGGACCTATCACTTCTACGAGACCGTCTACCCAGCTTCCTTCCGACCGGAACGAAGAGCTTCCATGCTTCTGCTTTACGTTCGAGCTCTCGCTCTCGAGAAACCTCTTCCTTCCACGCTTTCCAACGCGCCTTCGACGGTCTCAGCCGTGGCTTCTTCGTCAACGGCAGGAGGATTGATCAGTCGGTCGAGAGGATCGTCGTTTGGAGGCTCGGATGGTGGGTGGGCAAAGGAGGTGGAGGGAGTGATGAGACGAGGGATGGCGATCTTGGAGGCTGGAGGAGCGAGAGGATTCCCGAAGGCTGGAGAGAAGAGGGCGGAGGTGGAGGAGTTTGTGGTTGGGTGTGTTGGACTTTGGGAGAGAGGTGGGGAGAAGAGAGGGGCGGGGAGTCAGGCTGGGGTGCTGCTTCAGGTGAGTTTTTGAGCTTTGAGCGCTTTCCCTCCCCTTCCTTCTCGACCGGCTTCAACGCATCGGCCCGCCTCTTTTTTTCCGAGCTGACTCTTATCTTTCGTTCTCGTACTTTTTCTTTAGCTCCTCTGGTGGGCAACAACCCAAACCTTCAACTCCCAACCCATCCTCCGTCACCTCACTCGTCTCCTCCTCGCCACCTCCGCTCCACTCGACGCGCGTCGAACCTTCGAACTCTACGTCAAGATCGTCGACAAAGCTCGAGAAACCTCCGATTCTCCTGCTCCCTCTTCCTCAACTCCCAATGGAAACGGTGCTCTTGCTGAGCCGAAGGAGGCCGATGCTGTCGAGAGCGACAACGATCGGACGTTCGTTGAGACGCTCGTGTTTGGAGGGAGGTTGATCGGGAAGGAGTGTGGAGATCCAAGGGAGGGATTGAAGTTTTTGAAGAAGGCGGAGGAGCTGTCGGAGACGAGCACGTCGGTGAAGGAGGATGTGGAGTTGAAGGCTAGGATTCAGGGAGCGAAGGGTCTGCTGAAGATGGCTTGGGTGATCAAGGGTGCGTCTCCCTTTCAGTTCTTTTGACGCGTCTCCCTCTCTTCTTTCGAACTCCAAACTAACATCTCCCTCCCTCGGATATCGCTTCTGCTCGAACAACAGACCACGACCCTCTCGCTCGAGCAGGACTCCAAACCGACGCGCTCAAACACCTCACGAACGCTACCCTCCTCTCCCCTTCCTCCGCCAAAGCGTTCTACAACCTCGCCTACGCTCAAGCTGAGTGTCGAGAGATCGACGCTTCGACCCTCTCGATTCGATCCGCTCTCGAACTCGAACCCTCCAACGTCCACGGCTGGCATCTCCTCACTCTGCTCCTGACGGCGAAGGGGAAGTGGCACGACGCTGCAAAGGTCGCTGATATTGGACTGGAGAGCTGGGATGGAGACGAGGAGGGTGAGGTTGGAGGTGAGGATGGAGCAGGACTGGGAGGTGAGGAGGGAGATGCGACGATCGTGGGAAGGAAGGATTTCGTCGAACCAGCAGCCGTCTCTGCTCCTCCCCCTCCTCCTCCTCCGACCTCCTCCGATCCTTCCTCCCCACCAACCACCACCTCCCTCCCTCCCCTCCTCGGAAACAACGGTCGTCTCATCCCCATGTCCTCCCTGCTCTCCTACAACCCTTCCCTCTTCCCAACCAAAGCCGAGCGTCTCGAGGCAGTCCTCCAACTTCGAATGACCCAAACCGTCATCGTCGAACGTCTCGAAGGTCCCGAAGTCGCCATGGAACGTCAGCAGGAACTCTTCGCTTTCTTCTCTGCTCGATGTGGGAAGGTTCTTCCTCCTCCTCCTTCTGCTCCGGCATCGAAAGCTGGAGGAGTGCCGAGGTCGGAGACGTTGGAGACGAACGGAGCGTCTTCGGTTGCTGGGACGAGGTCGACGTCGTCGGGGTTGAGGAGGGTGGATTTCGGGACAGTGGAGAAGAGGAGTTATGATGGTCCTAGGAGTCAGGATGGAGATGAGAAGGAGGTGTTGGCGGGTGAGAAGGGAACGAATGGGGAGGCTTCGTCTGTGGAGAAGGGAGTTGGGAATCTGACGAGTGAGTCTCGACAGACGCGTCTTTCTTTTCTCGATCGTCCTTCTTCTCTCGTCGCTGACTCTTCTTTTACTTCAGTCAACCGACCACCACCACCACCACCAGAAGTCAACATCGAAGCTCCCAACGGGAAGTCGATACCCATCGTCGGAACAGGAACTCCTGGATCGTCGAGCTCGAGTTTGAACAACATGTCGGTCGCTCAGTCGGAGGGAGCTCATCGAGATCATCACAGGAAGCAACGGTTCCTGCCGAAACATCTCCTCTCGCCGTCTTCGGGACGACACCACGGTCTAGGACGGTCAGCTTCGCTCAGTCGTCTACAGATTGCTCGTCAGTCGGCTTCGTCGCTCGGTGCGTTTCGTTTTCGTTTTCGTTTTCTCCCCTCTCGTTCTCGTCGACGTGCGCTCGTCCTGACCTCCCTCTTCCGTCTTCCTCCTCTCACCACTAGCTCTCAACTCCCTCCGAATCGACGGAAGTCCTCGTCGGTCCATCTCCAACGCTTCCTCCATCCACTCTCGATCCCGTCGTCCATCCCCAACGCACTCCGAGTACGGTGGAGGAGGATCCGGCTCGTTCGACCCTCCCGTTCTTCCTCCCGTTCTTCCTGCTCTCGACCAGGAACCTTCAGGTCGGACGCCGAGGGAGACGAGGCTGCTCAGTCAGCTGTGGTTGATGAGTGCTGCGACGTTCAGGAGGTGGGGGAAGTTGGAGTCGGCGTTGGCGGCGATTCAGGAGGCGGAGGTGTTGGACGCGACGAATCCTGAGGTTTGGGTTCAGGTGAGCTTTTCGTTTCCTTCTTTTTCTCGTTTTTTCTTGGACGTATCTCTCTCGTTCTAGTACTGACCGCCCTCCCTCGAACCATCTTCCCCTCCTTTTCTTTCGATCAGCTCGGGTTGTACCACGACCTCCTCTCCTCCCCGACCCTCGCCATCTCATGCTTCATCAAAGCTCTCGTCTTCGACCCGCTCTCCCTCCCGGCCCAAGTCCACCTCGCCCGTCTCTACCTGCTCACGCCTCCGAAAACGAACCTCGCTCTCGCACACGGGACGCTCAACTCGCTCACGCAGGGGAACGGGTGGGACTGCTCGGAAGCGTGGTACTTCTTGGCCAAGGTGTGCGAACTGCAGGAAGGGAGGGAGGAGAGGGTCAGGGAGTGTTTGGAGTTTGGGAAAAAGTTGGAGGACGGGAGGTGTGTGAGGCCGTTGGGAGGCGGGACGTTGGAGAGGTGGATTTGAGGGAGGATGGAGGGTGGTTTATAGTAGACTAGTCTAGAGGTGAGGAGATCTAGATGTTTTCTAGTCCTTCTTTTTTTCGTGATTGCAGTTTTTGGTCCGTTTTCGATGGTCGTGGTCGAGACGTCGAGAGAAGAAAGACGCCGAGCTCATCACTTGAACTTCAAACGACGACGAGCTCTCTCCTTCCTTCCTTTCCCTTCCCTCTCTCCATCGTCGGATGGCCTGGTCCTCCCTCTCTTGAAACCCTTCGATCATGACTACCTTAACGGCCTCTCAAGCTATTTCAGAAATCCTTAAATCGTGAGCACCTACCTTCTTCCTTCAGTCGGCCCAGAATACGAGACGAGCTCGCTGAAGCTGACCTCCTCCCCTTCCTTCCCTCTCTCGTTTCGACAGTCCCGACGATCTCCACAAACTCCCTTCTCTTCGCAAGAAGCTCGCCAAAGAGTCCCTGTCTATCCAGTCCAAACTCTCGGAATCTACTCGTCTTCAGCTGGATGCTACGAGGGACGGACTGAGGAAGCTCGTCGCGGCGAAGGCGAACCTCCAAGCCGTCGAAGAGGAGATGATCAAAGTGGAGAAGCTATGCCAGGATCCAGGGAACGAGGTTAAGGCTTTCAAGAAGATCAGTAGAGTGAGTATCACGCCTATTTGTTTTTGGAAGGACGAGAGGGAGAGAGAGAGGGAGAGAGAGAGAGAAGGAAGGAAGCGATGACCTCGAGCTCACCTTGAACCCCTCCCTTTCCTTTGCAGGTCTCCCACGTCCATCGAAACTTCGCTCAGACGGAAGAGATGGTCCAATCCTTCCAAGAGATCTCCTCCAAAGTCTCCCTCTGCTCCTCCCTCCTCAACGACTCCACCCGAGACGGTCCTCTCGCTCCTCAACCCAACCTCCTTCCTTGTCACTTCCAACTCCTCCGTCTCGAAGCTTTCAGGAACGAAACTCTGCACCAGGCCAAGAAGGGAACCTCCGAGGATCTCGTCACCGTCAAGGCTTACTTCGAGAAGCTCGACAAGGTCGTCAGGGACTTTGACGCTTGGATCTGGGAGCTCGCAGGGATGGTGCTCGAGCTCGTCAGAGAAGGGAGGATGGACACGGTGGTCAAGATCTTGAAGATCTGTGAGGCTGAGGGAAGGGAGGATGAGAAGGTCAGTCGCTTGTACTTTTGGAGTAGCTCGAGGATCCCAAGCTGATCTTCTTTCCCTTCTCCTCAGGCTGCAGCGATGAAGCTCATCAAACGAGCAAAGTCAGACGTCGCGGCCAAGTTCAAGTGAGCTCGAACGCGTCCTTCCTTCCTTCTCTCCTCTCCCTTCCCTTCTCTGACCCAATCTCACTTCCCTTTTCCACAGGTCCATGCAAGCCGAAGCTCGTACCATCAAGCACTACCGTCACAAGCTCATCAAATGCCTCTCGGACTCGGTCGCTTCGACGTTCGCCAACTCCTTCTCCCCAGACGTCGACAACCCTTCGGACTTCATCGAGGACCTCGGGTGGATCTACAAGGACCTCATTCGAATCGAATCGGACGTCGTACCCTGCTTCCCTCCCGACTACGACATCCACGCCTTCTACGTCAAAGCCTACCACAAGAACCTCGACATCGTCCTCCAAAAGATCGTCGCGTCGGTTCCGGAAGCGTCGATCCTCCTCCAACTTCACTCGTGGATCAAGGAGTACAAGGCCAGCATGAAGGAACTCGAGATTCCTCCAGGATGGATCCAGCCACCTCTCCTCGGAGGGAAGGAGCAGGAGCTCATCGAGGACTACGTCGGACTCATCGTCAAGAAGATGGACGAATGGACGAAGAACCTGATGAAGGACGAGGAGCACGATTTCGTCGCTAGGGATCAACCGGTTGAGATCGAGGAAGGAGGACTCTACGGGATGTCGGGAGCCGTCATCATGTTCCAGATGGTGAACCAACAGGTCGATCTCGCCGCCGACTCAGGTCAAGGAGGAGTCCTCGCTCGCGTCGTTACCGAGGCCAACCGAGTCGTGCGTCAAACCCAGGAGAGGTTCATCTTCCTCGTCGACCAGGAGGTCAAGAAGGTCATGGAGAAGCCCGACGAAGTACCCCCAGGACTGGTCGAGTACGTCGTCGCTCTCGCCAACGACCAGATCAAGTCGGCCGACTACGCAGAGGCCCTCTCCGCTCGACTGGAACCCATCGTTTCGGAAAAGTACAAGGTCATCATCTCAGCCAAGATCAACGACGCCATCGACGGATACCTCGACGTCGCAAAGACGTGCACCCAGTCCCTCATCGATCTCGTTTTCAACGACGTCAAGGTCGCCACCAAAACCTTCTTCACGCCAGCGTGGTACTCGGATCGTCCCATGGCTCTCGTCGTCGAAACGATGAGAGACTATCTCTCCGACTACCAGGAACACCTCAACCCTTCCATCTTCGACCTCCTCCTCGAGGACACCCTCGACACCTTCCTCGTCATCTACCTCTCGGCTCTGCGAAAGTGCTCGAAACTCAAGATGTCGGTCGCCGTCGATAGGATCCGAGACGACATCGGGGAGGCGTTCAAGTTCTTTTGCGAGTTCAAGCAGAAGGAGGATTTGGAGATCAACTTCGAGGTGGTGGAGATGGTGCTGGCGTTGCTCGAGGCTTCGAAGGAGATGTTGTTTTTGGATTACTGGACGTTCGCCAAGGCTCATGGGCCGAACTTGATGTTTGTGGAAGGGTTGCTGAGAGCGAGGTGAGTCTGGGGATATCTTCGTCCTTTTTTTTCCCCTTCTCTTCCTTCCTTCGTTCGATGTCGCTTTTCGGATCGAGGCTGACGCTTCTTCTCTCTGCTCTTCTTTCTTCCTTTCTAGGGACAACCTCGATCGAACGTCGGTCAACGAGATCATGGAGAACATCAAGCGGAGGATCAGGGAGGAACAACTCGGAGATCGTTCGTCCTTCTCTCTCTCTCTCCGTCCCTTTCCTTTCCTTTCCTTTCCTTTCCTTTCCTTTCCTTTCCTCGTCGCTCCTCTCCGCTCAAGCTGACCTTCTTTCCTTCGGCTGCTCCTCCTTTCGGCATATCAACCCTCCTTCAGCACCGGAACGAACCATCATGACCAAAATCGCCAACGTCAAAGGGGAAGGAATCTTTGCCAGTCTCGGGTTCTCCTCGTTACCTTCTCTTCCCTCCATCCCTTCGACGCGTCTGTAGACGACTCCTTTTTGGCATTTCCTTCTCTCTCTCTTCATCTCTTTGCTATGTTTCTCTACGTACCCTTGTCTCTCTTCGATACCTTCTTTTTTTATGACGATACGACGACTTGCTTTTCTTTGCTGAACCTTCGGAGCTAGAAGAGAGAGAGAGACCGAAGCAGATGCAGTTCGTTGAATACCTCTAAGAGCAGAAGGATGAAAGCGTGTAGATACAAAGTAATGCGATGAAAGGAGATGATGTAGTAGCAGGAGTATGACGTAAAGGAACCAAAAGAGATGAAGAAGAAGAACTGAGAGAGACGAAAAACAAACTGAACGAACGAAAACACAATGCGACGCGTCCTTCCCGACCTTCCTCCTCACATCCCTCCCGCTCCCTTCATACCTCCAGCGAGCTGAGCTGGTCCAGGAGCAGCGAGCAGAGTGCCTAAATGAAAAGGAGCCGCGGCGGAAAACCCGTCAGCGATGGAGCTCGTCGAACAAGAACGAAAAACAAGAACGAAGAGAAATCGGAGACTCACGAAATCATCTACAGTTCCACACCCTCTGCACCTCCCAGCTCCCCTGAGATCCAACCTCGTCCGAACCTCCTACTCCCCTCCGTCGTTCCGTCCCTGCTCCTCCCTACACCCGAGCCCTTCGATTCCCTTCCACCTCCTCTCGTCATCCCAACCAACCACCCTTCCTTCGAGATCAACGGCCAACGTCGACCGAGCATCCGCCGAAACCTAGATCGAGTGAAAAGAAGACGAAGGTCAATCGATTGTAGTGCTGTCGGCGAAAAAAAAGGAAAGGAAATGGGAAAGGAAGGAAGAAAAGAAAACTCACTCAAGTCGCGTCCTTCCCTCGCCCACCGACCTCGTTCACCCTTCCATCCAGACCCGACCCGATCCATCCCCTTCCTACTCGTCTCATCCCATCCCAAGCTTGTCCCTCTTACTCTCCAGCTCTGATGAACCACTTCCTCCCTTCCTCCTTCAAAGGACGCTCCATCCCAAAAGGCGCGGTGCTGTCTCCGCCCGTCGTCGTCGTCCTCGTCGTCGAATCGATCCTTCCTCCTATGAACTCAGCGCCAACGGAGGGTCCTCGGATGAACCTGGGAACGGATCGAAGTGGCGGTGGTGATGGGGTGGCGAGCGAGGAAGGAAGGAGAAGGGGACGAGAAGGCCAGTTGGTCGTTGGTTCCTGCTTCCGTGGGTGCTGCTGCTGAATCTGTTTCGACTTCGTCAGTTCGGGGCCGATGGAGGGTTGGAGGAACTTGGGAATGGATCGGAGGGGTGGTGGTGGGGTGGCGAGAAAGCGAGGAAGAGAGAGGGGACGAGACGACCGGTTGGTCGTTGATTCCTGCTTGAGTTGGGACTTCTGCTGGATCGGTTTCGACTTTGCCTTCCTGAGGTTGGCTTTCTCCTCCTCCTCCCGAACGAGAGCATCGAAGAGGAGAGAGAGGTTGGAGGGAGGCGCTGGAGACTTGTCGAATTGGAGTGATTCCGACGAAGGCGATTTGAAGGTTCCCGAGGGTGTGGAAGGAGGAGGAGGGGCGTTGAGGAACGAGGGTGGGGAGATGAACGGCGAGGAGTGAGAAGTCGTGGGTGCTGGAGGGAGTGGAGGTGGGATCGAGGCGACTTTGGATCCTGAGGAGCGGCTGAGGAGGGAGGAGCGAGGTTCGACCTTCTTCTTCGACTGCTTCTTCGGCTTCGTCTTCGAGAGGAAAGCCGGTGGCGATGAGACTTTGGTAGGAGAGGTGCTCGGCCGGTTGGTGGAGGAGGAGGAGGAAGGAGAGGAGGGATGATCCGAAGACGCGTCCGTTTCGTCGACGATTTTGTTCGTCATCGTGAGGAAAGCCGGCGGCGGAGAGACCTTGACAGAAGAGGTGGTCGGCAGATTGATGGAGGAGGAGGAGGTAGGTGGTGAGGGATGATCCGAGGGCGCGTCCGTTTCGTCGAAAGTGTCGAACAAGGATGTAAGGGAAAATGGTGGTATGGGTTCGATCATCGGGGGAGGGACACTCTTCACCGGAGGAGGGAGGGGTGGTGGTGGTGGTGGTATCGAGGTGGCACGAGGAGCGATGAAGAAGGGTAGAGGTGAAGGAGGAGGAAGGCTCGAAACGACGCGAGGGGCCGAGCGTGTCCGAGGCGATGGAACAGGATTTGAGCGGACCTCCGATTCCTGCTTCGACGTCTGCATTGAATCCTTGGAATCCTCGACGAGGATCCGAGTCGCTGACGACAGGATGGCCCTCCGTTTCTCCTGGAACGACTCGACTCGCTGCTTGACCTTCTTCGTTGGACGACGAGGAGACGGTGGAGGTGGCGCTGGAGGGGTGGGCAGGGCTGAAGAGAAAGGTAGACGAGCCTTTGGTGGTGGTGGTGGAGGAGGTGGTGGTGGAGGAGGAGGGTTCAACGCGACCTGGACCTCTTTCTCGAGAACGGTGGGTTCCTTCGATCGATGGGACGACTCGTACGGCGGCGAGTCGGTGGACGAGGGTTCAGGTTCTGTTGATTCTTCGATTTCCTCGGGTGGAGATGAGAAGACGGAGGTGAGGAGCGATGGTGAAGATGCCCCAACGGAGGGAGAAGAGGATGGAGCGTTCTCCTTCGACGCGACCTCCGTCTTCTTGTCCTTGAAGGAAGGGAGTTCCTTCGACCGAGTGAACTCCTCGAAAAGAGCCAAGATCGTAGACGCTGGTTTCGGTACCGCGTTCTTGACCTCCTCCAGGTTGATTCCAGAAGACGACGACGCGGGAGGAGCGACGAACGAGGGATCCGGAGGAGGAGGAGGAGGAGGAGTAGAGGTTACTGAACGAGGGAGGGGAGTTGCGGAGGGAGGGATCGAAGTGGATTCGGAGGGAGTGGCGATGGGAGGCGTTGGTGTAGAGGGTGGGTATCGAGGAGGGACCAAAGAGAACGGTTTCTTGCTCACCACCTCCTCCAGCGACGAGAAAAGAACGACCTCCTCCTTCGAACGAGTGAACTCTTCGAACATCGCCATGATCTTAGAAGCTGGCCTCGGTTCGACCCTCTTGACTTCCGTCCGTTGAGGTCGAGGAGAAGATAGTGAGGGTCGGGCGATGAAGGAGGGTCTCGGCGAAGGAGGAGGAGGAGGAGGAGGGGTCGCTGAAGAAGGAATGGAGGATGATAGGAAGGGCGTAGCGACTGGAGTTGGTGGAGGAGATCTCGATCGTAGAGGAACCGACGAAACCGGAAGAGCGACCCTCTCCTCTGGGCGGTTGAGCTCCTTGGGAAGCATCGAGATCGTCGACTTCGTCGGCTCGACCTTGTTCCTCTTGACTCCGAGAGGTTTGGACGGACTCCTTGGAGGCGTCGACGAGGAGGGTGGGGAGATAGGAAGTTTGGTCGACGATGATGGTTGGGGCGAGAGGAAAGGTCGCTGGATGAGAGGGGTAGGCGGAGGAACCGACGACGCGTCCGTTGACTTGGACTTCTCCGACTCCGATCCGATGTCCTTCGACTTCCTGGACGCCTCCACGATAGCGGTGATGAAAGAAACAGGCCTCGGCTGAATCTTCTTGACCTGCGTGGGTGGCTTTGCGAGGCGCCGGACGACTGCTGAATGCGAGTTCGACGAGGGAGGAGGAGGCGGCGAGGGTGATGGGAGGGAGGACGAGGCGAACGGTGTTGGGGAAGAGGGAGGAGGGGTGGGTACCGATTGAGCGAATTTTGGAGACACATCTTCCTTCTCCGAGACCGCTTCAACCTGTTGTTCCTTCGCAGGAGCTGCCCTCGAGCTCATGAAGGCGTTGAAGAGAAGCGAGACCGACGAGGGTTCTTCGGGCTCCGGCTCGACCTTCTTCGTCCGCTTTGACTTTGAGGTGGTAGGACGGGGAGGAGGAGGAGGGACGGAAGAGGGTCGATTGACATCAAATGGAGAGTTGGGGGACAGGGGGAGTGGGGGAGGGATTGAAAGTTTCTTGTGACGCGTCGTTGAGGATCGAGTTGGTAGGTTCGACTTGGAGGATGCAAGGGATGTGTGAGGAGGAGCGATCCGTTTCGATGTGAGGAAGGCAGGAGGAGTAGGAAGAGGATTGAGACGGTTGGAAGGGATAGAAGAGGGTGCTCTTGTGGTGCTGGGACGTGGGGGTGGTGAGAAAGGAACGACGCGTCCTGCTTCCGGCTGTTCCTTCGTCTTGGACTCTTTGGAAGAGATGAAGGCGCCGACGAAAGACGCAATAGACGATGACGACGAGGATTCCGGCCTGAGTTGCTTCTCTGCTCCTTCCGAACGTTTGTCCATCGAGAGTGCTCGGAGGTGGGGAGGGACGTCGTGCGAGGTAGGTTCGGGATTGACGCTGAGGGATGCGCGAGGTCGAAGACGAGGAGGAGGGCTTAATATCGGGTCTTCGTCCTTGGGGAAAACGAGGGCAATGGGAGGTGGCCGGTAGCTGGATTTGAGCGGCCGGGTTGGGGAAGAGAAGGAGAGGGGAGGAGGAGGGCTTGAGGACGAGGAGGGATTCGAATCGAGATCGAGGGGACCCGAGTTGATTGAAGACGAACGAGGGCCCGATGAAGGACGGAGTGGAGGGGGGAAGAAAGGCGACGTCGATGGAGGAGGGACGAGATCCGGTGAAGATGATGGAGGGGGAGGAGGGAGAGGCGAGGAAGGAGGAGGAGGAGGAGGAAGGAGAGGTTCCGATGTTGAGCTCTCGCCGCCGTCCCGCGATGAAGGATCGGTGGGTATCGATGGTTCCTCGGAGAGAGTACGATCCTGAAGTAGATAAGAGAGAAAACATGACGAAAAAGGGAGAATCAGGAAGCTGCATCGAGCTGAATCGGAACACCTTGGAATCTTCGACCTCGACCTCCCTTCCTCTCTCCGAGCTCAACAACTCACAAAGACTTCAACTTCCACACTCTCCGACTCCTTGTCTCGACTGCTATCGGATCCGATCCATCTCCTGCCTATACGTTCGGCTCCGACTGTTCCGATCCGAAGGAACGAGGACGATGAAGAAGGGTCAACCGACGAGGAGGAGGACGACGAGGAGGAAAGACGCTGAAGAGATCGAGCGAGCCGTCTGGCGGATAGGAGCATCCAACAAGAAGGGGATCCAAGAGGGACGGGAGAGAGAGAGAAACGTCTCTACGGTTTCGATCCAACGGCGAAAGGAGTTGTAAGGGAGGGTGATGGGTTGAGGGAAGGAAGGTGAAAACGGCAGCTCTTGCTTTTCGACGGAGGCCCTCTCACGAGTCGGCCATCTCTGCTGACAAAAAAGGCAAGAGCGAGATAATTTTATCCTTATCCCAAAGGCGTGCAATCAGCTTCAACAACTGACCGTGAATTTTTCTTGTTCCGAAAACGAGGAGCTCACCAATCTCCTTGACAACGAAACCTGCCCGACTCTTCAAGCTCACCTCTTTCTTCCTTCCCTCCAAACGGCCACTCGCTCCTCCTTCCGCCATGTCTCGCTGCCTCCTTCGACTCTCCCTCCCTTCAGCACCCCTCTATGTATCCGTAGCAGCAGGCCCTTCATCTGTGGTATCCGTTCGATTCAAGACGAAAGCTTCTCTAACGGCAGCGAGCCGACAAAGGAAGCAAGCGGTTCGTTTTGGTTTCCCTTCCTTCTGCTTCTTCTACGACGCTTGCTGATCCGTCCCTCGATCCCTTTCACCTTTCTATAGTTCGAACTCAGCCCGACCAACCCCTCTCCATCCTCCGGCTCAACCCATCGAGTCCATCCTCTTCGACAAAAGAAGAAGGACGCTGCCTACGGTCTCGAGCCAGACTCCCTGTCCTTCTCCCCCCCCTCCTCCTCTCCCTCCTCGTCCTCCTCCACACCCCTCCTCTTCGGCCACGACACCCCTCCACCCCCTCCCGATCCTTCCACGCTCTCCCCTCGTCAAATTCGAATGAAGGCGAACCAACTCGAATGGTTCGACGGTCTCGATTCCCTCCCCGTCGAGGAGCAGGAAGCCTGGAAACGACAAGCTCGGATCCGAAGGAAAGCAGCCTCGTTACCCTCGGACGAAGCTCGAGCAGAGTACTACGAGTCGATCCAACGAGCGCAGTACATGAACGATTTGAGTCCGCTGGAGAGGAAGAGGGTCAGAGTCGAGGAGAAGCTCGCTTCGATGGAGACCGGGGAGGAGAGGCAGTGGTTCCTGTGGGATTTGGAGAGCAAAGCGCTTTGGGAGAGGATGGGGAACGGGGAGGAGAGGAGGAAGCTGGAGAGGGAGTTGAACGGGCTCTGGGACAAGAGGCAGGAGAGGAAGGAAGAAAGGCAGAGGGAGTTGGAGGGGATGGAGGAAGGGGAGGAGAAGGAGGCGAGGAGGAGGGAGTTGAAGCAGGAGATGGTAGTGTCTAAGAGGGAAATCAGCAGGGTCAAGTTTAGAGGGTTGGGGATGGATCTAGGGGAGGCAGGGAAGGAGAAGGGTCAGGACGCGACGGACGGTCCTTGAGTCCCTTGATTGGCATGTTTTGGCTACCGCTCAAAGAGTTCGCCGCTTTCGAAAGCCCAGTGAGTTCGAGGGAGACCCTTGCTTCAAGATACGAAACGTCTCGATCCTTAATAAAGGCTTCGTTGGCCACGTTCGTCGATCGACGGGTTGACGTCTCGACCCTCTGCCTCGAACTCGCCTCTTTCCTCTCAGCTTCGCCAACGTCAGTATCGAGAGTGTCGTAGTCGGATCCCTCGTCTTTGAAGGCTTCTTTCGAAAACACAACCGCCTTAGCCCAGGCTCGAGAAGGCCAAGAAGAGATGAAGGTTGCGAAGGAGGGAGAACCAGGGAGATCAAAACAACAGCCCGACGTTGATGCTCTGAAGAGAAAATACAGTACGAGGAGATGGAGAAAGGTACAAGCCGAAAGATCAACAAATTCCCAGAGGGCGAAAGTGATTTGGTTTGACGTAAGTAGGCACTGATAACCCAGGAATTGAGTCCGCACTTTTGTGAGCTCAATTCGAAACCTCTCCTCCTTCCTCTCCTTCCCCTCCAACCAGCTCAATCTCCTCGGATGGCTCTCCCTCCCCTCTCTTTCCCTCTGGAGATCCTTCACTTGATCCTCGAGTTCGCCTTCCTCCCTTCTACTCCTCTCTACTCGCTGTCGCCCTCCCTTCATCCCTCGAGGTTCAGTCCCCTTCCCCTCCTCCTCGTCTCCCACTCGATCCGTCAGATCTGCCTCCCTTTCTTCTGGAGGATCGTCACCCTCACTCGTCCTCAAGACTGGATCCTCCTCTTCCACAAGGATACTGGACTTCTCGTTCAAGGAGAGGAAGGGAAACGTCGTTGGGCATGCGTTGAGGAGCTGAGGATCGTCGTCGAGACGGCGGAGGTTCCTGTTCGACGCGATCTGCTCATGAAAGACGAAGACGAGGACGTCCTTTGCAGACTTCGAATCCCAGATTCGAAGCAACTCCCCATGCTCTCGTTCCTCACTGAATCCCCAGCCTCTCACCAAAACTACAACCACAACGACGTCGACGCAGCCGGAGCTCGTCGACTCGAACGACTCAACTCGCTCTCCCCTCTCGGTTTGGCCTCCCTCAAAGAAACCCTTCGGACTCAGCATGGAACCCTCTCCTCTACCTTCCTCCTCGGAGAAGTCGCCATCGCCATCAAGCTCTCCGTCCTCCTCTCCCGAACGGCCTTCTTCATCTACCTCCTCGCTCGAACCACTCCTCGAACCATCTCCTCCTCCCTCTCCCTCCTTCGATCCCTCCGACTCTCTCGTCACCTCGGATCCCCGCTAGGCTACTCATCCGAGTATGGCAACCTCGCACCTACGCTCGTCTTGATCTTCGATCCTCAAGGTCTGAGCGAGCACGGTTGGACGAGAGCGAGAGAAGGAGGAGGAGGAGCGACGACGACAGACCACACCATGACCACAGGGGAGTTCTCGTCGTTCTGGACGAGTCAGAGGACAATCAAGGGGATGGGAGTCAAGTTGATCGGGTTCGACAAGGTCGTAGCGGAAGATCTGAAGTGGTGGTTGAAGGAGACGAGGGAGATCAGGAGGGGAGGTGCGGATTCGAGGAAGGGCGAAGGGGAGAACGAGGGAAGATGGGAGTGGGTGGATCCGAAGGGTGACAGCGAAGAGGGAAAGGTGATTTGGGAGTAGTAGAAGAAGAAGCTTTAACGTGAGTTGCCGGAGGAGAGTGAAGGGAGAAGGCCGAAGCGCGGACCTCGTTCTGACTCTTTCGATCCTCTCTTCGTTTCTCTCCGCCAGATTTGCTGTAGACGATGACGGAAGTCGGAGTAGCTCGGTATTGGTTTATTGAGGATGTTGCGTCAGAGTCGCGCCTGGGTGCGAAGAGCACGAAGAGCAAGGGGAGAGAGAGAGGGAGGCAGGCCGGGACGCGTCGCCTTCTGTTTTGTTCGTTCGGCCGCTCAGGTTGTTACTCTTGCGTAGTCTATCCAACCTTCCCCGACCTCTCTTTGTATTAGTGTGCGACTACTTTAATCTCCAGTCCGGTCGCCCTTGTTAGAAGGAAGGCAGCGAACTGAATCTGCTTGGTTTGGCCGTCGCTCCCCGTCGCTCGTCAGAAAACTCCTATTTTCGTTCTGGGACAAAGACACTGGCGTCACTCTGGGGTGCGCAGAGCCTAAGGAAGTAGCCGAAACCTTTCCGGGAGAGAGGCAGTGACTTCAGGGAAAGAAGCGGGAAGCTCGAGACGCGCTCAAATCTCAACTCCGGACAGAAAGAGAGATGGAAAAAACAAAAACAATACAAGCCGAAGGCTGAATACAAACGTAAACAAAACATAAACTCGAGATCGCAACACCCTCGATAGACTACGTCGGTCAAAGTCAATCCTCTTCCTCGTCCCTCTCCCTCTCCAACACCAAAGTGTCCCCTTCCTCCTCCTCCTCTCCCTCCCTCAACAGCTCCACTCCCTGCACCCATTCCTCTCCCGACTCTCTAGCCAACCCTACTTCGACCTCCATGCCCTCTCGCATCTCCTGTCGAACCAACCGAAAGGAAAAGAAAAGAGGAGGGGAAGGTCGTCAGTTCGGTTTCGGGTCGTCTGTCCTTCTCGGTGAAGGAAAGAGTCCCTCTACCGTTGGAAAGTCTGCTTCCAGCGTGCGTATGTTCGTGGTAGGAGGGATGAACACTCACTCGATCCCACCAGTTCTCTTCCTCCCTCCGAACCCATCGAACCTCGACTCGAACTCCTCCTCCTCTCAAGCCCAGACAAAGGATCTTGAGATCTCGAGTCCGCACTGCTGGGTAGGGAATCACTCGAACTAACGAGGAACAAAACAAGAAGTTATAAGGTCGGTCAGCGCTGAGACCCAAATGAAGCAGCGACGACAACGAGAACGACTTGGTCTGAGACTCACTCTTCCTCATCTGCGGACAGCTCTGCGGCGTCAAACTCGGTAGATGCGAGATATGATGACTCGCCAACAACAGATACTTCGTCTTCCTAAGATGATGAGGCATCACAGCGCTCAAACTGATCTCTGCTGAGCTGCTCCTCGCCAGGATGAACGTCTCGGGGCTGAATCCTCCTATCAACTTAGCTACCCTCCTGGCCATTGGTTTGGGTCGACAGGAGAGGTAGGAAGATCCTTTAGCGAGGTCCAGATGAATGAGTTTGAGGTTTGGGAAGCGAGGGAGGTAGGGCGGGAGGGGGTTGTGGGAGGAGAGGGAGAAGGGGAGCTTCTGAAGGGGTCCGAATCGGAGGTGGAGGGATCGTAGGTTCTGATAGTCGAGGGCTCGTTGAGCTTGAGCTAAGGGACGCCAGGAGGCTTTGGATCCACCGAGGAGGAAGTAGGAGTCGTAGCCTGCTTGACTGGAGAGCTGAGAGAAGAGGGAGAGAAGGGATTCGGTCTGTCAGCTCGACTCGTTTCTTGCTTCCCTTCCTACGACTCTCCTCCTCACTTATTCTTGAAAATCGAAACTAACCGTGACATGCTCGTACAGTCTTTCCCTTCCTATGTTATGCCAAAGAGTACAAACGAGCAGGATCAAAGCTCCCTCCGACGTCGAAGGTCGAATGGCGAGGTCGAGGATGGGCTCCAGAACCTCGACGGGTAGTAGGGAAATGGACATGGGTGAGGGGAAGAGACAAGGTACTGAGAGGATCGTCGGCCTTGGCGAGGTTGCTTTATGGGAAGAACTGCATTCTTCGAGAGAAAGGAGGAGGGGGGAATTGGAGGAGAAGAGAGAAGGAAGGGAGGGAGGGTCTGCTGAGCTCAAGACTCGAAGGAGGATCGAAATGACGAGTTTCGGAGGCAAAAAAAAACTTCCTCCAAGGTAGATAATATAGCGACTCATGATAGACTCGGAGAACAGCGAGAAAAAGGCTGAAATCTATGTCCTAATGCTTCCACGTCGAAACCAACCCCCAGATCGCGACGGCTCCCACCAAGGCTCCCATCCTCCCGCTTCTCCCCTTCCAAGCTCCAACGGCACCAACCATCACTCCAGCCCAAAGCAACATGTGACTACACTCCATCTGTCCCAAGGAGGAACCTCCTCCTGTAGCTGAAGCAGCGAACGTCCCGTCCGAACGTCGAGGAGAGACGATGGAGACTCCTGGATCGAGACGCGTTGAAGGCTCGCCCGAGGGAGAGTTCTTGTACCATGCTTCGGACCAGAGATCGGGCTGTGAGCATAAAAGAAGAAGAGGATCGATGTGTTAGTGGGGAGAGAAGGAGGGATGATGAGGATGGGAGAAGAAGAGACGCGACGAACGATGTTGGTGACGTTCCATCCCTCCTCGAGGAAGAGAGGGTAGGTCTCGATGAAGATGTCAACGGCTTCGACGGACGTGACATGCTCGAGAGGGATCAGACCAGGGGACTTTGGTCCTCGGACTCGAGCCTCGAACTCGTCTGGAAGAGATGGGGAGTGCAAGAGAATCAGCCCATGTTGTCGGTCGTTCGACGGGTCTGGTGAGAAGGGAACGTACCTTTGACCGCCTGCTTAGACTTGAGTCCGACGTGCACAAAGTAGTCTTGAGGGTCTGATAAGAGAGAGGAGAGAGACTGTCAATACCGTCGCGTCCCGAATAGAAAGAGCGAAGGCGGAAGCTTACCTGGATTCCAGGTAATCGTCTTGAGTCCGAACACCTCCCGAACTATCGCTCGGACTCGGTTATCGACGTCTCCGTAGGCTGAGCATTCAAAAAGAGGCAAAAGACGAGAGATGCGAGGTCAGAATCGAGAAGAACCGAGGGCGAGACGAGAGAAGCGGACGAACGAGGTCGCCAGTGAGCAGGGATGAGTCCAAAGTTGTTGTCGGCGAGGATTTGCATCGTCCATCCGATCTGAAGAACACCGAGGGGAAGATCAGGACGCGTCGATAGCGGGTCAAAATAAGGAGAACGAACCTCTGCGACGACCTGTTCGTTCGTCAACGACGTCGTGTACTGGTGACTCCAGGTGTGAACCGCGAAGTGCTGACCGGGAATGTTTCGTGCTTGGAGGAAGATTCCGTAGTTTCGAACGACGTTGGATCTGCGAGAGGGAACGGAAGGAAGTTCAGTCGAGCTCTTCGATGGACGAACGAGAGAGGAAGAACGAACCCGACGTAGAAATGAGTAGCCGAGATGTTCTGAGCTTCAAAGTACTCGTAGAGTCGTACTCCAGGTCCCAGAGGTCCGTCATCTTGCGATACCTGGTGAGTTGGAAGACAGATCGTCAGACGAAGGTGGGAAGAGGTCGAGCGACGAAGAGTACACGTCTACTTACTCCCAGCATTCCCTCCGGAGCCACCGAAGTATCTAACGGCGAGCCACATCCCAAGCCGTTATTACAAATCTCTGGGCTGATTCCAGAAAGGTCTCCATACGAACGTCTTCGAGAAGGAGAAGAAGAAAGTCAGGACGCGTCGTGTCAGCGATTGCGTTGCGGTCGAGACTCTGAAGCAGGACGAGATGGAGGAAACAACGAAAGGAACTCACGAGCCATCGGGCCAAAGAGTAGATATCGGGTTGACGGAAAGAGGTGGGATAAGACCCTGAGCTTCGACTGATCTCAGGGCGTCAAGCCAGGCTTGGGGCATGTCGGTTGGAGGAACGTCGAGAGGAGGATAGAGAGCTTTCCATTCTGTAGAAAGCGATGAAACGAAGAAGGCAGGTCAGAGAAGAGTTTAGAGCTCGAAGTAGGAAGGATCAAGTGCTTCCGAGGATCCAAGGCGAAGAAGAGGGGAGGGAGGAGGAGGGAGGATGAGTCGAGCTCAACATCTTTCTCCTTCTCTATGCTCGCCCACCTCCCTAACCCCTTCTTCCTTCTCCGTCTACATATTTGACTTCTGCACTCACCAGGACTTCCAATCTCAGGAAACTTCCCTCCCCTTCGAGCTGAACCTCCCCAAGAAGGATGTCCTCCTCCTGCTCGATCGAACAAGCTCTTCACTCCGTCTTGAAGAAGAGGAGCTGCCTGAACGGCCGACATGACTTCGGCTAGTAGAAACACTGGAAGGAAATTGAGAAGCATGTTGATGTTGATCTAGGTTGTGTTGGTTTGAAGGGAATGGAGGGAGGACGGAGGTTTTGGGGAGGAGGAAGAGGAGGGGAAGACGGGGAGCAGGGTGAGACGGTGCGGGAGGGTGTCGTGTTTCAGTCCAAAGCAGATGTTCCCCTCTTGATTGTTTGGTTTAAGCCATGGTTAACTCTTCAGAGGGGTGAAGGGAGCGGCGATATGAGAAAGTGGTTTTATTTCGAGGTGGCGATGAGAGAGTTGGAGGGAGAAAGGAAAGGAGGAGGAACGATTTGGTGAGCTCGCTCGACGCTCCTTCTCCCCGAACCATCATCTTCTCCCTCTCCCCTTCCTTCTCTCACCATGCCTCTTCCCCACCTTCCCGACGACATCCTCTCCGAGATCCTCTCTCACTTCTTTGGATCCACCTCGGTCGCCATTCCTATCTCTCCTCCCACTCCCGTCAAGGGCTCGACCTCCCTCCTCCTCACCTCCAAACGCTTCAGGACGCTCTCCCTCCCTCTCTTCTGGAGATCCATCACTATCCACCAACCCTTCGATTTCGTATCCCTCTTCGGTCCAAAGATCGGACTCCTCCACGCCAAAGGGGAGGTCGGAAAGGAACGAAGAGGATGGATTCAAACCCTCTCGTTCGGAGGAGAGGCAGTTGTCCCTCTCTCTCTCGTTAGGATCGCTCAACAATCCTTCGACACCGACCACGAGAGGAGGAGATCACGATCTCTTCGTCGAACTCTCTCCAGCCAACTTCCCTAACCTTAAACACCTCTTCCTCGCCGTCGGATCGGACGTCTGGCAGGGCTTCGGCAAGGCGACGGATCCCGCCTTCGACGCGCTCGTTCGCAAGGTGAAGGCAAGCTGGGAGGAGGACTGGAACAAGACCAAGGAGGCCATGGAGCCGTGGAAACGAGCTTTGGCGGACGAAGTCGAAGAAGATGAAGGTCCAAGAATCGAGGAGGTCCTTTTTTCGATTGAGATGTGGACGCACCTCGAGAGGCGGAACGACGAGGTCATCTCCTCCCTCCTCGCGTCGAACGCCAAACAGATCAGGACGCTTCGATTGGAAATGGACAACACCCCCGTGGTGAACTGGAAGGACCCGAGACTCCCATCATCGATCGAGGAAGCAAAGAACCTCGTCGTCACGCTGGTCCAGCCGGATCGTTCGTTCAGGGCTCGACGGAAGCCCAAGCTGCCTTCTCAGGTCGGAAGTTTTCACGGGACGGTGACGATCCGATATCCGGGGAAGGAGGGATCGAAGGAGGGACTCGGGAAAGGTCTAGGATAGATGAGTTAGAGCTGAGTCGCGTGAGTCGCGTTCGTTCGTTTTTTTTTCTTCCTTTTCTTTCTCGTTCTATCTTGGCTGACCTCTGCATTATCCTTCTCCTTCATACCTTCTACTAGAACCGTATCCCCAAACAAATCACCTCGTCCAAATCGCTCGCTCTCCCCTCCAACAGTCGCAACCATCCCTCCGCCCTCTATTACCCTCCCGTCGTCCCTCCATCGGAACCTCGTTTCGTTTCGTTTCACTTCTCTCTTTACCGTGATACATACTTTTCACGAGCCTCAAAACGAAGATGCACTTGGCCTCTCTCGACTCGAACTCAGACTCGAGAAGAACGAGATCGAGCGCCGACGCGTCGGCCTCCCTCCCTTTCCTCCCTCTCCTGTTTTCCGAACAAGTTCAATCGAATCAAAGAAAGAAAGACACACTAGCTAATCGAAACACACATAAAAAAAAGGTCAACCCCAAAGAACCGAAACCAGTGAAAACGAAACCAAACGAAACGAAACGAAACGAACAAGGAGATGTTAAAAGAAAGATGCGAAGTGAGAGAGGGCCATAATGCGAATCCGAGAAAGTTGGTGTTGGTGATGGTGCTACAAAAAGAGAGAGAGAGAAGAGAAAGGGGAGTCCTAATGCTAGAGAGAAGTGGAGAGAGAGAGAGGGAGAGAAGGGAAGGGGGAGGGATGTCCGTGGGCGAACGATAACGAGACGAGAAGGAGGAAGGGGAAGGGAAAGGGAAAGAGAGGTAGTCCGGGGTGGAGATGAAGAGAGAGAGAGAGAGAGAGAAAGGTAGAGTAGGTAAAGTAGGTAGGTAAGAGTTAGGGTTTTGGTTGGTGGGTTTAGACTGGAAAACGAGGAGGAAGAACGAACGAACGAACGAAAAGAGAAGGTCAGCGCGTGTCTCTTCGAACCTTCGCCTCGAAAGAACGAAAGAGTCGAAACTCACATCCATGTCCATGGTAATCCGAGTCCCACCCCGAGTCAGCAACGATACTACTGATCGCTCCATCATGAGTGTTCCTCCTCCTCAAGATCCCAAAGTCCTCCTCGTCGTCCTCCTCCTCCTCCTCGTCCGAACTCGTCTCGTCCCCTTCCTTCCTCTTCTTCACCGGCGCCCCACCCATCCCTCGTCCGACGATCCCATCAGCGTACGCCTGAACAGCAACCTTCGACGACGTCCTCTTGAGGAGAGCTGACGTCGAAGCGGAATTGGCGTTGGCAGCTGTGAGAGGACGAAGACCGTTGGATCCGAGGACGCCTGTGGATCGTTTCAGAGGGGGTTGAGGAGTGCTGGAGTTGGTAGCGGTGGTGGAGGAGGAGGTGGTGAGAGGCAGAGGGGTGGAGGAGTTTCGAACCATCGGAGCGGCTTGAGGGACGGGAGGAGTGACGTTTCCCTGAGAGGCGAGTCGAGGCGACGAGTTGGACCTGTTCATCACCGCTGCTCCTCCCAAGATCCTCTGCCTCGACATCCTCTCCCACAGGAGCTGCTTCCTCAACTCCTCGGGAAGCTCAGCGGCGAGCATCTGCCTTCTCGTCGTCCTGGGACTCTGAGGAGCGGCGGAGAGAGGAGGTTCGGGATCTAGAGCTTGTTGAGCTGGGATGGCTGGAGTGGCTGATCGAGGAGGGGAGGGAGTTTGGGGACGAGGAGGGAGAGGTCGAGTAGTCTCGGGGTGGACGGTGACGACGGCCGATTGAGCGGAAGAAGCGTTGGAGTGGCAGGGAGTAGGATGGATGGAGGTGAGACCGGCGAAGCCGTAGTGTCGAACGTTGGCGGCTGACGATTTTCGAGTGAGGAGGGTGAGACGACGTTGAGCTTCCGACGTTCCGAGGGCGATTTTGTCGGCCTAGAAAATGAAGGAGGACGAAGGTCAGCAAGGGGCCTTCGGGGCGAGACGGTTTCGAGGAAGAAAAGACTCACCTCGTTCTCGCTGTCGCTCTCCATCTCGTCTCCGTGAGGACTAAGCACCGTCATCGGCTGAGGGGATCGTACGGGAGGAGGACTCTTGGATGCTGGTGCTCCTCCTCCTACGATCGAATCCCTTCCGACGCTGAGCCCGCTCTCCAGAGGCAAGGCGACGGCACTTTTCGTTCTCGGAAGGAGTCCACTCGCTCCAGCGGGAGTTTGGTTCGCAGGAGTCGTTCCTTTGGAGACCCGACGGTTGTGCTGCCAAAGATCCTGGGAACTCTGGGTGGAACAAAACGAGAAGGAGGTCAGAAGACGAGAGGGTGAGAAGAAAGAGAAACGAGGGCGAGGACTCACCGAAATCCTCTTCATCTCCGCCTCAGGCGACGCGACGAGCACTCCATTCTTCTCCCTCTCCCTCTTTTCCCTCTCGATCCTGAACATATCACTCAGCAACCCCGAACTCCTTCCTCCCCCAACCCCAGCAAGCCCACCTCGACTCTCTGCCTCCGGTCGTCCAACCGAGACGTTCGAACTCGACGACATCTCTCGACCCAGTCCGTACAGATCGAGGGCGCTCTTCGACGGATCGACCTTCTTGAAGAGGTTCTTCTGTCGATCGGCTTCGGCTGCTCGGGAAGCTGGAGTGGAGGCCTTGGTCTTGGAGGACGAGTTGTGAGGGAGGGTAGGTCGACGAGTTCCTGCTGCTGTTGCTGCTGCTGTCGAAGGAGGAGGAGGAGGACCGGCGGTGGTAGTTTTGACGACCGATCCGAATCCGTTCGAGTCCTCCGACGCCCAATCCGCGTCCGAGTTCCCTCCTTCTTCCTCCTCCTCTCCATCGTCCTCTTCCCACTCTGCTTCCTCCTCCGAAGCCGTCTTCTGCATCACGATCGAAGCCTTCTTCGCAGCGACCGTAGCGGGAGCGGGGGTTCCTCCAGAGACGGTCCTCTTGAGCACGGCCTGAGCCTGCTTTCGAGCACTCGAGGAGGCTGGAGTCGACTTGGTCTTCTCGGCAGGAGGGAGTTGGCTGGTGCTGGGTCGAGAGGTGGAAGGAAGGGGTGTTGGGAGGGAGGTTTTGGGGAGGGGAGGAGCCGGAGGAGGCATCGACGGTTTCGACGCGACGGCGGGAGCGGTCGACGACGAAAGACGACGAGTCGTCGTCGACTTGAGAGATGGTTTCCTAGCTCCGTTGGATGAGAAAGAGGGGCTTCGCTTCTTGGAAGAGGAGGAAGCGGTGGTTGAGGGGCTGGAAGGAGGAGGGATAGGAGGCGCTGGAGGGAGAGGAGCGGTCGTGGTGTTTTTGAGGGGAGAGGAGGCGGAAGGGAGGTGACGCTGGTTGAGAGGGGATCGAGTTGGACTGGCACTGGGTTTGGAGGAGGATTGGATGTCGGTTGGAGGAGGAGGTGTAGGAGCTGGAGGGGTAGAAGGAGGAGGAGGAGGAGAGGAGGTTCGAACACGTTTCGGTTCTGACTTTGACTCGGCGCCTCCGACCTTGTCGACCTTCTTCTTCCTCGAGAGAGGCGACGAGTGATCCTTGATCTCCTTCCCCTTCCCCTTCCTGGGAGATCCTTCTCCGATCTTGGTCTCCTTCACGTTCGACCCAGCCTCGTCCTCCCAGATCCTCGAGCATCCACCGTCGTCTCCCGGTGAGAGAATCGCGCTCTGTGCTCCTCCTCCTTGGGTGCTTCCGAACGAGCTTCCTTCTCCGTTGTCTCCTGGGCTCTGGATGAAGAAGATCTTCTTGGCTCCTGCTGCTTCGTTGACGGTGCTCGTCGAGAGGTGGGAGTGAGAGGGTCCGATCGCCGAGAGCTGCGAGGTTTCTGGGGTGAGGGAGGAGGAAGAGGCGACGGAGCTGGAGGAAGTTACCGAAGAGGAAGTGTGGACGACTGTTGTCGTTGTAGTGGTGGTGGTGGTGGTGGTAGTGAAATCGAGACCGCTGTGGGAGGTGTGGGAGGAGGAAACGACCGATCCTCCGTCGGTGGATTCGTCGGCCAGAGCGTGAAGAGCGACCTCGTTCGCTGTTGGAGAGAGACGAAGATGATGGGAGTTGAGGTTCTGGGAGGTGAGAGGTTGACCGAGTTGAAGACGGGAAGCCGATGGACGAAGGGTGAGAGCGTTGGAGAAGGTTGGGGAGAGGTTGGTTCCCGATGGAGTTCCGTGGAGGGAGGATCGAGGAGTGTTGGGTTCGGTGTTGTAGGGAGTGGGATCGATGACCTTGATCGTCGGTGATGCTCGTCGAGGAGTTGCGTAGGTCGATGCTGCGTCCGTAGGCGACGAGGAAGCGTTGGTAGACTCGCGTTCCCTCCCTCGTTCCTGCTTCTCTTCCGCACGCGTCCTCTCCCTCTCCCTCTCGATAACCATCTCCCTCGATCCCGACGTCGCCATCCCTTCCCTCAACACCTGACCCAGAACCCTTCCGAAACTAACTCCCATCCCCAGCTCGGACTCCTGGCTTCCGTCTCTCTTCAGCCTCGGTGCAGAGAGAGCGAGACGAGGAGTCGAGTGTCCTCGACTTCCAAGAGGAGGACGAGGAGTCATCGTTCCACTCTCGTCGGTGGTCATGGTGAACTCTGGTCGATTACGATGACGGTGATGAGTCCGTTTCCCTGACGAGGACGAAGCGCTTCGGAGGAGAGGAGGTCGAGAGGAGTCGTCCTCGAGGAGAGGGTTGGGTTGACGCGAGGAGGAGGCGTGGTTGGACGGCGAATTGAGGAGGAAGGAGGAGGACGAGTGGTGGTCGAACGCCGGTTGCGGAGGTGGAGGAGAGAAGGCGAGGTTGGAAGTGGATGCTGCTGAGGATACTGAGGAGAAGTCGGATATCGAGGAGGTCGAGAGACGACGGTGGTGGGAAGGATCGATGGCGATGGCAGCTTCACAGTCTGAGTCCTCGTTCTCGCTCTCGAAACCACCTCTCTTCTGTCCGTGGAGCGAGACCCACCAGAGCCTGGGACAACCGGAATCAAAAGATCGAGAAAGCGGTCAGCTTCGGTGTCTCTGAGAGAACGAGGAGATGAGAAACAGTTGGGGGGGGGGGGGCGAGGGCTGAGAGGGGCGAGAGGGAGGAAGGAAGGAGGAGAGAGACTCGTGACGACCAGAGAGTTCAACCTCCCAGCCAGCCTCGTGTCCTCGTTAAAACCTCGCCACTTCTCTTCCCCTTCCCCAACGGATTCGAAGGACAAGGATTTCCTGCGAGAAACATGGGCCTGTTTCGGCTATATAACCGTTCTTTATAGTCCGACCTTGTTCCGTCGAAGCAAGGGAAGGAGAACGTGAAGACCACGGGCCGGTCCTCCTTCCCACGAGCTATAGACTCCCCTTCTTTCCCCATTGAGCGGAAAGCGAAAAGAGATTTTCTACTTACCTCCATGATATGTTTTCGAGTCTTGAACCGTCTTCGATGGAATCCTTGCACTTTGAGAAGACTGGGATCGAACGAAGGAAGGAGAGGGACCAAATCAGCTCGATTCAACTCTCTTCCCACCACCAGAGCGAGCGAGGATCGAAAGGAAACGTACCTGTCCACAGACTGGAGAGCGCTTCTCCTCCTTTGCAGTCGTTGATAGCAGGAAGAGCAACGTTCAACACAGGATGAGGGAGAGGCGAAGGATGGAGCATCGGAGAGCGGAGAGAGAGAGAGGGAGGGAGGAGGGAGGAGGGAGAGAGAGAGAAAGGGTGTCGAGGTCCGGATACTCCCTAGAGAGGAAGAGCTAGAGCGTCCTTCGATTAAAAGGAGGTGACGAGAGGGTGTTGTTGTTGTTGAGCGAAGGGGAGGAGGAAAGAGAAGCGAACTTTCGATGGAGAGAGAAGGGAGCTGAAGGTGGAGAAGGGAGGAGAAGGCCCAAGAGGTCGTCGCGGTTTGGGGGAGAACTCAACGAGCGCATGCTTTCAGAGAAGATGTTTGGTTTCGCTCGCTTTCGTTTCTCTTCTTCTTCTTTTGTTTTTTTCTCCTTTACAAGCAAAATTTACTCCTTCTTCCTCGCTGACCACTCAACCAGAAAACCCAGCTTTGAACAGGAAAACACACAAGCAACCATCCGCACGTTCTGGCCCCTCCCTCTCCTCCTCCCTTTTCTCCATCTGGAGGTTCCGTCTTTCCTCGAACGAAGAAAGCTGGAGTCCTCACGGCCGTGAAAATCGGGGCTCGGAAGATCCAGGGGGCTGACGGCGGCTCTCTCTCTCTCTCCCGTTCACCAATTCTACTCCCTTGCTTTCCTTACACGCGTCTCCAACCTCTGTTTCTCTACTGTACTCTCAAAGCGTACAAACCCTACTACTTACTAGGAGAACCTTCACAACCCGAATCCGGCCTTCCAAGCCTTTCAAAACAGCCCAAAGCGGCTCTGGCTCTCTCAAGGGTGAGACTGGTCTTCAAACTCTCCTCGATCTCTCTCTTTCCTCCATTCCAAAAAATAACGTCCGATTTTGAGATGAGAAAGCTCGGGTCGGCGATAAATCACAGTGAGTCTGCCTTGCCTGTCTGCTAGTATAACGAAAGGCCCAGGCTGACTGTATACAAGGAGAGAGAGCAGGACTAGATTCGAGACGCGGGACGGAGGTCTATCTAAGTGAGTCGGACCTTGGGGGTCGGTCGGGTTTCATCTTTTCTCACAGACTAGCTCTCATCGAGACGCGTCTTTCGTCGGTCGACCTTCCGAGATACTACTAACTTTCAGGGTTTCGGACCGTACCTACGTCGGCTGATAGGCTGGCTCCCAAGAGAGAGAGAGAGAAACTCTGACTGTCCAAAGAGGCGAAGGTTGGACGGACGCGTTCGGTCGTTCGACCCTCAAGGCTCTAGCACGCTCGTCGTCGCCTGCTGACCCTCTAACATGGCCTCGGTAGGAATCACGCAAAGGTACACAGAGCACCGAGAACGAGAAGCACTCTAGAAGGACTGCGACGTCTGAAATTAAAAGATCTCCCATCTCGCCATCTCTCTCTCTCTTGCGAAACGAAACGAAGAGGTCGCTAACATGAAAAAAAACACGTCAGCTGTGTATAGTCTAGGTCGGAAGAGTTCGTACAGAAGAGAAACTCGGGAGGGGAGAGAGAGAGAGGAAAAGCTTGAAAGGGTCGGGAAGGGAACGCTTGGTCGGAGTTCCGAAACGAAGGAAGGGACCGGATTGAGAGGAGAGAGAGACAGAGATGGAGATGGAGAGCTTGTGAGAAGGAGAGGCTTGAAGTAGTGGTGGAGTTTCGTGATGAAGGAAAGGTTCGCTCCGATCGGAAGGGGAGAGTACACAGAGTCGGGAAGCTGACTTTGAGGCAAGAATGATGCGACGGCGGCGAGGCGAGAACGAGAACGAGAGTTTGGCGACGCGACGACGGAAACGAAAACGGATGGTTGGAGAGTTGGAGAGTTGGAGCGAGCACGCTCAACTCGACTCGAGGTACAGTCGGGCGAGAGTATTTCTAGCAAACTTCATGAGTGTTGCATCCTCTAGAAAGTCTAGTCTATTCCGAACTGAGTGAGAGAAAGAGAAGAAACGAGATCAAGCCATGACCTGCTCAGGCGTCTTCGCTCCTTCGACGACGGCCTTGACCTCCTCGAGGACGGTGGTGAAGTCGTCGAAGAGCTGCGAGAGAAGGCAAAAAAAAAAGAGAAGAGTCAGGACTCGGAGCGCAGGTGAGACGGAGACGGAGAAGAAAGGGAGAGACAAGAGAAGAGAGACGCACCTTGAAAGGAAGACCCTTGTTCTCGCAGTAGATCTTGAGATCGTTCCCCTCCTTGTTCTTGACGAAAAGAACATGAGCGTGTTGAGCGGCGGACATATCTGTTTCGACCCATCACGCGTTGGGAGAAGGAGGCGAACCGAGAGTCAGCGAGACAGAAAACGCGTCGACCCGGCAGACGAACAAAAGGGAGAGGAGGACGCACCACTGATACCGTCCCCGCAGAAGAAAAGAGTAGGCTTGTGAGGAAGGTTCTTGAAGGGAAGGATAGCGAGAGATTTGTCCTGGTAGCAGTGAAGAAAGGAGGGAGGTCAGTATGGAGAGGCGAGCGAAGGAAAGGACGGAGAGGGAGAACGAACGTGTCCGAAACCAGATTCAGGATGACGGTAAACGATGTCCCAGTCGTGAGGTCCCTCTCTGTATCCCAAACGTTAATGGTCAGTATCGCCCTTCTAGAGAAAAAAAAGAGAAGGAGAAAAGCACAAACCCGAGGGAGACGTCGTTCGCGACGATGTCAATATCCGCTGCTTCTTGTCTGTTCCGAACGACCAGTCAGCTCAGTCTCGTACAGGTTCGAAGAGAGATCGACTCACTCTCCGATCAGCTCAGCGAGGATCCCTCGAATGATAGGCTCCATTCCCGAGGAGACCACGATCACAGGAATGGGAGGGGATTGAGCTCGACACCAGGTGTAGAAGGGAAGGAATCCAGGGTCGAGCTTGATGGCTGACAGGAAGATGTAAAGATAGTTATCGAGTCAGTTTGGTTCTTTGACAAGTCGACGAACGCTCAAGCGGGGCAAGGAGACGCGTCGAGAAAGAAGGGGGAGGAAGGAAGGAGGAGTTGAGCTCGTTCGTCCTTTGAAACTCTCCCTCCAGCTGAGCTCATCGCATCAGTTTTCCACCAGGAAAACCGACCACGGGCTAAAGAACCTGTTCAGGTACGCCTAGTCTGAGCTTGACTAGGATCCTCCATCTAAGGAAGCGAGTACGAGGCAGCTCCAGCGATGAGACCTCGAAAACCTCGAGCTCATCCTTCCCTCCCTCCCTCCTTCCCTCCCTTCCCCTCCCCTCCTCCTATCTCCTCCGCCCCTCCTCCCTAGCACAAAAGAAAAGAAAGAGCCGATCCAAAAGTCCACTCACCCTTCCTCAGGATATCCACAGCCTCAGGGAACGTTACGTTTTTGGCGGCGCTTTCCAAGCTGACCTTGAACGCATCCCTGAACGTCTCGGTCTCCTCGACGACCTTCTTCCAGAGAACTTTACGCTTCTCGACTCCCATGCCGTAGCCGTCGATCTGTGATTCACACGGAGAGGGGAGGAGGGAGTCAGTTCGATTGGGAAAGAGAGTGGGGGGAAACGGGGAGGGAGGGAAGGGGGAGGGAGAGCGAGAGCTCGAGCTTTTGCTTCTTCTTCTCGACCCTGTATACGAACCAAATGGTCATTGGAATCTTCCGATGAAATTGTGCCGTCGAAGTCCGATAAGACGACGAAGGGAGAGTCGGGATACTTTTCGAGGAGGTGAGATACAGGCAGCATGAGGTGGTTGGGTTTGGGAGGAAGGAAGCGGGAGGGTTGAATGAAAGTCGAGCTCGACGGTTCGAGGCTTCGGAACGGAAGCCGATCTGCAGCTGCTGTCTCATTTTTTTTTCCCCTCTTGGGGTAGAGTAGACGTTGTTTAATGTTCACTGAAAGTTCCGAGCTCTGAAGGTTTTTTGACCTTTTCGACGCGACGTTTCAAGAAAAAACGAAAACACGAGCGACGCATCCCCAACGGTTTGTTTGGTTACTATTTCTCTCCCCTCTTCGGGCTCAATCACGCCTGCAAGGAGACGCAAGAGCTTTCTATACTCGTTATTTTCTGTACCCCGTCAACCTCTGAGCTCCGAGGCCTTCGAAACGACGCAAAAACGACGAAATCGAACCATCGCGACGCGTCTTCTCTCCCTTGGCCACTGACAGTTTTCCCTCCCTCCCTCCCTCCCTCCCGACCCCCCTCAAAAAAATCACACACCTCTCGTCAACTTCTTTAGTCCTACTATTAGTCCTCTAGTAGTTCAATGAAGATCCTCCCCTTCCTTCGGCGCTTGTATAACGAGAAAAAAAAACAGCGGAGAGTGACTGTGAAACCGCGCGTGATTCAAAACCAACCGACGGGGACACGAATCCAGTCGAGCCCTTCCCTTCTTTCCCCTCAAACCGTCGAAACCTCCCCTCCCCTGCCCTCCCTTCCCTCCTTCCTTCCCTCCTCTTTGCCCTCCTTCGCTTGCAATCCCCTCCTCCTCCTCTTCTTCTCTTCGGATACTAGAGATCCTAGCAGCAGCAGCAGCAGCAGCAGGAACCAAACTCAGTTCAGCTCAACAGCCAAAGCGAATCGAATCGAAGCCAGAGCTTCCTTCCCTTCGACCCCCCTCCCTTTTGCCTCTGTCGGACCCACCCAACCCACTCGAGCTTCAAGCACCCACCACCCACCACCATTCGCATCTTCTAGAGGACTCAAGCAAGGTTTCGTATACGCCCACAAGAAGTAGAAATCAAGGTCTTTCTCTCTCTCTCTTAGCGTGAGTTCCTCTTCTTTCACTCCGAGCTTCGAGCTCGACCTTTGTTCGGGTATCGAGCGACGAGACGAAAGGTCCAAGGGCAGCAAGCACCCTTTTGCCCGGGGTTTTTTTTTGGCTCGCTCTACGAGATGGAGAGCGAGCTCTCGCCTCTACTTGGTAAAGAGGTGAAGGGTGGGTCGGTCGGGGACAAGAGGAACCACCAAAGAAAACGGATGTCCTTGAAGGCTCTCGATCAAGATCGAGCTCGGTCTGGAGAGGCCCAGACGCCCTTTCCAAGCGCACCCTTTTTTTTTTTCGTCCTTCTTTGATGGGCTTTAGGAGGGAGGGAAGATGGAGATGGAGGATAGAGAGGTGTGCTGGGTGAAGAGATAACGATGGGGGAGGGAGAGGAGCGAGTGGACGGATGCTGATAAGCTCAACTCGACTCGACGACGTTTTGAGACGAGAGCGTGCGCTTCTCTCGTCGAGAGAAGAGAGGAGAACTAGAGGTTGGGCTCTCTCGTGTCGTAGACTATTCGAGCTGGAAGGGATGTCATGGGGTGCGATGAGCTCTTCCTTCGTTTGAGGGAGGGAGGGAGGGAAGAGGACGAGGTTGTGCGCACGTCAAACGAGCTCGGCCTTCTTCTCCTTCTCCCTCTTCCTTTTCCCTGTCTTTCGTCTTCAGCCTTCTTCTTCTTCTTGTCCCTGACCACGTTCTTAACGATCTGACCTTATCCTTTTCCTTTTCCTTTCATCTCTCAGTCCCTTCATCATCATCATCATCCTCAGCAACCAGCGACCAGCAGCCCTCGTTCGCTCCTCCTCCTCCTCCTCCTCTTCCCCACCTCCAACGAACGATGCCTGGGACCCCCCACCCTCTGTGCTCCCTTCCTTCCGAGTCCCCCAGCCGCACACCTTCCGAACACCTTCCCTCTCCTATCCCTTCGCCCCTTCTCCCAGCTTCCTCCTCGTTGAAGCACGAAATCAACCAAGCGACCCCTCCTCCTTCTCACTCGACCACCCTCGGTCCTTCAGCTCCGTCCAGCTCAACAAGCAACGGAGCCGGTCTCAAAGGAATGGCCAAAGCAGCCAAGAAGGGCATGAACGGTGGCTTGGTCGACGCTGCGGGGACGGGAGATGGAACGGGAGAAGGCTTGGGGATCGGGGAAGGAAAGGGAGAAGGAGAGGAGGACCATCCTTTGAGCGAGGCGAACTTGGAAGCGAGGTGAGTAGCAAAGAGCAAGAGCAGAACAGGGTCAACCCGTCTCTCGGAACTCATCGCTTCCTTTCGCTTGCTGTGAATACAGAGGATACCACTCGTTCATGTGCTTGGGAAGACCGTTCAACGTCGAGAAGAGGTGGAAGCTCGTTCGAGGTTCGTCCTCCTCCCTCCTCCTCCTTCTCCTCCTCCTCCCCTCTCTCTTCGCTGAACCTTCCTCAACTGCCCGCTCCTTCCTCCCGGATCCAGAACTCGGTCAAGGAGCCTACGGCCTCGTCGTCTCAGCTCAGGACGACATCTCTGGAGAAACCATTGCCATCAAGATGATCACTCGGTGCGGCTCTTTCCTCTCCTCTCCTCTCCTCTCCTCTCCTTCTTTCCCCGCTCAGCCCGCGTCGCTCGAGCTCACCCCCTTTCCTTCGCTTGTCTTCGAACGAAACAGAGTTTTCGACAAGGTCATCCTCGCTAGGAGAGCTCTGAGGGAGATCACTCTGCTTCGACACTTTGCTGCTCATGAGAACGTGAGTCGAGTCGGAAGATCGAGCGTTAGGAAGAGAGACCGAGAGAGCTGAGCTGACCTCCCGTCTCTTCTGTTCTTCTTCGGCGGCCCTTCTTCTAGATCACTGGACTTATCGATCTGGATATCGTTCATCCTGAGTACAACGAGATGTGAGTCTGCTTTTCGAGTTGGGTGGAGGGAAGGAGCTCGACGAAGGCTGACCTTTCTTCTTCACGTGTTTTTCCCTTTCCGTTAGTTACATGTTCATGGAGGTGCGTCTCTCTCCCTCTATTCCTCCTCACTGCTCCTCGGACATGCTAACTTGTTCTCTTCCCTGCTTCTTACTCAGCCGATGGAAGGTTCGTCTCTTCCTCTCCTCTCCTCGACGCGTCTCGGCCCTTCAAACTAACCTCACCCCGTCCCTCCTCTCTCTCCCCCCAGCCGACCTCCATCAAATCATCCGATCCGGCCAGCAACTCTCCAACTCTCACGTTCAATACTTCATGTACCAACTCCTTCGAGGAATGAAGGTTCGTTTCGTTCCTCTTCCGGAAAGAGACTTTTCGACGTCGGCTGACTTCTTCTCTCTCTCTCTCTCTCTCTCTCTCTCTCCTCAAACCTTCCTCCAGTTCATCCACTCTGCCAACGTTCTGCATCGAGACATCAAGCCTGGGAACGTTCTCGTCAACGCTGATTGCGAGGTTCGTCCTAATTCCCCACTCTCAACGGTCGTTCGAGAGCTGACTTCGGGTTCGTTCGTCTTCGTGCAAACAAGCTCAAGATTTGCGATTTCGGACTCGCCAGAGGTTTCCATCCTGATGGACTCGGAGGAGATCTCGGTGCTCCTTTGACGGAGTATGTGGCGACGAGGTGGTACAGAGCTCCTGAGATCATGCTCAGGTTCGTTCCTCCCCTTCTCTCCAGCAGACTGGATGCGTGCTGACCTCTCCTTCCCTTTCAACAGTTTCCGACGATACACCACCGGAAGTGAGTCTTCTTTCTGATCTTTGATGCGCCGAGGGGAACTGAACTGACTTCTATGCTTGCTCTTCAGTCGACATCTGGTCGATAGGATGCATTCTCGCTGAGCTGTTGGGAGGGAAGCCTGTGTTCAAGGGGAAGGAGTGAGTTTGATTCTAAGACGCGTCGAGGTTTCGAAACGAGACGAGCTGACCTTTCTCTTTCTTCTCTCTCCAGCTACGTCGATCAGGTTAGTCTACTCTGCTTTCTCTTACTCTCTCGATGCTGTGCTGACCCAATCTGCTTTCTTTCAGCTCAACCTCATCCTCAACGTGCTCGGAACGCCCGACGACGAGACTCTCTCGAGAGTCGGAAGCGACAAGGCCTGCAAGTACATTCGAAGTCTACCAGAGATGAAACCCGTTCCTTTCACGAAGCTCTACCCTCACGCCGATCTCGATGGTTCGTTCCCTCTTCTCGTCTCCTTTTCTCCGACCTCTTTCGACGCGTCTTTCTCGTCCCTGAATCGATCAACCTCTCTTTTCTTTTCCTTCCCCTTCCTTCCCTTCCCGCTCACAGGAGTCGACCTCCTCTCCAAGCTCCTCACCTTCGACCCAGCCAAACGAATCCCCGTCACCGAAGCTCTCGCCCACCCTTACCTCGCAGCCTACCACGACGAATCGGACGAACCTTCCTGTCCTGCCATCTTCGACAAGTGGGAGGAGGTCGAAGGCCTCGAGGAGATTGCCGACTTCAGAGCTGCGATCGCTCGAGAGGTGGGCGAGTTCCGAGCCGAGGTGCGAGCGGTGGATGATTTGGATCACTGGGACGAGTCGGCTGGGGAGGAAGGGGGGATGTTGGTTTCGGGGGATTCGATCGCTGGCGTTGGAGGAGACGAGGGGGAGGAGGAGGAGGAGGGAGAGAAGGAGAGGGAGGTGGCTGGGGAGGATTCGGAGTTTGTGGAAGGGGATGCTGCCGTCGCTGCTGCTACTAGGAAGGAAGCAGGAGAAGAAGAGGTCGATGGACTTCCTCCCGCGTCGTTGGACTCGTCGTCGGATCTTTCGTCGTTACCCTCCTCCCATCCAGCCTTCGATCCTCATCATCATCATCATCCTCCTCACCACCACCTCTCCCCTCGTTCCCAACCCATCCCTCTCTCCACTCCTCCTCAAGAAGACGCCCCCGCCATCCCAACCTCTCGAGACCGTCCGAAATCCACTCCTCGTCGTCCCTCTTCCGGCTTCTTCGACCCTTTCTCCTCTCGTCGTCCCCACTCCCTCACCTTCACCCCTTCCCCTTCCGCTTCCAACAACCCTTCCCCTTCCCACACCTCCACCGGAGCTCTCACCGGAGGTTCCTCCTCCGAGATCATTCGACCGCCGAGAAGTCGACAGCACTCAACCAGCGGGACGGACGCGTTCAGACCGTTGCTCAGGACGTTGTCGACCGTTTCGATCACAGGGTTCCCTGGGATGGCCGGGCTGGGAGGGTTCTCGAAACTGAGCCCTCCGCCGCCGATCAGTCCTCATCATCCCGAGATGAACGTGGATGAGAGCGATGCACCGCCGAGCGAGGTGCCGTTGGAGTTTAGGAGGGAGAAGCATGTGGCTGCTGCTAGTTAGATTGATTGTAGACGAGGAGGGAAGAGGAAGAGGGAGGAGGAGTGCTGTTGTTTTTCTCGGTTTCTTTTTGCATGGTCTATTGAAGTTTTCAGGGTTATCTCGGCCTCTCGCGTTGTTCCATTCCTTCGTGTTCTCTCCTGCGCTCCCTCTTTTTGTAAACCCCCAATCTAGTCTCTCTCTCTCTCTCTCTCTCTCTTCCGTACTTGCCCCCTCCTTCCCTCTCTTTCTTCCACCTTCGTTTTTGCTTTCTGCTCCTCAGTCGATCGCGTCGTTCCTTCTTTTTCCCTCTCGTCTCTCCTTGCTTATCTTGTTAAAGTTGACCCCTGATCCTTGTTTTCGTTCTTTGCTCGAAAGGGACTTTTGTTCTTTCCTTTGTTTTCACGATTGTTCTATCATGCTTCGAAGTTCCTCTAGAAGATCTAGATCTGGGTCGAGGGTCGAGAAGGACGCGCGTCGACGAGAGGTTTCGTCCGTCCGTCCGTTCGTTCGTTCGTTCGTTCGTTTCCTTCCAGGGATCTCTCGACAGAGCGAACGAACAGAGAAATGGTTATACTACGTTATGACTAATAAGATGAACTGTCGAAAATTAAACCAAACGTACAAAGCACAACGAGAGCGATCAAACGCTCCCGCTCCCGCTCCCGCTCTTCCCGCTTTCTCACTGCACCTCCTCAAAGTCCCAACCTAAGCATCGTGACCGTCACCAACCCAACCGCCAACCCCGCAAGCGCCCTTCTCCAACTTTTTTGCCTCTGCTCTCCTAGTCCCACGACAGAAAGGAACAATCGTAAATCAAACCAAAACGTAGATCAGACTACTTAATTCGACGCGTTCTCGACCAATCCCGCGTAAACAATCTTCTGAGCTTGAGCCCAGACGTCCTCGATGATCTCGTCGTCGACGGGGAACATTTGACTTCCTCCCATAGCCTGCGTGCAGCGTCAGCGTGATGAAGAAGAGGGATGGGACGCGTCAGAAAAAAGGAGGCGAGAGACGAGATCGGGAAACGAGACGCCGTTCGAAAGACGTCAAAGATGGGGAGAGGACGCGACTGACAGCTACGCCAGTGACGGGGTCGATGAAAAAGAGGATGTTGGAGAGTCCAGCCCCTGAAAGATGAGAATGGAACGAAAGGAAGACGCGTCGAGAGTTCAGTCAAAGGAAAGGGAAAAAGGACGCGTCGTCCACCGAAAGGAGAAGCGAAAGACCAACTCACAGTACCCAGACCCAGCCTTCCTTCTACCCTCCCAGTCCATCAGGTTCAAGCACAGACCTCCTACGCTCCACTGCTGATCCCCGCTCCTTGGTCCGTGGACTCCAGGTTTGTGAATCGAGAGATCCTCGATGGCTCTCTCGTCCGTGAAGCTTCCTTCAAACATCTTCTTCCAAGAGTCCTCGCTGACAAGTCTCTTTTCCCCTTGCGGGAGTGGGACAGGCGAGTTGGGTGAGAGACGAAGGAGATGGGTAAGGAGGAGAGTGTAGTCGTAGGTTGTAGAAAGAAGCCCTCCTCCTCCTCGTTGGATCGGGGGAGACGCTGGAGGTACGGCACCGTATCGAGTGTAAAAGGCTGCATCAGAGGGAATGTCGGGCTGAATGTTGGAGGTTGAGAGGTCTCTCCAGGCGATGGGAAGGGTGAGACGCGACGCGAGGTTGGGAGTGAGGAGGAACGAGGTCGAGTCCATTCCGAGAGGTTTGAAGATGTTGGCTTGGCTGCGAAGATTGAGAAGATGTTTCAGAAGGAGCGGTTTCGTGTAAAGACGCGTCGTGAGTAGTGCTGGATAGAGCAGAGGACTCACAAGTACTCCTCGAGCGAGAGACCCGTTAACGTCTCGATCAGCTTCCCAACGAAGTCCGTCGAAGGAGAGTAGGTGTATCGAGTGCCAGGTTCGAAGACGAGAGGTTGGTCGAAGTAGAGCTGTGAAACCAGAAGAGCACGTATCAGTGCGAGGACGGGGAACGAGCAAGAGAGAAGAAGACATCTCACCTTGGGGTCGTCTTCCGTTTCGTGGTTCAGCCCCTTGAGCTTTCGGTAGCGAGCGAGATCTGAAGCGTCAGAGAAGAAAGAGTCAGCATCAAGTAGCTCCGTCTCAGGTATGTCTACAAACTCACCTGGGAAATCTCCTTCGCTCGCGAGTCCGCTGGAATGGTTGAGGAGAAGAGTGAGGGTGACCTTGTTCTTCGCTTCGACAAGGATGGGCTCTCCTGCTTCGGTGAAGCCTTGGAGAACCTTGGGATGAGCGAGTCCGGGAAGATGCTCTCCTACGTCGGTATCAAGAGTGATGAGTCCTCGGTCGACGAGCTGGAGAGCGGCGATCTGGGGACGATGTATCGCAAAAAGAGGAAGAGGTCACCTCGAGCCCTCGGAGAAACTGTTCCATCTCTCCCTCTCCTTCTCGATGAAGCAAGAAGGCCCAACGTACCGAAGTCACCATCTTGGTCATACTATGGATTCGAATGACGGTATCGCAGGAGATTTGGTTCCCGTTCTGGTCCTTTCCGAAGTTGAAAGAGACAAGAGGGCCGTTCGCAGAAACGGCGGTGAAGAAGAAAGGAGGAGTTCTCTTCGAGTTGACGGACTCCTTGATGAGCTCTTCGACTTGAACTTTGGAAGAGTCGGAGAGGGACAGAGAGGGTGCCATTGCTGAGTGAGCTGAAGGTTGGGGGAGGAGGGAGGGAAGGAGAGGAGAGAGATGGACGTTCGGAGGAAAGGACGAAAGCGGGTCGGTTTGGTCGGATTGCTTCCTCTCGTCGGCAGTCGGTGTTTCTTCAGCCGAGGTCTGGAGCTTGGGAAAAATGGTGAGAAGCGAAAATTCGAGATGGACCTCGTGAAAGCAGAGATGGAAAGAGAAGTCGGAGTCAGTCGACACCCGGGAAACAGGAGGGAGAGAAAGGGCGAGATTCTCGAACGCGCGACGCGTCTTCCGACTCGAATCGAGATGGAGGGCGCGAAAAGATGGTCAGATCAAGCTATTAATGACGTGGAAGAGAGACGCGAAAGTGTGTATGGGCTTCGAGTAGAGAGAGGGTTATGGTGAAAGTGCAGAAGACGCGGCATCGTCAAGGAAAAAAGAAGGAGGAGGTCGGAGGGAAAGTTCGAGCTCACAGTTTCAACTCCTTCCCTCCTTCTCCCACCAACCACTCCCTCCACCCCCTTCTCAAGTCTACAAGTCCGACGAGACAGCTATGACCATCCCCAACGGATCCATCTCTGAGCTCTCAGATGAGCAGAAACTTGCTGCTCTGCCGGATGCTCTCGACAAAGCTTATCGTTCGTCGACGCTCCCTTTGTCTCCTCCTTCCTTCGCTCATTCGTTCCAAGCTCATCCGTTCCTTCTCTTCTCTCGGTCTTTCTTCGACGCTTGGGCTGTGATCTGTGTAGTTGATGGGGTGTCCGATGGTAAGATCGAGATCTACGAGACTGAGCGAATCCATCTCGTGAAGGAAGGGAACGTCGAATGTGAGCTCTCCTCTCTTCAGGCTTCCTTCGAGCTCAATCAACCTTCCCTTCTGGTCTTCTCGACCTCGTTTCTTCCGAGCTGACTCTTCTTGCTCTCTACCCTCCCTTCTTCCTTCCCTCCACCCCTCTCAACACCCCTCCTCCAGTCCAAATCCACCTCCTCCCAACGCTCAACTCCAAACCCAAACCCTCCCCCAACCTCCCCGACCTTCTCACCCCTCCCAGCTCCCTCAGCCCACCGAAACGAGACCCGTTCTCTCCTCCTTTCCCACCGGAAGAGCTCATCGTTGACCTCGAGCACTACCACGTTATCTTGAACAAGTTCTGCTTCCTTCCAGAGCAGTTCGTCCTCGCGACGAGGAGGTGGGCTGTTCAGCAGGACCATCTCGAGGAGCAGGACTTGTGGGCAGCTTATGAAGTGCTGAAAGCGTTCGGGGAGGCTGGGAAGCCGTTGTTGATGTTCTACAAGTGAGTGCTTATCAGGAGGTTGGGAGAGGAAGGGGAAGAGAGAGGATGGAGGTGCTGATTCAGTTTGTTGTCGCTGTCGTTGTTTTCGTCGTTCGTTCAGCTGTGGGAACCGATCAGCCGCTTCTCAAGCTCATCGACACGTTCAGTTCGTTCCCTTCCAGCAAGGAGAAGCGCCTCCTACCGAGAAGCTCGCTCTTTCCCTCGACCTTCAAACGCAAAGTTCGTCCACGCGTCGCTCTCTTTTTTTCCTCCTCCCCTGCTTCATTTCTAAACTCACCCACATCCACATCCACCGCTTCCTTTTTCCTTTGTTTTTTCTCCTTGCAGCTCCAACTCCCCTCCCCTTACCCTACCTCCACCTAACCACCCCTCTTTCATCCAAAACCCAACTCACTCCCTCCTCCCTTCACGCCCTCTGCCTCTCCTCCCTCGCTCATCACCCTCCCTCCTCAACATCGCACAACCTGCTTCTCACTCTCGACCACCTCCACACCGTCCCTCGGTCGGAAAGGGACGTTCATCTCACCCTCGACAGCAAGAACGAGGGAGAGGAGGAAGAGCGAAAGCTGACGTTGGGACCGAACGGATTGGGTTTCGCTGGAATGTTCTTCGTCAAACCTGGAGACGAAGGGATCTTGGAAAGATGGGGAGTTGGGGAGGTGCTGAAGGGGGTTGGGTACGCGTCTGAGGAGGAGGAGGTGGGGGTGAGGGACTAAGAGGGGGAGGAGAGACGCGTTTCGGTCCGGCGCGGGTTCAAGTTGGGAGGGAAGAGATCTAGATATTTTAGAGATATCGGGGTTGTAGAGTTCGGTTAGACTTATACGTAGGCTTAGATGCGTTCTTAGAACGTGAGGCGTAGACTAGACCTGAGTCGAGCCGAGGCAAGAGGGAGGGATCGAACGAGTTGCGACGTTGGACGAACGCGTTTGCGATTGGACTTGAACGAGACTGGAACGGAACTTCGCTGAGGTACGTATCTACTTGCGGTATATTCAAGCCAAGTGAACCGTAAAGTGTTCATATCGATTCTGGGGGGAAAGGGACGTTACGAAGAGAAGAAGAGTGAAGGAGGGGAACACGAGTCAAAACGGAACCGACGAAGAAGCTGGACCGAGGGTCTATGTACAGGTGATGGAGAGACCAAAATAAGCGAGAACAAACGAAACCCGAGAGAAGAAGAGGAGTAAGCTGAGGAGAAAGGGAACCAGAGAGAGAGATCAGCTTCACGTCGAGCGTTCCGGTCGTCGTTCGGTTTCGGGACTCACCTGTAAAGCTCGTCCTGGCATTGAACTCGAGCCTTTATCGAGCAGGCTTGAAGTTCTCCGCATCGGGAGGTACAGGGTGGAAGTTGACGCCAGCGGCGAGGGTGGGAGTCTACGAAAGACGGAAGACGAAACGAAAGAAAAGGAGGTGAGCTCGGACGTCCTTCGCTGTTGGAACGAGAAATCGGGTCACTAGAAGTAGACATGCGAGACTCACAAAGTTTGGGAAGTCTCCTCTTTCCTCCATTCTTCGTCTAGCTTCGACTCGACCCCATTCTTCAAGCCTGTGGAGAGAGAGAGAGAGAGAGGGGAGAAGAAAAAGGAGGAGGAAGAAAGGGGAGGGAGGGACTCAGCCGAGGGAGTTTCCCAGACGATAGATTCAGGAAGAACACAGGAGGCAAGACGCACCTTCCGGATCCATACCACATCGCGGTACATTTCCACAACAGAAAGAATATCATCGGGAGGACTTTGGGTGTTCGGAGGAGGGGAGAAGGTCGAGGGAGATGGGGAGGAGGAGGAGAGGAGGGTTCAGCGGTTAGTTTTGAGCGACGCTCATGAGCTCGAGGTCGAATACAGAATACAGAATAGAGCGAGAAGGGACTATAATTGAACTCACTGGTGTAGTACTGCCACACTGGGAAAGACAAGGAGACGAAGAAAGAACAAAGGAGGGGAGGAGAGGGTCAGCATCTGAGTTCGTTCCGGGTTGGGCCGTCTCCAATTGACTCACGCTCTCTAGGTCGAGGCTGACCAGGTGGTTGCGGCTATTCGAACGAGAAACATACGAACCAAACGGGAGGGTCAGCGAGCGATAAGATCAAGCGGATGGCAAAGGAAAGGGCGGGGGAGGGCAAGAGAAGGAGGGGAGAGGAAGGGGGCCACATCGCTCGCTCGCTCCCTCTCTTCCCTTCCTTCTCGTCCAGAACTACTAGAACTCACCTTCTCACCAAAGACCCATCCTAAAGATACAGAGACATGAAAAGAAGTCAGCTTCCATCTAAGAGACTCTGCGCAAACAAGAGGACGAGAGGAAGGGAGGAGGGAAGGAGGGAAGGCGGAGAGGCGAGACGAACCTGAGGGCTGATTCAATCCGTGACGAGGTTCGTAATGACCCGAGTATCGTTTGGAGAAGGTGGAAGGGGGTTGCTTGATCTTTCTGATGGGAGCTCGAAGGTGTCGAAGGAAGGATTGGGAGAAAGGGGAGGACGCCATCTCTCGCGAGGTCGGTGTTGGAGGGGAGGGGAGGAGAGCGGGGAAGTTGGAAGCTGATCAAAGAGGACGAGAAGGAACTCCTTCCTTCTTTTTTCTCTTTCAACCTTCACCTTCAAGAAAAGTCAAAGATGTTCGATCCATCTCACCAACCTCTCGATTCTCACGCAGGAGCTGGAGCCGCTCAGACGGATACCAAAGGGTTGGCCATCCCTCAGGAGGGAGATGAGTTGAGGTCCCTTCTGGAGAAGGAAGGGCTTGTTCGTTCTCCTTTCCATCTTCCCCTTCCTCTCTCGCCTTCTTCGAGCCTACGCATCACAACGCACATTACTTGGTAGATGCTGATCAGCTCTCGATTTTGATCCCTTCACTTCCAGGACGTCGAAGCTCTCCTCAAGTCTCTCTACGTTCATCCTCCCGAGCTCGACGCTTCGCATCCCCTTCAAGACTACTACATCTCGTCCTCGCACAACACCTATCTCCCAGCAGGACAACTCTACGGAAACTCAAGTGCAGAGGAGTACGTCAGCGTTGTAGGTCCTTGAATCTTTTCTTCTGCTTTGGAGATGGCCAAGGAGAGCGACGGTCGAACGTCACTGTTTCTCGCAGCTCTCGATCTCCTTTGAGAACCTACAAACTGACGAGCTGGCTCCCTCGTATCTGCCTTTCTAGATCTCTCGAGCTGCTCGCTGTGTCGAGATCGACGCGTGGGCAGATGGAGCGCTAGGTCCTCCCAACTGCAAGGGTGAGATCGAAAGCTCTCTCTCTCTCTTCTTCCCTCCCCTTCTCCATCCTCTCCCCGTTCCTTTCGCTGACTCAAGGCTGTCTTCTCGTCTGCTGTTATCAAAGTCACCCATGGTTTCACTCTCACATCTCGTCTTCCTCTCGCTACGGTGCTCGACGCTGTCGTTCGAGGAATGGAAAAGTCGTCGTCGCGTCTTCCTCTCATCATCTCGCTCGAGAATCATACCGAGAACGACGCGTTCCAGAAGGGGTTGGTTGATGAGTTCAAGAGGGTCTTGAAGGGAAGGTGAGTTTGACGTCTATCATCAGTTGCAACTTTTTCAGCAAATCTGTTTGAAGGGAAGAGGGGAAGGGAGACGAGACGACTGATCGTTCCCGTTGTCTTTCAGACTCGTCGAAGGGGAGATCGAAGGAGTTGGAAGAAGACCTGTTCTGGAACACTTCCTCGATAGGATCATCCTCATGGTACATCGCTTTCCACCCAATCTCGAGGCGTCAAGTCTCTTTCGCGTCTGCTGCTTTTTCTGACCGGTGTGCTCCGTCTCGTCTTTCTTTCTCAGGTCGAATACCACCCTCCTACAGACTCCATTCCCTCCGAGGGAGCGGCCAAAGAAGCCTCTCTACCTCCTTCAGCAGTCGACGAAGACGATTCGGAGGATTCCTCGGACGACGAAGCTGCCCTCGAGATGAGGAAGGAGAAGAAGGCGCACGTTTCCATCATCGGCCCTGCTCTCGCTCATCTCGGATTCTACGCCGCTAGCATCAAGCCTGGGAAGGGTCATGCTTGGGTTGGAGCGGGTGAGTTGGATCGCTTCACCAAAATACTATTAGATTAACAGTCCAGTAGGAATGGGACGAGGCGAGAGCTGATCGACGACCCCTTTCTTCGTTTGACGCGTCCGTCTTCAATTCTCACAGAACGACAGGAGATTCCTCCCAACCCTCTCATCAACATCTCCGAATCAGCTCTCCTCGGTCTTCTGGATCCCAAGACCGATAAGAAGGGTGAGATCAAGGAGGGAGTCATCAAGAGGACCAAGGAAGGGATGATGAGGGTTTATCCGAAGGTGCGTTCGTTCTTCTCCTCTCTCAAGACGGCTGTTCTGAAGCCTTCGTCTGATCTCTTGCGTTTTGATTAATTCTACAGGGACTTCGAGTCTTCAGCAAGAACCCTGGTTCGTCTCGTCTCCCCAGTCCTTCTTCACGGACCTTCGAAGTACTCACGCGTCTCCCTTCGCCCTCCGTCGTCGACGTCGTTCCCCAGATCCTCTCCCGTTCTGGCAAGTCGGAGCCCAAGTTGTCGCTTTGAACTTCCAAACCTTCGACGCAAACCTTCAACTCAACGAGGCTCTCTTCTCGGGAACCGACGGCTGGGTCCTCAAACCTCCTCACCTTCGATCTACCGAATCAGGTCCCGTCAAGGGAACCCTCCCCATCGTTACCGTCAAGGTTACGCTCGGAGGGATTTCTGGTCGTGAGTCTTCATTTTGAGCATCTGGAGAACCAGTACGAGAAGAGAGAGATCGAGAGACCCATCGATCCAACTCGACCTCGACGCGTCGAACGCTCGACCTGCATCGCTGACTCTTCCTTCCTTCTTCCACCTGCCAGTCAAATCGATCTTCAAGGATGGAGAGGATAAGAGAAGGCCTTACTGCAAAGCTTACCTTCATCACTCCAAGGGGTCCGTCCATTATTTCTTACGCGTCTACAAGAACTCATCGCTCTCTCCCCCTTCGTCTCGCCTCATCACAGAGTCTACAAAGCTCGATCCTCCTCTCTCCAGAAGGTCACCAGAGACTCCGACTCGGCGGTCTGGAACGAGTCGTTCGGAGAGTTCTCGTGCGAGGCGGATGGGTTGATCTTCATTCGGTGCGTCCAAGTCTTTTTTCTTTCTTCTCTTCCTCTCTGAAGCTGATCATCGACTTCGTTTGGTTTCTATCAGACTCGTCTTCAAGAACAATGAAGCCTTCGCTGGAGATGATCACCTCGCTGTCTTCACTGCCTTCCTGGATCACACGAAGCAGAACGGTCAGTCCCCTTTCTCCCTTCCTCTTCTCCCACCGAACCTCGAAGCTGACGTCCCTCCTTCTCCTTCACTCTCTACAGAATGGGGACTCGTCCGACTTCTCGATCCTAAGGGGAAGGAGACCAAGGCTGTTCTCGGGATGAGGATCGATGTGACCGAGGGCTCGAAGTGACTTTGGGAGATCGCTTGGGAGAAGGTCTGTTTGAGGGTCAAAAGGGCGGGCGCAGAGAGGGAGTGTGGGAGCGGAGATCTAGTTGGGATATGCTTTGCTTCTGCCGTAACGATTAACGATGCTTTTTGACGATCTTGCTGGCGAAGGAGAGGATGGGAAGGAAGAAAAGACGCGCCTTCGGTCGCCCTGTTGAATGAGAACCAAGATGAGCATAGAGTAGAGGAGGCCTCGAAGGGAGCTTTAGATAGTGGTTAGATTAATAAGACGTCGTAAAAGTCGTAAGGAAACAAGAAACCTATCTAGGGGAAGCCAGACGAGACGAAGAAGCAAGGGAGAGAGAGAAGAAAGCAAAGAGAAGGAAAGATGCTACGAGGGACGAAGGGAAGGAGACGGGGACGTCGAAGAGATCCAGAAGTAGGTAAAAATAGATAGTAGATCATCTGGGGAGAAGAAGAACGACGCGAAGCCGGTCAGTGAACCGAGATGGAAGAGGCTGAAGGACGCGTCGAGACTCACTCGTTCCTGTCGTGTCCTTTCGGGTCAGCGAACCTGATTATCTTGACCTCCTTCCCTGGGACGACACCACTCATATCTAGAGGTGTGATGAGAACTGGTTCGAAGGAAGAGAGAAGAGAGCGTCAGTCCCGTCGCGTCGAGTGAAGGAGGAAGGAGGAAAGGACGAGCTACTGACTAAATTGGGTATCGGGTGTCGATTTGGCGGTGTCGATCTGGAAGAGATGAAAGCAGAGTGAAACAGGTCAGCTCTCGTATTGATGAAGAGAGCGGAGTACCGAGCTCAAGGGCGGAAAGTGGAAGGACTGGACGAGGCGAGAAGAGGGAAGGACAAAAAAAAGGGAAAGACTCACGAGCAACTGAACGGCCATCCTCCTTCGAACTGCATCCATGAAGACATCGAACTGTGAGAAAGAGCAAGAGAGGTAGGTGGTCAGCGTGGGAAGGAGAGGGACTGAGAGAAGAGAAAGACTCACCTCGTCGAGACATCGAATCGGGCAACCGACACTCTCCCAGAGAGCCATCAGGAGAGCGACCGTGGAGAAACTCTTCTCACCTCCGGAGAGCTGGTTGGGATCTTTTGGAGCCGAGTGAGCGTTCTCCGTCTCGAGTTCGTCGGTGCAGACCTGTGCGAGAAATCGAAAGGGGTCAGATCTCGACGACACCGAAAAGGGAGAGAAGAAGAGGCGGCCAACCTTGATATCCAGGGTCTCTTTCTTGTGGTCGAACATGAGCTTGCCGGAGAAGTTCCCCTTGGAGAGGTACAGAAGGAAAAGCTGCTTCGCTCGAGTAGCGATCGAACGCCTCCATATCGAAAGCTTCTCTGTTCGAATCTCGAGAGCGTTGGCGAGGTGCTATTCGAAAAAGAGACCGAGATTGCGTCAGTCCCTGAGCTGGAAAATTGTCGCAGAGACGAAGGATGTGTAGCTGAGACGTACAAGCTTGAGAGCGTCGAGCTCTCTGATAGAGACTCGTGCCGTCTTCAAGGCATCGCTGAGCTTCGACTGGAGAGCGAGGGCAGCTTCAAGGGGCATGGCTCCTCTGTGGACACGATAGGTACAGCCAAGAAGGGTCAGTAAGTCGAAGGAGAAGATGCGGACAAGGTGAAGTCGACACGAACGGGGCGCGTCGGAGCTGAATCCTCGCGTTGAGCTTGACGCTGTGAGCTCGAATCTGAGCGTCAGTTCGAGGATCCATTCGCTCTGGATGAACAGTAGCCTACGAAAAACGAGAGAAAGAACGACGGATCAGCCATTGAAATCGAAGAAGGGGAAAGGAAGGTCGAGAACTCGCAGCTCCCTCCGTCCGTTCCTCACGCGTCCTCGTTTCCGTCTCGAGCTCCGTTCGAAGGGCAGCAAGGTCACCCTCGCTCTTTCGAAGCTTAGCCTGACGATCCTTTAGATCGTTCCGAGCCTTGGCGAGGGATGCGACGAGCTCGATGAGCTCGAGCTGTCGAAGTGAGGGAAAGTAAAAGAAGAAGCGATCAGAGACGTGCTCGAGGGGAACGGGCAAGAAGAACGAGCAAGACTCACTCCAAAACCTTCTGCCTCCTGTTGAAGACCCGCAAGCTCTGCGTTCCCTTCGTCGATCTTGACGTTGACGAGGCGAAGCTCCTCTTGCTCTTGGTCGAGAGCCAATCTGTTGTCTCCCAGTTGAGCGTCGAGGTCGAGGAGCGTAGCTTCCTTCCCCTGCAAGGAGGCGCATCGAAGAGAGTGAAATGGTCAGGACCTGTGAAACTAAAGCAAAGAAAAAGGAAGAGGGGACGTACATCGAGCGTCGCCTGCATGCCAGCAATGTTCGGAGGTTGCTCCTCTCGATTCGCTTCGACGAGAAAGTCGACGTCGACCTTCTTCCTTCGGATCTGGTCGTTGAGCCGAGTGATGGCTTGCTGATTAGGTTGAAATTAGAGGAAGGAAGATGAAACACGAAAGAGAGGAAGAAGGGAAGTCAGTCGCTCGAACGAAGAGACGTCGAAAGACGCGTCGATTTCGAGCGGACTCACACGGATCTTCTCCTGGTCGGCGTTGTTCTTCTGAATCTCCCCTTGAAGAGTGTTCCTAGACTGCTGAAGTTCATCTTTGTTTCGGCGAAGACCAGCAATCTCCTGCTCGGCAGTTCTGCGAGGCGAGGATGAAGAGGAAACGATCTCGTTAGCTCGTCGTTTGACGACTGAACAATAATAACAGAGCTGGGGAACGAACCGGATTTCCTCCTCGTGATCAGCAACGAACAGTCCAGGACCTCTCCACTGGTTGTGAAAGTTGGCAGAAACTGAGCCTCCCCTGCGAAACGCAACAACGAAGGAGAGAAAAGGAAAGACAGTCAGCCGTTCGTTCGACGCGTTTCGAACCCAAAGCGGCGAGAAACTGACTTCGTAGAGAACCTGTAGAAAGCAGCACTGGAATCGTTGGCTTTTATGAAGCTCGACCAGACGGTCTTGCGAAGCCGGAGAGCCAGAGAGGTTGCTTGTTGACGATCGGGAGCGATGCAGAGCTGTTCGATTCCTGCTTGGTCGACGAGGAGGTTTCGGATTCGCCAGTTGTCGATCTGGAAGGAGAACGAACGAGACGATGTTAGTGGTCGAGGGTTGGAAGAGGTCTAACGATGTAGAGAGGGGCCGGGAGAGAAGCAGAAGGTTCGACGCGTACCTCGAGGAGAGAAAGAAAAGTCTTGTAGCCGTCGGTGAGGTTGAGGTCTCCTGAAGAGATGTCCACGGTCTGATCGGGTCGGTAGATGATGATCTGAGGGAAAGTTCCAGGATGGAAGGAGCTGGAGACGAAAGCAAGGGAGGGCGAAGTCAGCTTCCTCGATGTGAACGAAGTCGAGTGCCTCAAAACGATCGACTCACTTCCTGAATCCCTTCAACAGCGTCAAAAGCTGATACCTATCCTGCGCATGCGTCACCGCGAAGCTACACAACACCGGTCCCAACACCGACTGAACGAGGTTCGAGTACCTCTCATCCTTCAGCTTCACTCCCAACCCCAAGGGTCCCAACGGTTTCTCTCCTCTCCAGGTCTTGCTCTGGATCTGAGCGATGAGGAGATGGAGGTCCTTCCCGTAAGCAGCAAGTGGACCAGCTCCTCGACCTCCGACGAGGTTGTTCTTCCTCCCTTGCATCGTGGCGAGATCGGTATCGACTTGACGGATCTGAGCGAGGAGGGCGTCGAGGGAGGTTTGGGATTTTGTTCGGTCGTCGGTGAGGGATCCGATTCGGGTTTGGAGGACGGGGATACCGGCGTTGGCTTGGTCGATGGAGTCTATGAGGGTCTGGAGGGTGGAGTCAAGGGGAAGTGAAGGGAAGACAAGACAAGAGGAGTCAGGTCGACTCGAGCGGGACGCGACGAGAAGGCCGACGAAGTAAGAAAGAAGAAGAGAGAGAGAGAGACGAGACCTACCTGGATCTGCTCGTCCCTAGCAGCCTTCTCTGCACTGTTATCCACCTCCAGCTTGGCCAACTCAGTTCGAATCGTCTCCTTATCGGTGTTGATCTCGTGAACGAGGCCAGACCGACTCGTCTTCATCTCCTCTCGGTCGTTCTGTTTCACGCACGAAAACATCGGTTAGCTGAGCTCTCCTCCTCCTTCTTCTTCTTCTTCTTCGAACAGAAAAACGTACCCTAGCTTGATTCCTCCTCTTCTCAACCTCCCTCTTGTCCGCTCGAAACTGAGCAATCTTCTCCGTGCACCGATCCATCGCTTCCGTCCGAGCTTCTCGAGCAGGATCTCCCTCCTTGGTTCGAATGGCAGTTTCGATGTTGGTGACGTCGGTCTAAAATTCAAAGCAAGAAAACAGAGACGAGTGAGCTCGAGGGGAAACCAGAAGCGCACGAGAAGGAGAGAGACGAAAAAACGAACCTGATGTTGATCCGCTGCTTTTTGCAGAGCGAGGACTCTTCTGTCCATCTTGTCGACCTTGACATCGACTTCACGAACGACCTTTTCAGAGAAGCAACAGGACGCGGCGAAAGAAGGTCAGCTCGACCCTTTCTTCGACACGCACGCGCGTCTCCTCATCCTCCCCTCCCCTTCCCTCTCCCCAACCGAGATTCAATTCCCACTCACCTCCTCCTGATCAACCACCAACCTCCACAGCGCCTCCCCTTCCACCCTCTGCATCTCCTCCAACGCCTTCCCAGCATCCTCCCCCGCCGCGACCTGCTGCTCCACCTCCTTCAACCTCTCCTTCTGCTCGGGGAGGATCGTCTTCTTGACCGAGAGAGCGCGGTTGGTGGATGCGATGTGCTGGGAGATGGTGAAGTAGTCGCGTTCGAGTTGGGCGATGTTGGTTCCTTCGAGGAAGAACTGTAAGGGGAGGGAGAGGTGGTGAGTAGATATTTGGGAGGCAGAGAGGGAGGAGAAAGGAGGGAAAGGTGGGGGGTTGGTGAGTGTGATGCGAAAAGGAAGGAAGGAGGGGACGCGACGAGATGGGATAGAAACGAACCTTGTACTTGTCCTCCGGTGTCGAACTAGTCAAGAACGCCTTCGCAGCATCTTGAGATAGAACGTTGATGGGGTTGTCGATCTACCACGCGTAACGACCGAAATCCAAAGCCCAAAAGGAAAACAAAAAAAATCAGAACGCGTCTCCCTCTCCCTCTCCCTTCCTCTTCCTCCTCCAAGAGCAGCAAAACCAACTCACCTGAATATTCATCCAATCCAAAATCCTCGCCAGTTCCTCCTTCTTCGTCGAGATCGTCTTCCCCGCCAGACTCATGATCCGGTAAGCACTCGAGTTCCCTCGTCTCTGCAGCGTTCGTTCCACAACGATCTCTTTTCCGTACACCGAGGGGAGGTAGGGTTCTGAACCGGCGTTCTTGAGGTAGATGGTGATTCGGGCGGTTCTGCGGAAGCCACCGGAAAGGCAAAAGGTTAGGATTTGAGGAAGACGTAGGGAAGGGAGAGGAGATGAGACGAGACTCACTCCTTCTTCTCATTGATCAGTTTGGCGACGTTGGATCCTCGTCCGGTAGCGCTCACTTTGGCTCCTAGACCGACTGAGATACCTGTGAGGACGGCTGATTTCCCACCTGAAACAGAGGACGGAAGGGGACGGTTAGATTGGGTCAGACGCGTCTCGTCTCCTCTCGGGATTGAAGGGAGGAGAAGGAAGATCGAAGGGGATGCGAGAGAGAGAAGACTCACTTCCATTGGCTCCAGTGAGGAAATTGACGTTGGGTCCTAGCTCGACACTGAGATGATGATGGCCAATCGAGACGTCGAAGCGAGGAGGTCAGCGAGCTGCTTGTTTGAAGAACGAAGGAAGGACGAAAAGAAGGAAGGAAGGGAGGTCGAGCTCACTCGGCGTGCAAGTGATTCAAGAAGTTCTCGAGGATGATCCGAGTGATGATTCCCTTCTCGGCGACCTTCTGGAGATACCACACGAAACCTTGAGGTCAGTGTCTACTACCCTCTCCAGCTTGAAAGAAGATGAAAGAAGGACGTACTCGTCGTCGTTGACCATCCTCCTCCTCCTTCCTCCTCCTCCAGCCTGTTGAGCTCGACCCTCCTTCTTCCTCCTCGTCTTCCTCGTCCTCGTCTTCGTCTTCTTGTTGGCTTCGTTCTATAGAAACTGAAGCAGAAGGAGTCCTTAGACCCGTAGCTGTCGATCTTGATCTCTTAGAGGGATGAGGAGACTGGTAAGAAGCAAAGATGGACGCGTCGAGGCGTGTGTGAGCTCGAGTCGAGTCGAAGGAAGGAGCGGGGGGGGAGAGCGAGCTCGCTCTTGAGAGCCAGGAAAGTGTGATGGACCGACCTCTTCGACTCCTTGGGATGAAGGATCTTCTTCCTCCTCCTCGTCGCTGTCGAGGACTCGTCGTTTCGCCATCGTTTGGAGGAGGGAGGCGACTGTGGTGGGCGTTGAGGGCAAAGGAGGAGGAGGGGAGGTCGTTCCCTGACTCCGTTGGGGGTCGATTTGGAGGGGAATTTAAAAAAAAAAGTTGTGGTCGATCTAGACACTACATACAGAGCTTGTCGGAGATGATGTCTTCGACCAGGGCGAGAAAAAAGGTTGCCTCGAAACAAAGGAGATTCGGAGCGAGCGCCCGTCGACCGTCCTCCCTCCTGAAAGACTCTCCCTCTCTCTCTCTCTCTCTCCCGAGGTAGAAATTCCTACCTTTTTCGCATGGATTTGTGCTCTCGCATCGAGACTCACTCGCTGTCTTTTCATAAACAGACTTTCTTTCTTCCCTGACAGAAAGATTAAAAAGTCGCCCTCTCTCTTCTTCATTTGAGCGAACCAAAATGACGAGCTCAACCTCTCTTTTCCCCTCCAACCGCTTCCTTCCTTCCTCCCCCCTTCTCTTTTCTGCTTCCAAAAGCCATGTCCGCCTGGAACGCCGACTCTGCTCTCACCGACGGTAACGGTAACGGTGGGGAAACGTTCGCTGAGATTGTCAAGCATTCTGTTGAAGGAGAAGGAGAGGAGGAGGAGGTTCGTGTTCGCTGCCTTCCTTCGCTGCCTTCCTTCGTTTCTGTTGCGGACGAGCTGAGTTCTCTTTATCGGTTTTGTTCGGTGTGTATAGAAGACTGAAGAGGTCGTGGCTCCTGTTGCTCCTGCTGCTCCTGTTGAGATTGCAGAGGAGGAGTTCCCTGAGCTTGTGAGTCCTTCCTCGACATACATCTCTCCTCCTTCGCTCCCTCTCGATCCATCGATCGATCCATTACTGACCTCGTCCTTCTTCCCTTCTTTGGATCGATATCTCAGCCCCACGTCGAGGAGTCTACTACCACCACCGACGAGGACGCTTCCCTTCTCGCTGCCACCAAGGAGATCGACGATGCTCTGGCTGCTTCGAGGGAGCAGAAGGAGGAGATCCCCGTTCAAGCTCCCGTTGAGGTCGCTGCTGCTACTACTATCGTCGAGGAGGAGGAAGTCCTAGAGATCACTTTTGATCCTTCGGATGTTCTTGCCGTTCGTTTAACATTTTTCCTATCTTTCTCTCGATCCTATCTCGTCCGAACGAACTTCCTCCTTCTCGCTCGCTGACCTCCCTTCTCCCTCCCTTCTTCTCCAGTCCTCCCTGTCCTCTTCCTTCTCCCCTCCTCCTCCTCCTCCCTCTGCTCCCCAAAACGCCGACCCCTCCTCCAACGGAACCATCACTCCCCTCCCCTCCGCGGCTCTCCCCGACCACTCCGCTCCTTCTCCCAACACGTCGCTCCCGACCTCGCCAGCGCTCGACATCGGAGGCTCTCCCGATCCTACGCTCCTCGTCAACCCGGACAGCTGGAAGGACGAACTCGACGCTCGAACGCTCAAGTGGAAAGCCGAGAACAACGTAGCCAGGGACAAGGCGGAGAAGAAGAGGGCTGAGTGGGAGAAGAAGAGGGACGAAGAGAGGAAGGAGGAGAGCAGGAAAAGGAAGGAGGACAAGGTTAACGGAGTGGAGGAGAAGGTTAACGGAGAGGTTAAGGAAGTGGCGGTGGAGAAGGGAGTGGTAGAGAAGGAGCTTGGGTTGGACGCTGGAGCGGTTGGGTTGGAAGTGAAGGGAACGAAGGAGGGAGAGGAGGAGGAGAGATGGACCAAGGTCGGAGAGGCTTGGAAGGGAGTGGAGGGTCGAGAGCACACCGAGGTTTACGGAGACGCAAAGGTTCAGAACGGACAGATTGTTGAGGTGAGTGGGTTGTTGTTGTTTGTTGTTGTTTTTCGCGTTCAATCGGCGCGTCGAGCTCGTCTCCCTCGAATCTGACTTCCCTCGCTTCCTTCTCCACCAGACCATCAACCCCTCCATCGCCTCCGACCCTTCTCCCCTCCCCACCTCCCAACTCACCTCCCAATCCCTCGACACCCCGTCCACTCCTTCTCCCACCTCCCTCCTCCAACCCCTCACCTCGACCCCCTCCGTCCCCTCGGACCTCCCCATCTCCCACTACCTCACCACCCCAGGCGGAAACCCTCCTTCCCTCACCCTCGCTCTCTTCACCTCCCAGTACCTCCCTCCTCGCCGTAGAATCCTCCTCGGACTCGCCTGCTTCGGAATCAACATCCTCCTTCCTTTCATCGGAGGCATGATGGCTGGGTTCGGAGAGATTACGGCGAAACTGCTGCAGGATACGGCGAGGGATACGTTCTTTGGGTTCAGGGGGAGGACCGTAGCTGGGGTGGGGTTGAACGGGGTGAAGAACGGGAGGGTGCCGGAGACGGAGGTTGGGAGGGAAGTGGCGAGGGAGGCGTTGGTGGAGAATCCGATGGGAGGAGCGTTCCCTTAGATTAGGGAGCTTTTTGCTTGCGAGTCGAGTGTTTCTAGAGTAGTTCATACAAGGAGGATAAGAATCATAACTTTTGACTTCGTTTCGGAAGGGAGGAAGCGAGCGAGTGAGCGAAGGGCAAGAAAGGGAAAACAAACCAAGAACGCGTCTCTTCCTCCCCCCTTGTTCCTTTCTCGAACTCGAATTCGCCTCACTTCTCGCTTTCCCTCCCTCCCTCCTAACCACCACCACAAACGATGTCCCACCTCTCCTCTCCACCCAGCACCATGAAGGAGACGAGGGAGCAGGACGACGTCGACGAGAGCGTTTTCCGACTTTGGAGCGAGCGAAGATGAGACGGAAGCAAGTAAGTAAGTGCTTCTGCATCGATGAGTCGAGGACGAGATCACCTCTGACCTCCCTTCTGTTTCGATCTCAGACATCGGAGGACTCTCGCTCGATGAGGGTCTGCACTTGGGAGAAGGTTCGTCGCGTTCGACTTCAACTTCTAAGCTGCCTACTACTCGTCCTGACCTCCTCTCCACCTCTTCGAACGCCGTCTCGACCATCTAGATCTAGAACCTCTCTTCGTTACCTCTCAAGCACACTTCCCTTTTTCTTCTCTCTCTCTCTACAGACTCTCCATCTACTGGATTTTCACGACGCGACGACCGACGAATCCCTCTCTCTCCCGCCGGCTGCCTCGTTTGCTTTGCTCCCTCGCTTCGCGACTCTTGCGTTTTTTCATGAAACTTTCCTTGCTTTCCATCTCTGAAGCTCTTCACCTCCCCAAACTGCGACGCCTGAAAAAAATCTGCCTTTGTCGTCATCCAGTTGGTCTCGCGGCGTCCGCGGGGCAGCAGTTCGGCTTCGTTTCTTAGTGTTTTGGCTTCCTTCTCCCTTTCCCTTTCCCGTTTTGACCTTCAACCACCACGACCTCCCTCCCTTACTCTCACCTTTATCAATCGCTCTCCCCTCCTCCCGATCTATACATTCAACTTATGAGCCGAGCAGACGACTTAGCTTCGAGCCTTGCTATCAACGAAGCTCCAAACAATGAAGGTGAGCTCGACGACGCCTTCCTCCCTTTCCCTTTCCGCACTCACTGACTCTCGGAGGTTGACCTCTCTTTCGTTTCCTCTCTTTCCAGCTCCTCCCCCTCCCACTCAACCTCGATTTGCTCGACCTAAGCTCTCTGTCAGAATCCCAGATCTCGAAGCTGGACTCTTTTGCGTAGTAGAAGGAGGGGAGGAGAAAGAGAACGATCGTCATGAAGACGGGCGACCGACATCTATCCTCGTCTTGCTTCAGAAGATATCCCTTCCGCTACTGCCTCTGCTCGTGAGTGATCCTTCTGCTACAGGCTCTCCTTCGATGAGCGAACGAGCCTGAAAAGCTGACTGCTCTCCTCCCAAAAAACCCGCGGTGGCCTCGGCTGCGATTCTGCGTCGTCTCTCCCTTTCTTCGACAGGTCTTCCTCCTCCTCCCTTCGTTTCTTGGATTCTCCATGCACGGATTGATGGCTGGGACTGGACTCATGCTTGTGATTGTCATCAGGTCAGTACACTTTCAGGTCCCTCTCGAAACAGAGAGAAGTAGAGAAGAAGGGAGGACGAAAGAAGCGTGCCCTGATGAAACCGCGACTGACTCGTCCGGCCCTTTTCTTTCTTACACAGGACGTTCCAAGTCTACGAGATTCGCAGTGCACTCGATCTCATCATCACACCTCCCAACGACCAGGTCTCCTCAAACGACTTCAAAGGTCACGTCTTGAGCCTCTTTCGAAGTTTGTCCGAGTCGCGTCCGACTTCGACTGACTTTCTCCCCTCTGGGCCTCTTCCCTCCGTTTCCAAACAGATCTCCTTCCCTACCCCGCCTTCTTCTTCTACTCGACCTTCCTCTTACACATCCTACTCTTCCTCTCACACGGGGGGGAACTTGGAATCAGCCCGTTGGCTTGCCTCGCCGTCGTCCCTTGGGCGTCCCTCCTCGCTCTTCGACGCGCCGGCTGGGACGGTGCGGCAGTTCATTCAGTCGTTCTCAGCTGGACGCTTTGGACGGTCTTCTCAGCGGTGGAGGTGATGAGGATGTGGGCGTAGGGAAGGAAGGGTAGTTCCTTTTGTGCTGTTGGATCTCGATGTAGCTTTCGTCTTCTTCTTCCAGGAGAAATTAACCCCAGCTCGAACTGGCGAGCTGTCTTTCTTCCTCTTCCTTTTCCTTCGAGCTCTGCATACTCAAGTCTACAGGAACTAGGAATGGGTCTTCTGATTTGCTCTCGCCGAAAGAAGAGAACGAGGATGCGAGCAAGAACCATGAAGAGATCTAGAAACGCAACGAAACCGGAGACTGTCGAAAAACGAAGGTACAAAAAATGCGTATCTATGGAACATGCGAAAAGAATCTATGTAAAAACAAGGAGAAGTCATGAAGAGCGTACAAGGCATAAGAAAGGTGTGGGAGAGGTTCGTGAAGCAGTAGCGAAAGCGAGATCAAGCAAAAGATGGAAAAGCCAAAAAAAAACGAAACGACATTCTCACGACGACTGGTTGGCGAGACGAGCCTCCTTCGAGGCTGCCCGGACGGCTTCCTCGAGATCGAAGTGGAAGTAAGGGGTTCGGAGGGAGACGAGGGGCTCGCAACTGTTGTGAGGGAGAGGAGAAGGAAGTTTTTGGTCAGGATGGGTGTCGAAGGAAAGGGAAGGGAAGAGGGGGGGGGGGGGGGGAGGAAGAAAGACTCACGAGTCCTGGCTGTTCCTCCTCTTTTGGTCGTTGAACTCGTCGGTGCTGGACTGGTTCGATGGGGCCTTCTTCGACGAGATTCCATGGAAGTCTTCCTCTCGAGGTCCAGGAAGAACGGACTTGGTGAGTTCCAGTCCCTGTGGAACGACGGTCGCAACTTCACTGAGGGTGGCCGAACGATCTCCCGTTCCGAAGCCTCCAGCGAGCAGACCTCGTTGCACCCAAGGAGAGATGATTCCAGAGAAGTGGAAGCTGACGGGTCCGTCGGCGAATCGCTCGATCTCCTTCCTAGTGTCGACGAGGTTCTGAACTCCAGTCTGTACGAAGGAAAAAGACGAAAGAGGAAGTCAGCGAAGGACTTTTGGAGGTTTGGGTTCGAGCCGGAAAAGAAGAGCAGCTAGCTCACCGTATCGAGGTTGGCAACCGCCTGGAAGTCCAAAACAACTGCTCGGATCAGATCCTTCTTGGGAGCTCCCACTTCTCCCTCAACAAGGGCCTTCTCCTTCGCGATAGCCTTCTTCGACCATCGGTTGGGCCCACAGTCGTTCCAAGGTCGGTCGCCGAGCTTGGTAGCAGCGGCTTCTTTTCCTCGACGAGTGTTGAGCTTGATGTAGTCGACGAGAGCCGAGTTGTGGTAGGACGCGTTGGGGTAGATGAAGCTCTCCTCGCTGAATGAAAGAAGAAGAGGAAAACGCGTCAGATCGAGTTCTTCGTTGAGAGACAAAAATAGAAGAGTGAACTCACAATCGGTAGATGACCACACCGGCGGGAGGAGCCTCGACCTTGACGGTAGGGTTGGTGAGGGAGTTGGAGGATCCGTTGATGGGGACGAAGACTTCCCTGAACGATCGTCCGACTCCGTCCTCCTCTTGAGTCTCGACGGCGACTTTTACTCTTCCGAGGAAGTGGCCTCCTGGTCGAGCGATTCGGAAGAGAAGGAGAAGGACCGAGGCGATGAGGGAGAGGTAGATTCCGATCTCGATGGTGGTCTGGAGGAGAGAAGGGAGGGCGAAAGCGTGTCAGTTCGGCAGTTGTCGAGACGCGTCGGAGATGAAACAACGAGGGCAGAGAGGGACGAACGAAGATGGTGACGACGACGGAGGCGAAGAAGATCATGAACTCGAGGGGAGATGCAAGCCAGAAAGCGTAGGATCCTCGAGGGGAAACGACGAGATCGGCGACGGCCTGAGGAAAAGACGGGGAAAGAGTCAGTTCAATTCGAAAGGACGATTGCGCTAGCGAGATGACTCACGTGGATGATGATAGCGGAAAGAGCAGCGTTGGGAATGAAGTAGAAAGCGTCGGTGAGGGCATCTGCAAGGAGGAAACGACGAAAGAAGAGGAAGAGACAAATCAGCTTGCAGAACAAATGAAGATGCGAAGAAGGAAGCGTTTGAGACCTACAAAGAGCGATGACGACACAGAGTCCAGTAGGCCATCCGGCGAGAGGAGTTCGAACTCCCGACTTGGACTTGAGAGCAGATCGAGAGAAGGATCCCGTCGCAGGGTACGCAGAGAAGACGGTTCCGACCAGGTTCGTTACTCCGATGGCGATGAGCTCCTGGTTAGGATCGATCTTGTAGTTGTTGAGCCTTCCGAAAGACTTGGCGATGGAGATGTGCTCGAGGAGAAGGATGATCGTAGCGACGGGACTTGAAAAGGCGAAGACGAGAGGCGAGTCAGGACCGGAGAAAAGCAGGGAGGTGAGAAGGAAGATGGAAAAGAAGAGAGACTCACAGCTTGCCAGCCATAGCGGAAATCAAGTCGGTATCGAACGGAGCAGGTCCGATGTGCTGGAATCCGGAGGGGACGGTCTTGAGAACGGAGATGGGGTACTCAGCGACGGGCAGGTGAACGGTGATTTGCCAGGAAGCCTGTGCGAGGAGAGAAACAGAGAATGTTTAGCTGATGTTCGCTGAACGAGGAGGCCTGATGGAGGAACCCGAAGACGAACGATGGTGAAGACCTGAAGAGAAACAAGGCGAGAACGTTCGTTAGCTTTGATTCGAGAGATGGAATGGAAACGGGAAAGTCGAACGAACGATGAGGATGAAAGCGTTTCGGCAGACTGAAGTGAAGAAAGCCAGTCGCTTGTACTTGGGGTAGTTTCGCTCGACGTAGGCACAGCTCCACTTGATGGCGTACAGGCCTGAGAGAAAAGAGAGAGCAAAGGAAGGGAGTGTCAGCTGCGGTTCTGAGAGAGAAGGAGAGAGGCAAAGAGATGTAGAGACTGACCGACGAGGGAGCTGACTCCAAAGGCGGCGTCGAGAGTCGAGTACTTGAGGTTTTGGAAGGTGCGAATGATGACCAGGTACGTCGCATCCTTGGTGTTGAATCTGCTGGCGATTCCGAACAGCGCAGGAGTTTGTCCAGCGGCGATAGAGATAGCGGAACCAGTCATGAAACCTAGGAGGAGGAAAGAGAGGGTGGAAGCGAGGGTCAGCTTGAAGGCTCGAAGGAAGGAGGAAGGGAGAGGCGGAGGGAGGACGACGGCATCGGCGACGCGTCTGCCTCAGCGACCGTTGGGATTTCTATAGAGGGAGAAGAACTTACCGGCTACGGCTGGCACGGGAATGAACTCAACCAGCCACCCGAGACGAAGGATACCGACTCCAAAGACGATAAGCCCACTGCAGCAGAGAGAAGAAAAAAAAAGGGAAGAAAGGGTTTTTTGGTCAGATCGCGTGCTCGTCCCCTCGGATCTTCAGCCCTCGAGCAGATCGAAAAACTCACCAGATGAGAGCGAGTTGAGTGGCGATAACTTCAGGAGCCCATCTTCCTGGGTGAGCAGCGAGAACATCGGCGACGATTCGACCAGTTTGAAGAGACATGACCTTGAGAAGAGAAGAGGGAGGGGGGGGGGACGGAGTCAGTTCGAGACCACGGTCGGGGCGAGACGCGTCGGAAAGACTCACTGCTACAGGTCCGATGGAAACGTCTTTCGAACTAGCGAACAGAGCATAGATGAGAACACCGACGAAAGACGAGTAAAGACCGAATTCGGGTGCGAGACCAGCGAGTCTGGCGTAAGACTGGAGGGAGAAAGGAGAGGGAGGTGAGTTCGACGCAAGGAAGAACGAAGGCTGAAGAGAACGAGCGAACCATAGATTGAGGAACCAGAACCATTCCAACTGTGATTCCAGCGATAAGGTCACCGATGGCCCACTGCAAACTGAGGAGGGAAGAAAAGCGGGAAGGGAAACGAAGGTCAGTCGAGGGAGAGACGGATCGGAGAGAGAGAAGGAGACTCGTAGAGCGCTAAAGTATAGATATTGAGAGATTGGACAGACTTGTACTGGGGTAGCCAAGTTATGAACGGGAATAGAGACTTGACATAGTTCTTGACCTGAGGAAGGAGAGGGAGGAAGAAGAGCAAGGGGAGAGGTCAGCCCTCCGATTTCTTGCTGACGAGAGGGAGTTCAAACCGCACTCACTCCTTCTCCTGGGTTCTGGGTCAACTCCTTCAAGTAGGAAGAACTGCTGATGATCTCTGCTTCATCCTCCTTGTAGCCTATGACCCACTTCCCGAGTCTTTTGAGTTTGTTGTCGTTGGTAGGGCGAGAAGGCATCCTCGAGCGAGGTTTTGGGGGGGAAGAGTCGAAGTGGAGGTCGAGAGAGTCGAGAGGTCGCTGAAAAGCTGAGGGAAAGGGCGAGGTCGAACGGAAAACGATTCTTTAAGAGGAAGGGATGCGAAGGGTTGATGAGGTTGGAGAAAAGAGGGAGAGAGAGAAGGCTTCGTCAGACTAGAGTAGGGAAGGGTCCAGCTTTTGACCTTGAATGGCGCCTTACAGCAAGCACATCATGAATCGGGCGAAGCAGACCGCCGCCGATGCCCTTACAAAGCGAGAAATCGAATTTTCTACCGAGATAAAGATAATGAAAGATAGGGGTAGGCTGATCGGGAACCATCCTAGCATCTGGATATACTTCACTTTCGGAGATCCGAAGAGAGGCAGGGAGTAGCAGGAGAGGTCAAGACGAGCGCCAAAAGGAGGGCTGAAGGTCAAACAGAGGTCGAGACGAGCTTGTTTCTCTTCTTAGGCTCTCCTCCTTCCCCTTTTCGCCATCGTTTGTGTGATTCCCGTCAAAGCGAGTTCGAACGCATCCAGGAGGAAGTCGATACAATCGTTTTCCTTCTGAAGGTGCGTCCGCGTCGGTTTGGTTCTCACCTCCTCTTCCGTCTTCGCTTGCTCTGGCGAAGCACCTTCATGAACTCGTTGCTGCCTCTACCGCACATTTCACAGCTCGAGCTCGAAGATTCGACTTTGCCTCGTCCCGAGCAAGGAAGATGGAGCGAGAGGAACGGAAAGGAGGGGAGCGAAGGTTGGGAAGAGCTCACCCTGCCTCTCACGACGCGACACCGACTCAGCTCTTTCCCTCTCCCCTTCGTCGCCTCCTCGGCAGAATGTCAGAAGCAATCTTATCGAGCAGGAGGTAAGCAGTTCCCTCTATCTAGTCGTACGTACGAGCTCTCCTCCAAAGCTGACAATCCCAAACCCCAACCCCGAGCTCACGAGCTCAAACTCAGCCCAACCCAACTCCTTTACCACAACCATCCCTTCTTCTTCTCGACGACCTTCTCCACCTCCTGCTTCCCAACTCCGAGCTCCCTCTTCCCCTCCTCGACGACCTCCTCTCCTCGTCTCAGCGCATCCTTTCCTCCAGCGACGACGTGAGCCTTCGCGGCGTCCAACCCAGACTGAACGTCCTTGAGCATGGAGACTCCCTCGTCCTTGCTTTTCGAGAAAGCGGCCTCAGCCTGGGCGGTAGCCTTAGCGAGAGCAGCGTCGGTAGCAGCCTTGGTGTCGAGGAGGGTGGAGGAAGCGGAGGAGGCGAGCTTCTCAGCGTCGGTCGAGAGGGTGGAGGGGAGTTTCTTGAGCTCGGTGAGGGTTGCGCTGGAGTTGACGAGAGCTGCTTTGGCTTCGGCTTCCTCGACACCTGAGCGGAGTGAGATGGGACAGGAAAGAGAGAGAGCGTAGAGTCAGCACACGAGTCCAGAAAGATGGAGAACCGGTTCATCGCTCCGTTCCAAGCGAGGAAAGGTCGGAGGAGGAGGAGAACGAGAAGAAGAGCTTCCCCAAGACTCACCACCTCTGTACCAGTAATTCACGAACCGACCGGTCTGGATGAGCTGGGCGGTAGCGTTGGTAGCATGGCAAGCGAAGAGGAGGCTGTAAATGAAGAAGCAAGGACGAATGAGCTCTTTTTCGAAGCTCGAAGGGAGCGAAGGGAAGGGAGGGAGGGAGCTCCCTCTTGCTCTGAGGTAGGACTCACTAGTTCCTAGGTCGAACCTGCCAGGCGAAAGCCATGAAGATGGTCCTGTAGAAAACGAGGGTAAAGAAGAGAAGTGAGGACTCTTCTTGGGGCAAAAAGAAAGAAGGGAACGAGTCGACACTCACGAGTAACCAGCCATCGTCGGCGTCATGACTCCAGAGATCAGAGAAGCATCCTTCTGCATATCCGCCAGAGCAGCGAGAGGCAGTCCCCAGTTGGCGACCTATAGGAGCATAGCAGCAACGAAGAAGGAGAGAGGGCGAGGTCAGAAAAGAACGGAACGGGAGAGGTCTGATTGGGAGGGAGGAAAGAGAAGGAGGGGCACGAACGGGTCCCCCTGGATGGATGGAAAAGAAGCGAAGAGGTCAGCTTACAGGAAGAGAAGGAGAGGAGGAGGAGAAGTTACTAACAGAAGTGAGTAGAGAAGAAGTAAGCTCGTCCAGCCGGAGACTTGAGCCTTTTGGGGGGGAGGAGGGAGGAGAAGGGAAGGAACATCGGGCGAGGGCGAAAGAGCAGAGATAGACGGTCAGCAAGGCAGGTTTTCTACTTTTCACTTCCCTCCAGAGTCGGGAGAGAAGACAAGGCTCACCAGTTGACGAATTGAGACATGCTGAAAGGGGAACGGAAAGGAAAGAGAGAAAGGACGAGGTGATGGAGGTTTGAGGTTTCTCTCCTCCTCTCCTCCCCTTCCCCAACTCCTTTGCCTTTTTCGCGGCCCTAACAACCGAGCGCCATCCTCTCTTCCGACCCCTTCGTTTTTCGCTCATTATCTCTCCATCTTATCTCTTCATCTCGGGAAGCTCGAGTGTGACGACGGAAGAGGTAGCTTTTAATCGAGCAGTGAGGACAACTTTGCTCGCCGAATCGAAGGCCCATGCAAGAAGGGGGGCAGAAAAAGAGAGCGACGTCGTCGTTCTGGTCTACATTCCTCCTCGTCTTAGCTCGAAGAAGAACTCAAGCTGGGAGCTACTAAGACGATGAAAAGACGAAAGGGTAACATAAGATCAGTCTCGTCGTTTGCCGCTTCGAAAGAGAAGAAAGGAAAGAATGAGCTCGACGCACCTCCTCGCTCCCTCAAGCAGCCGAACAAGCCAAATCGTTCGCATTCCCGTTCGTGAGGAGGATAAGACCGACGATCAATCCGTAGAGACCTAGATCGAAAGAGAAAAGAGGTCAGCTCTCATCAGTAGCGTCGAAACAAGACCTCGTCGACGCGTCGATCGGCTCACCGAGCACTTCTGCGAACTGAGGAGTCGGAAGGTTTATGTCAGCTTTCTGAAACTCAAGAGGGTGCCTGATCTTTTACTCACGATCAGAATCAGGACCATTCCGACGAAGATTTTGGGTTGCTGAGCGGTTGCGCGAGCTCCTACATCCCCGACGACGCCAACGGCGAGGCCTGCTGCTAGACCGGAGAGACCGACGGCGAGACCAGCGGCGAGGTAGGTGAAGGATCTAAAGAGGCCTGTGAGGGAAGGGAAAGAACGGGTTGAGCTTCGGAAGATCGAGATTTTGAGAGAAAACGAGTGACGAGACTCACTCATCTCAGCTTCGACTAAACAGAAGAGGAAGAGCTTGTGAGCTCAAGTGGGAGAGAGAAACTATTCAATATTCATCAGCTGCTCACGACTGTTCGCGATCATGACTCTATTGAGAGAAGGGCGAAGCAGGAGGTCAGCAAACTCACGCGTCGAAACTCGAACGACAAACGCAGCTCCTCCTCTGAACGTCGAGTCACTCACGCGATGATGAGTCCGTAGATTGAAATGATACCAGCCATAACGACAGAAAGGCAGGATTTGATGAGGAGATCTGGGAGAAGAAGCAAGCTGTTTAGCGCAGAACACGTCGAGGCGTGGCGACAAAACGACTTCGAAAAGTCGACCTCACCAGGTCTGAGAACTCCAGCCGATGCGATTCCAACCTGAAAGGACCATAAAGGCAGACGACCAGGGACGTCAGAGGTTGGAGACTCAGGAAAGGGGGACTTCGAAGAGAGGCGGAACGAACGCTAGCTTTGGCCGTTCCAAAGCTGAGATGAGCGTGAGGGGAAGAAAGTGAGCACTGATGAGAAAGATCCGCTCAAGGATGAAACTATCTCACGCTGCTCCGATGGCCTGAGAGAACAGATGAACGAGGAAGGATCAGCCTTGTTGATCGACGCACTCCTTCACCATCAATCGAAAACTCACGCAGAAGATGATCGCTGCTGCTGCTCCCTGTTCGCATCGAAAGTCTTTGGTCAGCTAAGCAGCGCTTGAGTATGATCAACAGGTTGGGCAAACACTCACAAGAGCTCCCTGTTGAAAAGACAGGCAAGCAGGGCGAGAGCAACAAAGTCAGCTTCGACCGCAACGGTTCCAACTTCGAACCCATCTCGTTGAACTCACGAAGAAGGGAGAGTAAACGGGACAGTGAGGAGCAAATTGATGAGCGGGAGTGGTGAAGGACATTTCTGAGGGGGTGGTAGTTGGGAGTGAGAGTACTGCTGAAGAGAATTAGGAAGAGAGAAGAGCGAAGCGAGCTCACCAGGGCCGCAGCTCCCTTGACCTCCCCTCTCTCGTTTGTTTTCATGCGAAATGAATGAAACGAGAGATGGTGGCCAAGAACTATCTGACTGTGATCTCGGAGAGATGAAGGAGAAGGCGGAGAAAAGGTCGAAGCGAGGAAGAGAGGGAACGACGCGACGCAAACCCGTCTCACTCGTCGTTCCATTCCGACTTTCCCTCTGGACCGAAGAACAATAACCCCTCTTCTTCCTTCCTATCTCCTGAACTTTCAGATCAAGATGGTCCCTTACCCCGAAGTCAGTCCATCGTCGAGCAGGATCCGGAGCAGCAGCACCTTCGTCGCGTCGCGTCGTCGTTTCGTTTCTTCTCCTTTCGTTCGTTTAACGTTTCTTCGTCTTTACCTCAAACGTACAATCTCTAGCACAACGATCCTTTAAAGAAGAGCTCTCGTTTTGAAAATGAGAAGAGTCGATATTATCCGAAAGCAGAGATCCAAGAACGAAAGTGAGAGCAAAAGAGCGAGACAAAAGAGAGCGTGTGGGTGTGGGCAAGCTGAGTAGTAGTGGTAGTAGAAAGGGAGAAAGAGTACCCGAGATGAACTAGAACTGTGTGTGTTGGGCTGAAGTTCTAAGCGATGGTTCCAGGGTTGTTGGGAAGCTGTAGGCGAAAGCGACGCGTTTGAGTTCAGAGTTCTCGACATCTTCTGCTTCTCGCGGCGCAAGAGATGGAGGAAGAGAAGACATAGACTCACAGTGATCCTCCAAACCAAGATCTGAGTGTTGACCTCCTTTCCGTAGGCTGACAACCGACCAAAGGAAGGAAACTACGGTCAGCGACGGCGCAAAAAAGTGAGTCTTCGAGAACGATACGCGTTGAGCAAACGCGTTTCGTAGAATCCCGTAACAACTTCCGATCCTTCAAACCCTAGGCATCAGCGTGCAGAGTTCAGTTCGCAACACTCACCATCCGAATAAACAGCTCCAGCCTCGAATCCGTTGCTCGTGATGAAGTCGTTGTCGCTCAAACTCAGGAGGAAGTAGTCGTTGGGGTAGAGAGGATCCAAGCAGCTAGCGAGAGCCGAGGACTCCCATTTGCCTGAGATCAAGGTCTCGTCGAAGGCTCCTCCGTTCTGAAGCCCGAATCGAGCAAGCTCCGAGTCGTCGATGATGTCGATGAAGTCGGTGGGGGTGATTGCACTGGAAGAGATGACGGAAGAAAGCAGGAGAGAGAGAGGCCGTAAGGTAGTGAAGATTTGCGACCTCGGAAAGTGAGGGGAAGAGAAAGGAAGAGACGAGAGAGGAGGGAGAGGAAGACGCGACGCACGTAACTCCGGGAACGAGGACTCCTCCAGGGGCGACGGGAGTGACGGTGGTAGAGTAGACGGTGTTGGCAATGTTGGTAGCTCCAGCGGTTGAGATGAGGAGGAAGTCTGCGAGCGAGCAGGGAACGGAGCGCGTCAGTTTGGAAAGTGCGACGTGAGATCACTAGGGAAGCGGCCGGACGAACCTTTGTGCTTTGACTCAGAATCGTCGTTCCCCATTCCCTTTCCGTCTCTCGAGAGGAGAATGAAGGTAGTAGAAGTAGAGTCGGAGTTGAGCCATCGGAAGTCGCCTGTTCAAAAAGACGAACGAAAAACAAGCCGATCAGATCTCCGTCAAGTTTTCGAGACGCGACGAAACCGAACTCGAGCTCTCAAACTTACTCGTAGCTAAAGCCTTAGACTTCCCGTTCGTCACAGGAAGCAAGAACACGTACTCCTCGACGAGGGTAGGAGCCGAGGTGGTCAAATCCCAACCGAAGATTCGAGTGTACTTGTTATCTTGATCGGCTCCTCCGTCCTGGACCATGCCTGACTGAGCGACGGCCCAGAGCTTGGATCCGTCAGGAGAGGCGGTGAGTCCCTGGAAGAGTGCAAATGGAAAGTGAGAGGGAAGGGAAGAAGAAAACGAAGTGATCAGTGAGACGCCTCGAGGAAGAAACGAAGACGAGGAGAGAGAACGGCAGCGTACCTCGAATCCCTGGTTAGGAGCTCGTCCAGTATCGGGGAAGGCATCGGAGGTGAAAGAGAGAGCGCCATCCTTCATGGGCAGGACGGCAGCGGGAGGAGCGATGGTGGAGAGGAGGGAACCGGTGGCACTGAAATGGTCTGGAGAACTCGAAACGAGTTCAAAGGTCAGCAATGGAGCGAAGTAGAAGGAGGAAGATGACACAGACTTACAGATGTAAGGTCCGTACTCATCACTGACGTAGAAGGTCTGCGAGAAAGAAGAAGGAGCGAGAAGAGAGATTGAGAGTCAGTTGAAGTCGCGTCGCTCTCGAAGGGAACGACGGAAAGGAAACTCGCTCCATCAGCGTTAACCACCAGACCCTCCGCATCGAGAGACAAGTGATCATAGGTTGCCGAGGCAATAGGAAGAGCAGGAGAGTCGGCCGTCGCCGCCCTCACTCCCAACGCGTCGAGTCCCGAAACAGGAACGCCTTTTCATTCGTGAACGATAAAACGAAGCAAGAATCAGCTTCGTACCTGTCTGTACACTTCTCGCAAAAGGGGCTAGATTGGACTCACCAGCCGCATCCGAATAGAGCAGTGACTTCGAGTAAGTCATCGACACCGATTTCCTCCCTTGCTCGAACGTCTGCGTCGCAGTATCGTAGTTCGGAGTCAGGGTGATATCGAGGTATTGCTGTCGAACTACGTAGTCGGTGGTGGTATCGGTATTGTGGCCTCGCTGTTGAACCCAGCACGAAACGAAAACAAAAGGAATGATCAGTTCGACGCGTCGAAAAGAAAACGGAAAGCGAGAGCAAACTCACGTCAGGCTGGGTGATGCTTTAAACGGCCCCAAAACAAGAGTGAACTTCAGTATACTGATCTCAGTGAAAGTTAGAGATGATGAAGACTCACAGCGTTCCGGTATAGAGGTTTGACGTCCCACTTCGAGCCCACGAGCCAGGGACGAACTCCATCGCTGAACCCAACCTGCCCCAACGAAAGAAAAAAAAGTCAGATCTCCTTTTCTCCCCCAAAAGAACAGTTCTGACTCACCCTCCAATAGTCTCCCCCAGAGAATCCTTCGCATCAGCAGCGAGGGTCCCGAACCCAACCAGGCCTTTGTTGACGTCTAAAACGCACGTGTTTAGTCTAGCTCGCTCCAACAAAAAAAAAAAAAGGAACAGAAAGAGAGATCCGACGACTCACAAGCCTGGCCCCCGAACAACGTAGTCGTCCCAACGGGGATGGTCACCCCACTGGTGGTAGCTCGTTTGGCGGTTTGGGTTCGAGAACCGTGAGCAGCGCGCTTCTTCTTCTTCTCGAGAAACTTCTTGGCTGGTTTGGCAGGGGTTTTGAGACCTTGGGAGAATCTACCTCATCAACGCATTTTTTTTCCACAACAACAACGAAGGGTCCGTCAGTACGCGAACGACGAAGAAGAAGAAAAAGAGACCGCACCTCTCCGCGTTGGAAAGCTGAGCTTGATGATCAACGTCCAAACGAGCAGGACTGGCGAGGACGATGGTGGTGATGGCTGGGAGGACGAAGAGGAGGGTTGAGAGGGAGAGGTGGACCATCTTGGAGCACGGTATAAAAAAACAAACGACCGAACGAGAGAGGTGAAGAGAAGAGGGAGATGGACGTTTGAAGACAGAAGACAACACACGCTGGTCCTTCCTTACCTTTTTTTTCACAAGGAAAAGTACGGGCCCCTGTTATTATCGCAGTCTATAAAAGATGGGAAGTGGGCACACCCAAAAGGGCCGAAAAAAGACGCGTCGAGGGAGAGGGGGCGGAGGAAGGCGAAGAACGTGTGTCTGGCACGAACGAGTTGAGCGGTTTTTTTTTGGATGAGGGAGATCGAGGGAGAGAGAGGGTGAGGGTGATCTGTTGATGAACGTTTGAGTGGGGAAGTCGAAGGAGGATGAGTGAGGGAGCCGAGAGAGAAGGGGGAGGAGGGAGGGAGGAGGGAGGCTGAGAGGACGGGTGCTGCTGCTGAGAAGAAGCATGTATGTTGAGAGTGAGAGTTGTTTGAGGATGAAGCTGAGTGCTTATAGAAGGTAGTGCTCGAGTCTTGATATTCGCTGGAGCACTGAAGGTATGAGGTGAAGAGCAGGAGGGAAAGAAGGAGAGGATGAATGTTGAGCTCGACTGTTTCCTCCCTTCCCTCTTGTTTTGGTCCACCGCCGTGGGAGGATATCTAAGAAAGAAAAAGGTCTTCTTCCATCAGCGAAAGAGCATCCAAGGACACAATCATGAGCTTGACTTGAAGATTTTCTCGAAAAGAGGCAGAAGGCGGTCGGGAAGGAAAGATGTCGTCGAGCTCGAGCGTTGATCAAAAAGAGAGTCGAGCTCACCGACTCCTCCTTCCCTCCATTCACGACCCTCCCTCCTTCCCTTCCTTTCTCGTTCGTTTTCTTTCAGTGACGATCTGGTGGCTTATGCTCGAGAGTCCATAATCGTGCTACTGAGGCTTCGGCTATTCGAGAGGAGGGAGTGGTTTCGAGAATGATTCTGAAGGGAGCGACGAGCTGAACGTCCTCGTCTTGACCGTTCCCTTCTCGTTCTTTCTTCTCCTAGCTCTCACTCTCAAGCAGATACATACCAAGTCCTTTCCTAGAGCGGTTCTACTACAGCTCTACTCTCCCACCCCCAGATCTTCCCTCTCTCCTTCTTCGCCCCTATCTCCTCCTCCCTCCCCGCCGCTCCGCCCATGTTTTCCCTCCTCCTCTCCCCTGTCCTGAACAGGACGACTTCTTCCTTCCTCTCTGCCTCCTCACCCTCATCATCAACTCCTCGACGTTCGATCTGTTCTACTTCGTCGTTCGTCTCACCCTCTTCAAGCAGCCAGAAAACGACCCTCCCTCTCGTTCGTTCGCCTCTTCATTCCTCCGCTGCAGTGGAAACACGTCCCTCTCCTCTCGCCCACTAACAGCTTCGCTAGCTCGCCTTGGACGGCCTCCTTCCTTGCCCTTTCAAACTTCAACAAAAAGGGATTCCTTCGTCGTCGTATATATATGAGCTCAGGAGGGAACGGTAGCAGCAGCGAGCGAGGAGGAGGAGAGGAGGAGGGAGGACTCGGAGCGAGTTCGTCGAGGTCATCTTTGATTAAGAGCAGAGCTGGAGGAGGAAGGAGAGGAAGCTTGGAGAAGTTGAAGCAGACGAGGAGGAGAGAAGATGACGGTGATATGGGCGGAGAAGGATCAGAAGAAAGTCTGCAGGAACTTTTGCTCGAGGTCAGGTTTTGTTTCGTTGTTTCGCTCGTTTTGGGTTGGTTCGAGGAAGCTGACCTCTCGTTCGCCTTCCTTCCTTCCTTCCTTAGACTCCTCCTCCTCGTTCTTCCTTCGGATACCTACCCTCCTCCCCTCATCTTCCACTCCCTTCGCTAGGAACCAGCACGTCCCTCCACCGTCCTCGTCGATCCTCCAAACGTCTCCTCTCCGCTTCCCCGACAGCAGAGACGATCCATCTCCCTCCCTCCTTCGCTCAATCACCCTTCCTCCCTCCTCCTTCTCTCCCTTTACCCTCAACACCTCGCAGCAGCCGGTCGAGAACAGCCAGCTCAGCTTCAGCTTCAGCTTCAAGCACCTCAGCAGCGTCCTTCAGAACAGCCCTCGAACATATTCACGACGCGACGCCGCCAGCTCCTCCTCTCCCTCCTTGGACGCCTCCGTTCCAACATGGCTCGCCTCTCTCAGCGGGAGGATCAGGATCCGGAACAGGGATCAGAAGGGAAATCTCAGAAATCTCAACCTACTCGGACCCGCAGGATTTCATCGAGGATCCACACGACGTCTACTCCTCCCAACCCCTCCTCCTCTCCCCCTCCGAACGCTCCTCCCTCCTCTCCTCCAACTCCTACTTCCTCCCTCCCTTGTGTCAAAGACCGTCAGAGTACGAACTGGCGGCTCTCGCTGCAGAGTCGGCGCGTCGCAACAAGGAGATGTCGAGCCCAAGATCGAGAGGGAACGGGATGCGTCTGGCGGCTGCGGCGGCTGCGGCTGCTTTGAGGGGAGCGAGGTCGGTGGGGGATTTGAGGGGGGTAACGCACGCGAGGGAGCTGAGGGAAGAGGGAGGGGGAGGGGAGAGGGAGAGAGAGAGGGGGAGGACGTTGAGTTCTGGAGCGAGCGCGAGTGCGAGTGCGCGTGCGACTGCTGGAGGAGGGTTTGCGAGTAGTAGAGCTCGAGGAATGGGGTTGGGGTTGGGAGGGTGGTTTGAAAGAGGGAGGAGCGTTGGTGCTGGTGCTGGTGCTGGTGCTGGTGCTGGGTCGAGAGACGAAGAGGGAACGAGGGCGGGAGGAGAAAGAGAGGAGGACGACCTTGGGAGGACGTTGAGGAGGGAAAAGAAGAGGAATAATGGGGAGAGGAGTGTTAGGATGGAGAAGTGAGTAGGCGGTTTCGATTTTTTTGGGAAGAGGGGACGAGAGGAGAACGAGAACGACGCGTCGAGTCGAGTTTTTGCTGACCTGTACCTTCGTTCCCTTTCTTTGGTTTTGCTTTTGAAAAGTTTCAACCTCCCCAACTTCAACTCGCAAGACTCCGATCCCTATCCACCACCCTTACCCACTCGGACCTCCCGAACCAACCTCTCCCGCTCTCAACCTCTCGATCCATCCAACCCTTCGGCTTCCACCTCCCAACCCTTCCCTCCCTCCGTCCTCCACAAACCACCCCATCGACGAAAATCCATCGTCGTCCCTCCAACCCCTCAGACCCAACAGCAACAAGCCTGGCGAGCTGATCTCCTCACCCAAGCCATCGGGTTTAGCCTCACGCTTTCGCCTCCGCTCAGCAATTCGTCGTCGTCGTCGTTCCCTAGTCCTCCGATTGGACGGCAGTCGCAGTCGCCTGGGAAGGAGAAGAAGGGCTCGATGATGAGAGGGAAGGCGAAGGCGAAGGCGAAGGATGGGTCGCAGCTGATGGGAGGAGGAGAGAGGAAAGTGGGAGCAGGACCGCCGATGCAAGACCGACCTCCTCTTCCTCCTACGCCTGAGATCTACAAACCCGATCTTCCGACGGTTAGGAAGTCTCTCGGAGTGCCCCTCATGTCGGAGGAAGTCCAGGATTCAGAAGACGGTCGACTTTCGTCGTTCTATGGCTCGTCGCTCAACTCGCCGTCGCGTCTTTCGCCTTCGTCCCCTTCGAGACCTCTCCCTCAGCACCCTCCTTCGACCTTCCCAACCTCCACCTCCACCACCTTCGAAATACCTTACTACGTCTCCCCGGGAGATTTTGACCCTTCAGCTTTCGAGGACTACGATCCCATCGTCTCTCCCGTCTTCCATGAGCAAGAACAAGAAATCCTCCTCAGCGCGGGATGGGAAAGCTTCAGCAGCGTTCCGGACGAATACCTCACCGACTCGGAGAGTGGGATGACGTTGGGTTTGGAGATGGAACGTGGGTTGGGGTTGAGGGAGTTTAGGACGGAGAGCAGGGTGAGCTCGGATCGAGGGACGTTGGGACAAGGGAGGAGGAGGGAGAACTCGTGGGGTGGGGAAGGGATTGAAGAGGAGACGGAGATGGAGGAGAGTGGGATGGAGAGTGATGAGAGTGGGGAGACGGAGGTTAAGTAAGTTTTTTTTTTTTTTTGGAAATGAGGTTTGGTTCGTTCGAGAGAGGGAGAGACGCGTCCTGACCCTTTCTTTTCTTTTCGTCTTTCGTTCGTTCAGCGTCGGACCTTCCCTCGCATCAGCACCCTTCCTACCCATCCCTCTCATGAAGGCGAATCATCGTCGTCCACCAGCTCTCAACCTCAACCCCTGGGGCTCGAACTCTCCCAAACCCACCCCCACCAACCTCCCCTCCCTCGCCACTTCTTCCCCGACAGCCTCCCTCCATCCCTCCTCGATCTCCTCCCCAATCTCCATCTCAACGAGCAACGACAACCGACGCTCTTTCCTTGGAGATCTATCAGCCCTCCCCTCGCCGAGCTACAGTCGAACAGCAGCTCAGGGTTCGTACTCATCTCACCGAACGACCACCAACGACGACGACAACCTTCGATCTCCTTCGCCTTCCTCACCTGGATTCGCACCTCCCCTTCGATCAGCACGAAGCTTGAGTCCCAGGTCGGGTTCTCCATCAGTCTACTCATCCGTCCTCGCAAACTCAACGCCGGATCTCCCAACCCAAAACAACAACGCGTCGCCGTCGCAGTCGAACCCTTACCCCTCCCAAACCCGCTCTCCTTCCTCTCTCTCAGCCTCAAAATCTCACTCTCACTCCTCCTCCAACCTACCAACCTTCCCCAACCCCCTCGGTCCGCCAGCAAAGACGACCTCCCCACCTCTCCAATCCTCCAACCGCCTCCCACCACCCCTCTCCCCAGGGCTCGGTCCCTCCTTCTTCGACCTCGATCCAACCCTCCCCATCACCAACACCCTCCCACCTTTACCTCGCTCAGCCTCAGCTTCCATCAAACTCTTCTTCTCTCGCTCGCCTAAGAAACCCCATCACGCCCAATTAGCTCTTCTTTCTTCTTCGCACCTGCGAGACGAGCCGCGGGAGCGGGAAGAGAGGTTGAAACGATCCAAAAGCGGGATTGTAGCTATTCCGGCGAGTGCGTTTGAGTCTTCGGAGGTGCCTGAGGTTGGAAGAGGAGGGGGAGGAGTGGAAGCTTGGAGGAACGGGAACGGGATGGATCCGAGGGTTTTGAAGATGGAGGGGATGGTTAGTATGCATTTGGAACTGGAGAAGGAGAGGATGAGGAGGATCGCTGGTGGTGGTGGTGGTGGAGGAGGGGAGGGGGGGAGGAGGAGGATGTGAGTCGGAGACGACGCGTCGGGGCGCTTTGATTTCGTTTTTTTTCTGAGTTTCGGGTTTCGTCTCCGCTTGTTTCATTTATTTCTCTGTTCTACTACACCACCCTACACTACACTACACCACACTATGCCCTCGCATAGCCTCTCTCTCTCTCGCAATCGGTTCGCTCAGCTCCCTCGTCCCCACTCTCTCTCTTCTTGCTTCTGCTTTCTTTTCTTGTCGTTCCTTCAATCTCACAGTATCCTACACTCTGCTGCGCTTCTTGTACAATACACAACTTAACAAATGGAGAGATCGTTTCATTTCGTTAAAAAGCTACGGAGACACGAAAGAAAGAAAGAAAGGGGAGGAGATCAAAAGCTCAAAGCAAAGGCAGGAATTGTCTGCGAAAAAAAAAGGATTAAAGAACGGGTCGAGAGTCAGCGACGGTTCGTTTGAATCGAGGAGGAAGGGAAGAGGGCTTACCCGATGATCAAGCTCGGAAGATCGAACAGCTGACGGAACGAGGTGAGGTGGGAGACGAAAGGTCAGCCTCGACGCGGCGCAGAGAGAGACGAAGAAAAAGAGCCAACTCACATCTCTTCGCACCGTAAAGCTAGCACAACAGCTCACGGCTCGTCCCTGAGGAGTCATCAACGTCGCATGAGCCTTGAAGCCTCCTCCCATCGTTCCATCGAACGCTCTCTTCCCGAATTCCTCAAAGTACTCGACGGTACTGAAACGAGAGGAAGGTTCGAAGCGAAAGATCAGCTTCGTTCCTCCTTCTCCGTTCGACGAAAGTGGGATGAAACTAACCTCTTCTGCTGCAAGACTTCCCAGATATGCTTCCCCTGCCAAGCCGGTCCACCTCCCGTCCTCGCAACGTCCTTCTTCTCCTTCGGGACGTAGAGCAGTTCCGAGAGCGGCCATTCGGTGAGAATCGAGAACTCCTGTCCGACGGCGACGAGTTCTCCTGTTCGACGCCAGACGGCTGTGGGAGTTCCAGTGAGGGGGAGGAGAATGGTCGTGAGGTCCTGCGAGGGAGCAAAACGAAAACGAGGGAGACGGTCAGACGCGTCGAGGAAAGGGGAGGAGAAAGGAGGAACGAACGTTTAACGAGCGTTGGAAGGCTTCTTCTTTGAAGGCGAGGGATTCGGGAGTTTGAGTGGCACTGTGTAAGAGAAGAAGAGAGGTGGCTCGGTCAGAAGATGGCCGCACAAAGAGAGGAGAAGAAAGAGCAGAAAGGAGAACGCACGACATCGTCAACATCTTGGGACGGAACTCAGCGAGGCTTCGAACGAGTCGAAGAGTATCGAGTTGACCGAACCTGTAGAGTAGCGTGTCGAATCGTCGGGTCAGTCTCCGAACGAGAACGAAAACGTAAGGGAGGAGACGAGACGAACCGTTCCGTGGCGAACTCAAGAAGTCTCGTGTAACCATCAGAGTACTATTCGAACGGAAAACGGTCAGTTCCTCACTCTTCCAGGAGCAGTCTCTCCGCCGGAAAACTCACATTGTAAGCCTTCGCCACCAGAATCTCCATCTCCCGCTCCCTCTCCTTCCCCTTCCCCTTCGAATCCTCCTCCGCTCCTCGTCCTCCTCCCATCATCACATCGAACGCTCCATTCAGCCCAACAGGGATGATCGAATGATTGCTATTCTGTCCAGCTCCCGGATGGAAGCCTTCCCAAGGAGGAGGGACCTGAGCTCCTTCCCACGTCCAGGTCGATGGTCCTCCGTTGTTGGAGCTGACGATTCGAGGATCGATGGCGGGAGGAGGAGGAGCGAGATTGGATGGCTGAGAGTCTGAGATGTGAGAGGAGGAAGATCTGGGAGCTGGGTTTTGAGATTGGAGGATGTTGGAGGGGTAAGACGACGGGGAAGGGAACGGGAGGAGGTTGGCGTTGCCGAGAAGAGGAGGGAGGAGGGAGGAAGGGAGTTGGTTTTGGGAGGAGGAGCCTTGACCGTTGTCGAAGCTGAGGCGATGAAGATGAGAGTTGACGAGGTTTGAATGGGATCCTGGGAAAAAGGAACAAAAGAAGTGGGGACAGGTTCAGTGCTGAAAACGAGAGGACGCGTCGCGTCGGAGGACAGAAAACTGAGCTCACCATCTTCTCCGAACCCATTGGACTCGTTCATCCCTGTTCCAGCATCACTAGCCTCCGGATCCACCCTCATTGAAACTCCGTCCGTCGTCCCAGACGCGTCTGCGTCGCTCGAAGCGTCATCGTCGTCTTCCTCGTCCTCGTCTGCCATCCTCTCGCTGCTCTGAGGATGCGAGGGGATCGAATGGAAGTTCTGCTGCGACTGCTGTTGCTGTTGCTGGGTCATCCCAAGAAGCCGTTGGTTGCTCGAGGGTTGAGAGGACGAGGAGTTGGCTGAGAAGATGCTGTTGTTGTCGAAGGAGGGAGCCGAGGTCGAGGGAAAGAAGTTGGCTGCCGTCGTTGAGTTCTGAGCAGGGAGGAAGTTGGGATACTGAGGGTAGAGGTAGGAGGGATCCGACGAGCTGTTGATGCTGTTTCGTTGAGGGTGAGGTTGATTCGAGTTGGAAGGTGGAGGAGGTTGAGCTGAAGTTGAAGAGGACGAGGCAGGTGACGTGGGTTTGGGAGGAGAGGGGACTGCTGCTGCTGCCGTTGCTGCTGCTTCTTTGGCTTTCGACACTCGAGGTCGTTTGGGTTTGGGAGGTTCCTTAGCGAGCTCGGCGAGCTCCTCTGCGAAAGAAAAGCGGGAGTCGTGTCAGCAGCTGTTGTTGGAGGAAGGGAGGAAGAACGAGCGGGAGGGAGGGATGAACCTGGTGTGAGAAGATATCGAGCCTTCTTCTTCGCTCCTTCTATACATTCGTCTCCTCGTTTGATACATCGAGCACAGGGTCGTACGTCGGAGCCTGTTGGACGAAAAATATAGATGTTTGGTCAAAGAGGGTCTCTGAGAGAAAGGAAATAGAAGATGGACCCTTACAGGTGAGGTGGGCTTGGAAGAAGGGAGACCGAGGCGAAGGAAGACCGTCAGCTCGAAGATTCTACCAGGGCACAGAATAGATACATCGATGCACACCTTTCTGACACGACTGACAGGCTGTAGAGTTGTCGAAGAAGAGCGAACGAGTGAGCAAAACGAAGCGGGGAGATGAAAGGAGCAGAACGAAGCTGACCTCGGGAAGCCTTCCTTTTCTTCTTTGTCGTTTCCCCATCCCCTTCAGCTGTAGATTCCTTGGCCATTCGAGCGTCGATAGAGGAGATTCCTCTTGTTTCGTAGAGTGTAGTGGGTGCTGCCTGTGAGCGACGAGTTTGTTGATCGTTGGGCGGTAAAGGACGAGCTCTCGTTGGAGGAAGGGTACGAGTCGAAGCTGACCGGAAGAAGGTCGGAAGGAGTTCAGCTTGAAGAATTCTTCCACAACATCCCTCTGGATTCTGCACACCTAGAGACGAGTCGAGAGCCATCCAGGATAGCATCCCCAGGTCCTGATTCCCTCGTGTCGAGCAGCTAACTCGGAAGGAAGGGAGTCGGGTCGAAAGGTCGACGAGCTCGCTCCCTTCTCCCCGTTCCTTTTTCTTCGTTTCGCCACCCTCCAGCAAACCAGAAGCTCTCCAGCATCCAAGGAGAACATATCCACTCACCTGTGGTTGAGTTGAAAGTCTGCGAAAGGGCGAAAGGCGAGTTCCGAAGAGGTCAAATCTGGTTGGAGGGTCGATCAAGAAGATGGTCGTCGGGGAGGAACGGAGTACGACCTCGTTTCTGTCGAACTTATCAGCGGAGTTGGGTGGGAGTGTTGAAGGTTTTTTCTCCGATGAAGACCCAAAGTAGGTCGTTAAAGATCGTTCAAAGGTAACGAGAGCAAAAGCAAAACTTCAATGAGACTCGTGCGAACAAGAATTGGGCCTGAACTTCGGAACTGTCGAACCCTGCGTCTCGGTTCCATTCACCCAGCCTTGACCTTGCCCTCCCTCCCACGTCACTCCCGTCCTCCGAACGACCATCCCATCAGCTAGCTCGTCTTGACTATCTTCTCCGCGCATGAGGGAAATATCGTTCCGCTTGAGGGAGTCCCAGCTGTGAAAGAGGAAAGACGGGAGAGAGGAAGACGCGTCGGATCAGGAGATTGAAGAGAGAGGGAGATAGAAAGGAGAATATCGAAGGGCTTACTTCTCGTCACACATACGACCGACACTGAACATCGAAGAGAGCAACTTCAGCTGGGGTATCTCGACGAGAAGGGAGAACGAGAAGAGAGCAGAAACGCACCATCCGTCGGGTTTCCATTCGAACCTCTGCGACTCTGGAGTATCCCTCTCGTAAGTTGGTAGAGCGAGGTGAGGCAAGAAGCAGCAGCATCTGAGGGCAAGGTCGAGACGATAAGTCAGCGAAACGCTCGATCGATTAAAGGAAGAGGAGAAGCGTCGACTCACGAAGCTAAGGAGACTTTCTTCTCGAAAGGAGTGGCAATCTTTGACCTCTCCGTCGAACCCAGGTCCCTCCTCGTTGAAAACCAGCTGAACGACAAGAGTAGTGGAGGATCTGAGAGCGGTATGAGTTCCAGGAAGAGTCGAAGGTCGGATTTGCTCGTCGTTGGGCTGAAAAAAAAAAAAAAAAAAGTAGAAGACGCGTCGGCGAGCGGTCGGTTCGGTCAGCTCTCTCGCTCTTCTCTTCCCCATCATCCAGAACGAGTTCAAAAAGGAGCAGAAGTCAGCTTACGATTCTCCCAACCTTCGACCATCTCCAAAATCCAGCCTCCAATTCCTCCTGCATCACCGGTTGGGTCGCGTCAAAAATCACCTTCCCACCCTCCTCCATCCCCAACCTTGCCTTCTTAGCCCAACCAGCTGACGAGTATTGACCTATAGCACCTTCTCGAATGATACATATCACAGGTCCTTTGACTCGGACGGGTTGAGAGCCGGGTCGGAGAGGAGGGAGGGTGGTGGTTTGGACGAGGAAGGCCGTTTTGTTTCGTTTCGACGCGTCGCCTGTCGTTTTCTCGTTGCGCCTTTCTGTCTTTCATGACTTCTTTCCTTGCTCTTGCATAGATACTTCAAACCTCGTAGACCTCTAAATCTCTCGACAACGAGAAGATGAAACGATCCTTCGACCCGACGTTTCCTTCTTCTTTTCCCGTCGCGTCCCTCCCTCTCTCTCTCTCTCTTTTCAACAAAGCTCCAACATCCTTAAGATCACTTCATCAATCAATCTTTTTTTTTTCCCTTCACCCCCGGCACGCCCACCTCCCTCTCCCACCCCTCCTCGTCCTCGTCGTCTTCCCTCTCGAGCACCCTCCCAATCGCTCCCTCCAGATCCAACTCCTTCTCCTCCTCCTCCTCCCACTTCTCCTCTCCAAGAGGAAAAGAGGACAAAGAGGAAAGTGAAGTGAGCTCGGCGTTTTGAGTTTTGATTTCAAGGGTCCTCTCCTTTCGACCATTTTGTGTTTGTTAAAGGTGGTAAAGGTCCCTTTCTATATCTCTGGAAAGAGCATCGAATCTAGTCAGCGGCTGCCTAGCGACTTCAGGAAAGCAGTTCAAAATACTCACCGGTGAGGGTTGCCTGAAAGAGGAAGCGACAAATATGTCAGCTCTGGAAACCGAAAAGGAAACAGACGCGTCGCGTCAAAACTCACAAACATAGATGGCTTCCTTCTGGACCTCGAGGTCTCCTCCTTTTCCCGATCCCGAAAACTTCCCTGATAGGTGGTGTTGGCATCGACCAACGGGAGATCGGTCTAAGACTGGTGAGGAAGAAGGAAGAGTGAACGAGAACTCGAAGCTGAGACGCGAAGCCAAACGAGGAAACTCAAGACGAGTCAGCAAGTCGGACCAAGAAGGAATGAAACTCGATTCTAAGTGGGAGCATATATTAACGTGCTGATCCCTTGCTCTCCCGTTGATCTGATCCAGAGCCCTGAACGAAGAGGTCGCGAGAGAGAAAGGTCTCGACTTTGGTGGGACCGTTTTGGGTAGGCGAGTCGGTGTGTTACTGTAAGACGGACGCGAATCGATTTGACCAGTCGACGCTGAAGGAAGACAATGCTGATGAATCCATTTATTCGACCCTGTATGAGCAAGGAGGGCAGCAGGCGGATGAGTCAGAAACGGGCAAGGCGACGACGAGCTCGCCATCTCCCTTCTCAAGAGCCTCACGTCCTTGCCACCACCGTCTCCCTCGGCTCCAAGGTCTGCCAGTCTAACTCCTAGCCTCTTGTGTCTAGGAGGAACCAGAAAGACGAGACTCTCTGAGAAAACGAGGTGGAGGGAGTCCTTCTCCTTCGTTGACCCTTTCCCTCGACTCAAGCGAGCTCAACATTCCTCCCTTCGCTTCCTTTTTGCCAGGGACGTTTAGCGGAGTGGTGGCGATACTTGATACAGCAGGTCCAATAACGTCCAAGGGAGGAGATGGGTTGAGTGGAAGGTCGTAAGCTGGAGAGGAAGAGGAAGGGGAAGAAGGAGGAGATGCCGGAGAGTACTGTCGGGAGGCGGATGGAGGAGGGAGGATGGATCGAGGGGCGGAGAGATGGCATGGGTGGGTTGAACCAGCCGGGGATCGTAGGAGGAGTGGGGTCGACTAGAGAAAGGTTGAATGGTAGACATTAGCTAGCAAGTTTGCGAGGGGGTTGTTGATGGTTGAAGGTCAAAGCGAGAAAGAGCGCAATCTCGATTGCCGTGAGTTTCTCGACACCGTTGCAGGTAAATTCAGCTTTTCTCCTTAGATCTGCGGAGAAAACTCTAAGGCCTCCTGAGGAAACTACGGGGCGCAATTTCGTCGGGAAGGGAAGAGAGGTGTGTCAACGGAAGGAAGGAGATGGGTGAGCTCAACGCTCCTTCTCCCCGAACCATCATCTTCTCCTCCCTCCTTCCTTCCCTCGCCATGGCTCTTCCTCACCTCCCCGACGACATCCTCTCCGAGATCTTCTCTCACTTCTTCGGATCCACTTCGGTCGCCACTCCCATCTCTCCTCCCACTCCCGTCAAGGGCTCGACCTCGCTCCTCCTCACCTCCAAACCCTTCAGGACGCTCTCCCTCCCTCTCTTCTGGAGATCCATCACCATCCACAAACCCTCCGACTTTGTCTCCCTCTTCGATCCAAAGATCGGACTCCTCCACGCCAAAGGGAAGGTCGGGAAGGAACGAAGAGGATGGATTCAAACCCTCTCGTTCGGACGAGAGGCAGCCGTCCCTCTCTCCCTCGATAGGATCACTCGAGAATCCTTCGACACCGCCTACGACAGAGAAGGAGATCACAACCTCTTCGTCAAGCTCTCTCCCGTCAAGCTACCCAATCTCCAGCATCTCTCCCTCGCCGTTGTATCGTACATCTGGGACCTCGACGAAGAGGAGGATCCAGCGTTCCTCGAACTAGCTCGCAAGCTGGAGGAATCAAGCGAGAAGGACTGGAACTGGATCAAAGAGGATATGGATCCCGAGGAACGAGAGTTGGCAGAAGCAGGAGAGATGGAGGGATCAGGATTCCGAGACATCCTCTTTTCGATGGGGATCTGGAAGCATCTCGCTCGTCGAAACGACGAGATCATCTCCTCCCTTCTCTCCATCAACGCCAAACAGATCAGAACACTTCAGTTGGGAGTGGAAAACTCTGTCGTGAAGGATTGGAAGGATCCTAGACTCCCATCGTCGATCCAGGAAGCAGAGAACCTCGTCGTCACGTTGTTCGAGCCGGTGCCTTCGTTCTTTACTCGATGGGCGCCCGAGCTACCTTCCCAGGTCGCTAGTCACCTTCACGAGACGGCGATGGTTCAAATCTACCATAAGGAGGAATCGAAAGGTCGGGTCGACTCGAGAGAGGTCTGAGGGAATCGCGTCGTGTGAGTCGCCCTTTCTTCGTTCTTGTTTCTTCGGTTCCCCTTTCCCTCTTCGCTAATCTTCTCGTACTCGTTCTCATTGATGCCTTTCCCTAGAAACACACCTCTGAACGATTCAGCTCATCCACAACGCTCGCCTTCCTCTCCCCTCCCTTCCAACACTCGCAACCATCCCACCGTCGGAAACTCGTTTCGTTTCGTTTCAACTTGGGCTTCCTCCCACAATGCATGCCTTTTACGAGCCTTAGCCGGTAACATTCTTTGCTTCCGAACCTCTTTCTTCAAGCTTGGCCTCCTCGACCTTTTCCCTCAGTGAAAGAAGGAGAACCAGAGCGTCGCCGCGTCGCCTTCTCCCCAAGACGAACGAGGGCCGATCTTCAGTCACATCCGAAAGTAATTTACAGACGAGGTATCCAATGCACGGTAGTTCCTCGATTATGGGGAGGCATCTGCTCCTGAGAGTCGTGCGACGCGTCGCCCCAAGTCGGGACGTCCTCCCTCGCAAACCTTCATTTTCACCCAACCATTCGTCCTTGTCTGGAACTCTTCCGCTGCTCTCATATTGAAGGTAGCTGAAGGCAGTGTTCTGCGGACTGTGAGCGAGAGATAGAGGGGAAGACGGCTTCCGCGGATGGAGTAGAAGAAAGAAGACGCCCTCGGTCCTCTACTTCGACTTTTGCACGCTCCTTTCGCCTCAAGCATGGTGCTCTCGCAGTGAAACTCAGCCAGTCCAGCATAGTTTGGGATGGTTGTCTCTTTTCCTTTTCCTTGTGAATCCCGTCGAAGGCTGAAGGAGTTGCTGGGAAGGAAGTCGAAACGCGACGAGGCGAGCATCAACAACGAAATGAGGTCGAGAGGAGACCATCGAATCGAATCGAGTTTCCACCAGCCTTCTTGCTGAAGCTGCTTTGATCGCGATAAACAGTGATCCTGCCCTGTTCAGCCTTCCTTCTTCTAGTAGTTGTTCTCTTCTGAGAAGGTTTGGTTTCCTTTTGGGGAAAATCAAACCCTGACGCGTCGGTCCTTCTCCGCAGGGGAGCGTGAAAACGGGGATCGCTCGCTGTCGTTCTCTTTCTTCTCCCCTCAACCACAACTTCCCTCTTCCTTTCCGCCTTCAACTACTCTTTACTCCCCACCTTCTCTCTCTCTACTAAACATGCTCGCCTTCGCTTCCCTCGCCGCCGTCGCTCTCCTCGCCACTGGAACCAACGCCGCTGTCAACTCGGTCGTGCGTTTCACCTCTCCTCCCTTCCTCCCCTCTCCCTTCCTTGCTTTCGAAGATCGCTGACCTCCCTCTTCCTTCCTTCCTTCTCCTCAGTCTGGATTGACCACTTGCCAGCCTTCGCTCCTCTCTTGGGACGCTTCCACCGTAAGTTTTTTTTTTCCTCTCGTTCTTCTTCCACCTTTCTTTCCTTCTAAGGGAAAACGCGAGCTAACCCTCTCGCTCTCTCTCCTTCTCCTTCACGCCAACCCTCGTTTTCGTTCACTACCGCAGTCCCCTTACTACCTCACCATCATCCCTGGAGGAGACGCCAGCGGTACCGTCCTTGAGGACTTGGGAACCTTCACCACCACCTCCTACACTTGGAACGTGAGTCGAAAAACCTTCCCATCGTCGCGCCGCGGGCTGAAGAGAGAGCGGTGTTGTTTTTGAACGATCGAGCTGACTTTTTATGGCTCCTTCCCTTCCTTCCCTCCTCTCCTTGCGTGCTATGTAAACTAGGTCGATCTCGCTGCCGGAACCTCCATCACCATCGCCCTCAAGGGTACGTTCTTCTCCTCCAAACTGTGTCGAGAAGGAGAGGGAGCGAAGGGGGGAACACGTCCCCCTTGGTTGTCCTCCTCTGGGCGTCGCTCGCTCCTCCTGCTCCTCCTCTCCCCGCTAGATTGCTACGAGAAGGCTGCGAGCACACACCTCCCATATCTCAGATCGCTGACTTCCTTTCTTGCTGTATTTCAATCGCACACAGATTCCACTGGAGCCGTCGTACGTTTTCAGCCCTCATCACGTCCATCACGCTCTCTTCTTGAGCTCCTGAGCTGACCTCGAGCTTTTTCTCTCTTCACAGTTCTACTCTGGACAGACCACCATCGTCGCTGGATCCGATACCTCCTGTGTCGGAGCTTCCGCGTTCGTCCTTTCACTCCATCTCCAGGTCGTCCCTCGTCCGAAGTCACGCTGACCTCCTTCCCTCCTCTCCTCCTTTTCCCTTCACGTACAGTTCTGGAGCCACCTCCGGAGCCGCTGCTGCCACTTCCGGTGCTGCCACTTCTGCTGCCGCTGCTGGAACCACCACCGCCGCTGGAACTGCTGCTGCCTCTGGTTCGTACCTCTCCCATCAACTCTTCCATCTCGTCTCGTTTCTGCTCTCGATTCTGATCACCTCCCTGCTTCGCTCTCACAGGAACCGCCGCTGCTACTTCCGCTACCCGAGCTGCCTCTGCTGCCGTTGCCTCTGGATCTGCCGCCGTCTCCTCTGCGTGAGTCTACATGCCTTCTCAGAGACCACTTTTCCTCCGTCGATCCTCCTTCGACTTCTCGCTGACCTTGCCCCCTTCCTTTCCCTACGTAACAGCGCTGCCGCCGCTTCCACTGCCGCTACTGGAGCCGCTTCCTCCACCTTCGCTCTCTCCTCCGTCGTCGGACTCGGAGCTCTCGCCCTCGGAGTCTTCTCCCTCGCCTAAACCTCTCCGTTCTCGTTCTCCTTCACCCTTCGCATTTCGTCTTCCCTCTCTGCACCCCACGTTTAGCTCCCTTTTTATCCTTGCTCTCCCACTCTCTCTAGAAGCATAGAACCATGGACACACACAACTCCTCGTGATTCGCTCTTTTGCTCAGTTCTGTTTTTCACTCTTCTCTCCCTACCTCCCTTTGCTTACACTCCACCCTCTCGACACCTTGCAAAGAACTCTCAAACTCGCACGCGCACTCTCTGTCCCCCCCAACCCGGTGTTGATCGCCGAATCTCTTGCATTGTTTTCATCGTAGCATCTTTTTCTTTGCCTTTGCCCTCCTTCGTTCCTTCGTTTGTCGTCGTTTCGATTATCTCGATCCTTTTTGCTTTCTACCGTACGCTCCCGCTTTGCAGCAACTCGTTTCTTTTCGAGATCATGACGAACTACCCACGTTCTTTAAGGGACCAAGCTACTTGCAAGAGAGAAGCGAAGAGGGCTGGGACAGAGAAGAGGAAGGATGGAGAGGCGGAGGGACGATGCGGGTTTCTCTTCCAACTGGTACCTTGAAGCTTGGACGAGAAGCCGTTCTTTCGTCTCGATGATTTGTCGAATCGGAGCTGAAAGGGAGCAGAAAGGTCAGGATCATGAAGACGAGACAAGACGACACCAAAAAGGAAATCGCGCGCGTCTCGTCTTGTCTCGACTCCTCCTTCCCCCTTTTCTCCCCAGAGAGACGTAGGAACCAAATGGCGCATCACACCGTGCCTTTGGGAGGTATCCGTCTTATCTTCGAAGGTAACGAAACGACGACGAGGAGGCGAGGAAGTCAAAGCAAGAGAGCAAAACCGAGTACATGTTAACCTTGTCCTCTCTTTCTGCCCTCCTCTCCATGGATTCAACGCTACCTGTGATTCTTTATGTAGAGGGATTCCTTGAGATGCTAGATTGGATGCTCGAGTAGAACGAGGGAGCGGGACAATTGAGGGAGAGTTCGACGCGCGTTCGACGTCGCTCTGCGACTACTTTCGCTTCTCCTCGTTCTAGATTCGAATGAGACGAGTTCGAGCGGATTGCGACCTTCATTCTAAAATCAGTGAGGTCGACGATCCCTTTGTGAAAACGGGGAGGGACTGTGAAACAAGACGATTCGTGACGCGTCGAAGTTTGGATCAGTCGATCAGATCGTCTTCCTTGATCTCTGCAGTTCGATGTCGATCTCTCCAGGGGTCTCTTCATATCCCCCTTCATCACTGATCTAATCGTTCTTGAGTTTAGCACAGTGCGTTTCCTTCGAGCGGATGCAAAGTACGCGTCGCTCTCCGCCCGGACAGGACAAGATGCTCCTGCCTCCGTACCCTTCGTTTCATGTAAACCACGAAAGCCTACTCTTCATATGTGGGACTAGACAATTTTCAGCTCCCTCTCTGACAGAACAGCTTTCTTCATCGCCTCGACGGTTCGCATCTCCCCTGACCGAAACGTCGAAACGCCTCCTCCTCCCTTCCTCTCGCTTTCCCTCCCAACCACCAGCACTGATCCCAAAAGACGAAGGATGCTTTTCTCTTCCTTCCCTCCACCACTGGCCCTCCTCCTCTTCGCTCTCCCGTTCTTGAATCAAGCTCAAGCTCAGCAGGACGACCCTTGTGCTTCCCTCGCTGAGTCGAAAGACGGAAGGGAAAGAGGTTCGTTTCCTTCTTTTCACCGCTCGTTTTCTTGCGTCTCTGTGTCTTGACTGACTCAGTGCTTTCGGGGTATGAAGACTACAGACCTAGTAGTGCCTGGGCATGTTGTCGTGAGTCTGAAAGCTCGTAGGGCTCGAGGAAGAGATGAGGGCTGAGACGGAGGTCGAACGATCACTGCAACGAAAGAAGAGCTGGTTGATCTATCTCGTTCCCTCGCCCTCTCTTCTTTGACTGCAGGAGTGTTCCTTTCGTTTCGAAGCTCAGAGACAACGTTCTCGAGGTCGTCTCGAAAGTAAGTCTGTTTGAAGAAGGAGAAAAGAAGAGGAAGAGAGGAGCTCGCTCGCCGAGCATCAGGCTGACCCATCTCCTCTTGCCCTCCCTTCCGTCGACGACAGAGCTACAACCTCGATATCTACGAGTTTAACAACCTGAAGACTCTTCCCCCGTTGACTCAAGCTACTGATCTCAGGTCAGCTTTTCAGCTTTACGGCGCCGAGAAGGGAAGAGGGGCGAAGCTCGTGGCTGATCTCTTCTCCTGCGTTTCCCAGGGCTGAGATTCAGAGAATAAGCAAGCAGGACTACGAGAGCGACTTTGAGTTCAGCTACGACCTCTGGAAGACGAGTGAGCCTTTTCCTGATCGTCCCAACGGTCGCACGAGCTGATCGTCAACGCGTTTCATCCACGAAAAGTCAACGGTCTCAACGACGGGCATCGCACATGGGGTGAGTGTATCTACCAAGCTCATAGAGAAGGGATTCCTCGCTGACTTCGCGTTACTCTTTTCCTCAGTCTCCTGCTACCAGTCTGCGTTCATCACCATCCAGACGCTTCCTCTCGTCTCCCTCACACGATCCTCCTCTTCGTCCAACTCGTCCTCCAACTCTTCGAGTGCCAACATGGGGATCTTCATCGCTCCTGATGCAGTAGAGTTGACTGCTGCTCTCGGATTCACCAAGATCTACAAGGATCAGTTCAAGGTTGACGTGAGTCGCGTCGACAACCGAGAGCGAAACGAACGCCACTGGCTGACTCCTTCCTCTGCTCCTCGATTATCCAGGTCTCCAAGCTGGCTGGAATGGAAGTTACGAGGATTGATGGAAAGGACCCTTGGGATTAGTGAGCACACCGTGCCGTTCCGTTTCCTCGACGAACTTCAGCTCACCTCTCGATTTCTTCTTTTCTCCTTCACTGTCGTCCTTCGAAGCATCGACAATATCGCCGACACGGAGACCGGAATTTATCAAGATCGAAACGTTCGCCGAAGTGCTACTCTTTCGAGCTATGCTGCAGACGGAGCGGCGAGTGGGAACACTTGGTGAGATTCGACGCGTCGTTTCTCGTCCCTCTGTCCCTCCGAAGCTGACTCCCTCTCTTTCATAGGTATCGCTCTATCGGAGCACTCGCTCGTCCCAGTTTCCCCACTCGTGATAACGTTACCTACGAGGTCCTTCTGGCTTCCGGAAAGAAGGAGAACTTGACGGTTCGTCTTCTCCTTCGACGGTGGCTGTCGAAACCTTTGATCAAAACCTCGTTTCTTTGAACCAGGTCCCCTACTTTTCTCTTCCTACCGTCACCCTCACTACCGCCGAAAACTTCTTCGCCGAACATTGCCTCCTTCAATCGGCCAACTCGACCTCCTCGTCTCTCCTTCCTCCCCTCTCTCCTTCAGCCCCCGAGTCATCCTGGTCGTCAAGGAAGGTCGCCTCCTCGGTCTCGTCACCGTCAAGGACGTCCTCCGACACGAAGCGGCCGTCGAGCACGAACAAGAGCAGGAGATCTCGCCCTCCAACTGGGAGGAAGGTCGCTGGGAGGAACGCGTCGGACTGGAAGGAGTGCTGGAGGAGGCTTGGACGTTTGCGACGGGGTTGTTCTCTAGTCGGAGAGGAGGAGGAGGAGTAGGAGCGTTCGAGCAGGTGCCTGATACTCCTGGGATGGGAGGAGAAGATGGGATCAGAGGCGCCGAGTACGAGTTGGATGAGCGGACGACGACGGGACGAGAAGGTCGTGGAACTAGATGAGATTGCTCTTGGATTTAACGGGACGAAACTACACTCGAGAGGCGAAAGAAGTCATCATCATCAATCGTACAAAGCTAAGTAGGGAAGACCGAATTCAAGCAGCCTTCCTCGTGGTCGTCTCCTCCTCCGCGCTCGACTCCTCTCGACCTTTCACCCTTTCGATCTCCCAAGCGCCGTCCAACAACTTCCTATCCTCAGGACCCTTCACTCCAACACTGAACCTCTCTCCAAAGGCCCTCGCCTTCGCCCTCTTTGATCCGTCTTCGTCTTCTTCGCCACTATCCCACGTTCGCTACGCGTTGATCTTGAGAAGAAGCGGAACCAGCTTCTCGAGGATGAGTTGATTGAGAGGGAACGTGAGATCGGTTTGGAGGGATGGGATGTAATGAAGGTGATCGAGGTGAAGGAAGAGGGTTTCGAAGAAAGCGATGTTGTAGAGGTTGAACGTCGTTGAAGGGGTTCGAAGGACGAGCGGCGGGAGGATGCTCTTGAGCGGACGATCGATCCCTCCTGGTCCAACGATTCGAGGAACGACGTCCCAGTCCTTCTCCCGAGTAACGATGGTCCAAGACTTCCATGGTTTTTCCGTGACTGACTGGACCCAGCTTGATGAAGCGAGGGGAGGGAAGGAGAAGAGGTGGACTCGATTTGGCGGGAGGAACCTTTGAAGAACGTCAAGGACGCTATCCGTAGCTGCCTCGTCCCCCCCGTCGTCTTTAGGGAGGAAGAAGAGAAGAACCTTCGTGGGGAAAGGGATCCTGATGCTGAGGGCGTTGGTCTCTCGATCCTGAGCGAGCGTCGACGAGAACCGAAGCGCTGATTGAGCGAGTTTGCGTCCGTCGAGGAAGACGCGGTTGTCGAGAGTGATCTGGGAGTAGTAGAGAGGTCGAGAGATCTCGAGGAATCGCTTGCTAACTAGCTGGAGAGCGAGAGGGTTCCATGGTCGTTCCGAGGTCGACGCGTCCGTGATTCCGTCGAGGAGGCTGCACATGCTGAAGTTGTGGAAAGGATCGATGAGGAAAGAGAAGATGGTTTCGATGATTTCGTCTTTGAGGGCGTTGATGGGGAAGGGGACTGGGCGTGTTCGACGTGGAACGACGGAGGGAGGAGGAGGAGGGAGCTGAGGGAAGAAGAGGAGGAGTCAGTTCAGTCCGGATCGAAAGGTGGAGGGAGTGCAAGAGGACTGATTCAGGCTCACAGAGAAATGAAGCTTTCGACTGAGCGCTGGTTGAGAAGGAGTGGATGCCAACGACGACGACGAAACGGGAAGAACGGCGGGAGGGACGACCACGGACGCTCGTTTGACTGGAGCTGCGATGCGGACTGGAACTGAGATGGCTCCGGGAGCAGCTCGACGAGGTGACTAAATAAAATCGAAGAAGAAGAAGAGATCATGAGCTCTGGCTGCGTCGAGGGAGAGTCCGCGTCGACTCGATCCGTTACCTTCTTCACTGCTCCACGATCCCCCTTGACAGCCGAGAAGACCTTGACGGAAGGAACCGAAATAGGCTTGTTTCCTGTGAGGATTCTGGCGAGGGGTTTGGTTCCTATGAGAGTGGGTCGACGAGCAGATGAGGTCGAGGGCTGAGAATCCGAGGAAACGATTCAGCTGAGTTGTGTTCTCTTCCTGCTCAAGGCACTGCAGCGTAGCTCACCTTTGTCACTGTGGCTACGACCTTGGTCTTAGTTCGAGTAGTACCAGCAGTCTGAGAAAAGAAAAGGCGAGCGAGAGCAGAAGGTCAGCGAGACAACGAGGAAAGACGACGCGACGTGAAACGCACTTTGGAGACGACCCTTGGAGGAGCAGATGTCGAGATGAATTTCTTGAGAGTGGAAGATGGTAGATTCGAGTCCTTCTGGGCGAAGATGGTTGTACGTCGAGGGATCTTGGACTTCAGAAAGCGGAAAGGAAGAGGGGAGAGGAATCAGCGAACGAGACGACTTTAATGTTCCTGCTTCGCCTACAGACCAAACTTGCCCATATAAGGGCAAGTGCTACTCGAGAAACCAGCTGGCCAAAGCCTAGACTTACTTTGAGCTTCGTTGCTGGAGAAATCAATCCACTCTCGAGCTTCGAGCTCCCTCCGAACCTCTCCCTCTCTGCTCCAGCCTGCTTCTCAGCACCATCTCCATCACCACTCCTCGTCCCCTTCATCTGCTTTCCACCCACCACCGGTCTCCTCATCGCTTCCTCCAGTTGTTGTTTGGTTTCTAGTAGAGAGGGAGAAAAAAATTGCTTGCCTGAGAAAGGACATCGCGAGAGAGATATAGTGTTTATAGAGAGAGATGCATTGGGGAGTAGAGTGAAGGAAAGTTCAGCGCTCAAAACGACGTCACCGAATCTGAATCTCACGCGGTCTCGATCGATCTTCCTTAGATCTTCCCCTTCTCTCTGAAACCTGACCTCTGACCACATCTTGCCCTCTCTCTCTTCTCTCGCCCTTCCACCACTCTTCTCCCCTTACCTTACAAACTGTCTTCCCTAGGTGAGTGTTTCTTGTTCAGTTCCTGGATGGTGGTTAGACGCAGCAGGCAAGAAGAGTTGAAGGTCGAAGGGACGCTTCCGGCGTGCTTCCTTCCTCCCTTCGTTCTCGAGCTTCCTTCTAGAGAGAACGACGCATCCCTGTAGATTCTCTTCGAAGGAGGATCTACTCATCCACTGAATGGATTGATCTTGGACAGTCTGGCCTCAGAGAGGGACGTGTGAGGGAGGGAAGAAGAGGGAAGGATCGGAACGGCGACGAGGTCAACATGAATCGACGACTCAGAAACGGCCTCTTCTTCTACAATCTCTGTCGCTGACTTCTATTCTTCCATCCTCTTCTCTATACTCCAGTCCAAGCAGCATCTCTCGGCCTCGTCGCAATCTTCGCAGCTGGAACAACCCCTGGACCTCAAGACCTCATCGAACAAGAAAAGGAAGAAGCAAACAAGACCTCAACCTCCCTTCCTCCACTCGTTCAAACTTCCAACACCACCACCACCACCACCACCGAATCTACAGATATGGGTCTCTTCAGGAAGAAGTCAGTCGCCGCTAAGGAGGCTCCCGTCAACACCTCTTCGGAATCCCCCAACAACGCCGCCGTCGTTGCTCCTCCTCCTCTCCCCGCTCGTCCCGTCTCTCCCGTCAACGAGTCCAGCAACACCGCCGAAGTCGCTCCTCCTCTCGCTCCCATCGAGGAACCTACCCACGCCATCTCCACCAACGATACCGTCGATGCGGATCAGCACCAGAGGGAGGTCGTCGCCAGGGAGGCTGAGCAGCAGCAGGCTATCGATCGATCTACCGAGAAGGAGAGGGAGGCCTTCGGAGGAGGAGCCATCGCTGGAGGAGGATTGGGATCCGCTGCTTCTCCTACTACGTCCGAGAGGGAGACCTACCCTGCCGAGAAGGTTGGAGGAGGATCCAATGGAATCGTGGACGATGGAATGATGAAGGGTTTCGTAGCTGTTCCTTCGGGAGGACACTCGGCTGAAGGGCGAGTTCCCCCATCTCCTTCTCGTCTCTGCTTCATCTTTCTCTTCTGCGTCGCAACAAAGCTGAACTCGCCTCTCCTTATCCATTTCTCGCTCTTCAGATCCAACCTCTCGAACGAGAACACCTATGCCGCTCCCATCGACGAGAAGTCGAATCACCACGTCGCCGAAGGAGCTGCTCTCGGAGGACTCGCTGGCATCGGAGCTGCTGGAGCTGGAGGAGCCTTCTCCAACCAGGGAACCGACAAGTGAGCCTATCATCCTCTTCTAGTACCAACGAAGCTCAGCGTTGATCGCTCTGCCTTGCTTCTTCTCGCAGGTCTCTCGTCGAGAACACCAACGGTCGCCACGACGAGAAGCACATCCCTGCTCCCATCCGAACCGATCTCGCCGCGTCTTCTCCCGACTCGAGCCTTCCCAACAGTGCTGCCTCACCCGTCGCCAACGATGCTGCTAGCCCTCTCAGTGCTTCTGCTCTCGCCAAGATCCACAAGGCCGAGTGTGAGTTTCCATCGTCGACTCTTCGTTTCGTCCTTTCTTTGGCGAAACGCGTGCTGACTTCTGACTTTCGCACCTTCCAGACAAGGATGGAAAGCGTGTCGCCAAGATTCTCAAGCAGGAGGAGAAGGACGAGGCCAGGGTTCTCGAGAAGTTCGTCCCAATCTCTTTCCGATCGAGATCGACGCGTCTTCGAACTGACTTTTTCCTTCCTTACAGCGCCATCAAGGAGCTTTCCAACCTCCAGAAGATCCAGCGAGATGCTGCTTCCGCTGAGGCGAAGTCTGCCAAGTACCATCACGAGGCTCTCAAGGTCCAGCAGAAGGCGAACGTTGGGTGAGTTTTTCCTCTCGTTCCCTCCTTTTCGAGGGCGGACGTTGTACTGACCCTCCTCCCCTTCGATTCGGATTTATCTCAACAGCTACCTCAAGCACAAGGCTATCCACGACGAGGCCATGGCTGGACTCAAGGCTCGAGAGGAGGAGCTCGAGGTGCGTTCTTTTCTTTCCTTTCTCCTCCTAACCTCTCTCTCCCCGACTGACTCCCCCCTGCTCTCCTCTTCCCCACCTCGCAGATCAACAAGGCTCAAACTGCCCGACAGACTCAACTCCTCCAGGAGCAGTCCGCTAAGGTCGATCAGCTTCGAGAGGCGAAGAGCCTCGACGACCGAGCTCGAGCTGAGAAGATCGGATCCATCAAGAGGAAGTAAAAAGTTCCCGCTCAACATGCCTTCACCGTACTTAGTCTAGTCTAATCATTCGTCTTCGTCCTCGTTCTCCCTCTTTACTTCTCTCGGCCCTCCCTCTTTGCGCTCGCTCGTTTAACGAAGTTCGTTCTAACACTGTCGCCTCGTCTCGCCTCGCCTCGCCTTCTGTTGATTTCTCTCCTTCTCTCGCCCAGTTGAGGATCGGTTTTAGTGTCCTCTCGTTTTCTTCTCCTACTAATGGTATGCTCGAGTTCGTTCTTCTTTGTCGAGAGCAGCGAGAAGAGTAAAAAAAAGTGAACTCGTCGTCGCGTCTTTGTTTCCCCTGAGGCGATCCCGTTCGTTCGCTCGCCAAGTCTTTCCTACAGCTCTTTCTTGCTTCTTGTAGTGTATCAACTCGAAGATACGAGAGCTTTCTTTTTCCCTCCTCCCGAGTCGCTGCCTGACGAAACTTTCCCCAGACTCGCTCTCTCTCTCTCTCTCTCTCTCTCTCTCTCTCTCAATGAAGTTCAGACAAAAGCCCATGAATACCCAGAAACGAATCAACGAATCTAAGCAGACTTGGCCTGCTGCCTCTTCTGGTCTCGCTCCTCGGTGATGGAAAGCTGTAGTCGCGAAACGAAATCGAAAACAAGGTCAGCGTCGAGCTTGAAGAAAGAAACGAAACGAGCGAAGAGAGGTAGGTTGAAATCGAACGAACCTTGGTTCCCTTTCCCTTGGGGAGGGAGATGGAGGGCTTGGATCCCTCACCGATGACGAAGACGTTGGAGAGACGGGTGGCGAAGGTCTTTCCGAGGATGTCTGTTGGGAAGGAAGGAAGGAAGAGGAGGGAAGGGTCAGCGACGAGGCGAGGAAGGGAGAGGAGCGGTGAAAGGGAGAGGAGAACGAACCAGTGACGTGAACGATGTCGAATCCACCAAGGTGTCGCTCCTTGTGGGCAATGACTCCAGCTCGACCCATCTGGAAGAAGAGGAGAGGAAGGAAGAAGGGAAGGAAGGGAGGGTCAGCTTGAGCTCTTCAAAAACAAAACGGAACGACCTCCTCTCCTTCCTCCTTCTCATCCCAGGTCAAAATGGTCTCCGAGACTCACGTTTCGTCCACCGGTGACCATGACGACGTTTCCAGCCTCGAACTTGATGTGATCAACGATGGCGTTCTTCTCGAAGTCGAACTTGATGGTGTCGTTGACTCGGATAACGGGGTCGGGGTATCGAATGGTTCGTCCGTCGTGGGTAACGACGTAAGGAACTCCCTTGGGGCCGAGCTGGACCTTTCGGACCTTGCAGAGCTTGTAGGAAGCCTCCTCCTCCGAGATTCGGTGGATGGTGAATCGGCCCTTGACGTCGTAGAGGATTCGGAAGTGCTCTCCCGACTTCTCGATGGTGACGGCGTCCATGAATCCGAGGGGGAAGGTGTCGTCGGTTCGGACCTGATCGTAGTGGTAGTAGTAGAAGAGGAGGAGGAGAGGGGAGTCAGCATGGGAGGGAGAAGAGAAGAGGGGAGGGAGGGAAGGGAAGGAGAAGGAAACGAACCTTTCCGTCAACCTTGATGAGTCGCTGCTGGAGGATAGCAGTGACCTCTCGTCCGGTGAGGGCGAGCTTCAGTCGGTTTCGAAGGAAGATGGTGAGGGGGAGACACTCTCGGAGCTTGTGAGGTCCGGGGGAAGGTCGGGGAGCCTGGGAGGAGGAGAGAAGGAAGGGAAGAAGGAGGAGGCGCGAGACAAAAGTTTGAAGGAGGTCAGCTCTCTCTCTCTCTCTTCTCTTCCTCCCAATCCCCTTCTATACAAGCCTTATCCGAGCAAACACAACAAGGCATAGACGAATCTACTCACGTAAGTTCCGGAGAGCTTGTCGAGCAACCACGACGAGGGAGCTGCGAGACGCTTAACTGGAAAGGTCGAAAAGGAAGGATTCGGACAAGAGATAAGTTTCCTGGTTAGATCAACACCGTGGCATACAACTCCGGCTGACAATCAAACGCAGAATCCCAATCCCACCTTCTTCGAGATCCCCAGTCCCGACCACCACCAGTGTAGGAGCACACTGGTCGGAGGAGGGGGAGGAGGGGACAACGAAGAGAGGCGAGAGAGAGAGACTGGTCGAAGGCGGAGTGAGCGGTGGAACTAACGATGCTTTTTCGGTCCTCGGCCCTGTAGGAAAGAAAGGATGTCAGCTGGGAGTGAAGTAGAGAGGTAGGGAAGGAGAAGGAGAGCTCACCATTGTGTTTTGACTGTCTTGACTGGGGTGGTGAAGGGTAGTGGGGAGGAAGAGAAGGGAGAGGCGAGCTGAAGCCAAAGCGTTTTTTCGAGACTGTTTGCCTCCGCCCTCTCGCTCTCCTTCTAAATTTCACAGATGTAAATCTTTCATCTTTCCCACCAGCATCAACCCTGGCTTCCCAACCCCCTCGACTCGAAATTCCTACATCATGAAAATCTGATCTCGCTCTTCAAAAAAGAGGTCATCGCGTTTGCCTCTCCTCTCTCCCTTGCCCTCTCTCTCTCTCCTTCCCTTTCCCCTCACAAGAGCTTCAAGAGATGGATTTCTCATTTTGAACGATATACCCGAGAACACACAAGACAGTATGGGTAAAACTTGAAAGAACAATGAAAGAGAAAAAGCTGAAGCAGCGTACGTAAAGGGGAGCGACACGAATGAAAGAAGGAAAGAAAGTCTACAACCGAACCGAACCGAACCGCGAAACTTTGGGGAGGATGGGTGTGTGTGTCGAGTGAACGACGTCTAAGTGGGGTTTCTTCGATTTAGTTCTGTGGTGGGGTCGAGAAAGGGAGGGGAGGAGTCAGTGAGGGAGAACGAGGGGACGAGCGACGACGAGGCGACAAGGTCGACATGGGCGAAGAGCTTCGAGCGAATGAAGAGACGAGAGGGACGAGAGAGAGAACGGTAAAGAGAAGGAACCGACCTGATCCTCAACGGGGTTCTGGACGGCCTCCATGTCGGAAAGGACCATCTGCGTAACGAGCTCGTCGAAGGTGCACTTTCGCTTCCATCCGAGCACTCGCTCGGCCTTGCTGGGGTCCCCGTGAAGAAGCTCGACCTCAGCAGGTCGGAAGTACCTGGAGAAGGAAAGAAACGAAAGAGAGAAAGATCGTCAGTTCTCGAGAGTTGAAGACGAAGGCGCGTCGAAAGAAGGGACTCACTTCTCGTCGATCTTGACAACAGCCTTGTTGGTAGCGACGTCGTAAGCAACCTCGTCGACTCCCTCACCCTCCCACCTATAAAGAACGAACGAAACAAACCGAGACAGGGATCAGCTCTCGAGTGACTGGAGACAGAACGAGCGAGAAACAAAGACTCACCTGAGCTCGATCTTGGCGACCTTGAAGGCCTTCTCGATGTACTCCTTGATAGGGTGGGTCTCTCCGGTAGCGAGAACGAAATCATCAGGCTCGTCCTGCTGCAGCATTCGCCACATACCCTCAACGTAGTCCTGAGCTGTTTGAACGAAGAAACAGAGGAGAACGAAACATGGTCAGCTCGACCTCGTCGAAAATTCCAAGCCCTCCATTTCGTGAGCGGCTGATGTAGACGGAAGAGCAACGTACCATGTCCCCAATCTCGCTTGGACTCGATGTTGCCGAGGTAGAGGGTCTCGAGCTTGCCAGCGGCGATCTCAGCGACGGCTCGAGAGATCTTTCGGGTGACGAAGGTTCGTCCTCGTCGAGGGGACTCTGTAGGAAGAAAGAGAGGAAGAGGTCAGCTTTGACTTGAGCAAGAGTCTGGAGGGTAGAGATGTAGACGAACCGTGGTTGAAGAGCTGAAGGGAGCAGAGGAGAAGGGAGTTTAGCTTCGAGCTCACTCGACTGAAGGAAGGAAAGATCGATCAAACTCACGATACCGTTGCAAGCGTACATGCCGTACGACTCTCGGTAGTTGACGACGATCCAGTAAGCGTACTGAGGAAGAAGAAGAGAAGCGAGCGAGCTCACACGATCAGCAACGGTCCTCCTCGAATCAGACGGAAGGGCGAGAGAGGTCGACAACTCACAAGCTTAGCGACTCCGTAAGGAGATCGAGGGTAGAAGGGAGTAGTCTCGGACTGAGGAGTCTCGACGACCTTTCCGTAGAGCTCAGAGGTGGAAGCCTGGTAGAATCGGATGTGCTTCTCGAGTCCAGCGGTTCGGATAGCGTCGAGGATTCGGAGGGTTCCAAGTCCGTCAACATCTCCAGTGTACTCGGCCATCTCGAAGGAGACCTTGACGTGAGACTGAGCTCCCAAGTTGTAAATCTCAGTGGGCTGGGGAGGGAAGAAGTCGAAGATGGAAGAAGACGTCAGTCGGAGCTCGGAGGTCGAGGTCGAGGTCAGCGGAAGGAGGAGATGGATTGGGCTGAAACTCACAAGGACCTGAGCGATGATGGAGACGAGGTTGGTGGTATCGGTAAGATCTCCGTAGTGGAGGATCATCTTGGGAGCATTGTGGAGGTCGGAGTAGAGGTGGTGGAGTCGTCCAGCTGTGAGGAAGAAGCAGAACGAGGAGGAGAAGGAGGGAGGAGGGCGATGGTGAGAGGTCAGATCGATTCCCTTTGCCGACACCGTTTCTCTCACTTCCGACAACGAAGCATGCAGCGAGGAATGAAGGAGCGCAGGTCGAAGGACGAAGACTCACTGTTGAACGAGGAAGATCGTCGAATGATACTGGAAAAGAGCAGGGGAGGAGCCAGATGGAGGAGCGGAAGAAGGTTCAGCCCTCTCGATTGGGATGAAAACGCGTACGACCAGCTAGAGAACTCACCCGTGGACCTCGTATCCCTTGGAGAGGAGAAGCTCAGTGAGGTAAGATCTGGATAAAGGAAGGTTCGCGTCAGAGAAAGTGTTGGGGCAAAGGTGAAACGAGGAAGGGAAGGGAGGGAGGACGAGGCTGCGACCTTGTCTCTTTCCTCCCCTCTTCCTCTTTCTGCTCGTCCTCCCATCCTCTTCCCTTCACCTCAGCAAACAAGAAGAACACAAAAGACTCACCCATCCTGTCCGGTGATACCTGCGAAGAAATTAATCGAAGGAGAATCGTTAACGATGGTGTTTGGTGCAGTTGAAGCTGGGAGCCGAGCTAGCCCAGCGATGGCCGCAAAGAGAAGACCAAAAGAGACGTGTCGGACTTACCAGAGATGAGGGCGACCTTCCTCTTCCTGTACTCGGCAGGAGAAGGGTACTGGGCCTTCATAGAAGCAGTAGGGTCAAGCTGTAGTAACGAGAACACGCGAAGAGCGAGGAGGGCGGTGGAGGGGGAGAGGAAGGAGGAGAGGTGAAAGGGAAGGAAACGCGATCAGCCCTTCTTCGTTGCTTGTTCTCGTCGAGCTTCCTTCCAGCATCGACCAGGATCGCTATAGACGAGATGGAAGTTCTACTCACGATGACCATGTTGGCGGGAGGAGCAGACATGAAAGAGAGCGAAAGGAGAAAAGGGAGGGGAAGGAGAAGGATGTGGTTGGGGTCTCACGAAGGAAAGTAGTGCACCTTCGAAGACGAGGGCGAGATCCATTTCAGATCGACAAGCCCAGCCCTTCACTTTTTATATCTTTGCGTTAAGTTCCATCTTGGTGAAGCGAAGGGCCTATACTCGAGAGTAGTAGGACGAGCTCTGAGCTTTAGATTCTCACAAGAAAACCTGCTCTGAAGAAGGAGAACGACGATGGTCGCCTTTGAACGAGAGAGATCAAGGTTCGTGTCGGACGAGTGCTCTCTCTTCTCCTCCCTTCCTAACTCTGTCCCACCAGACCTTCCTCAGACCAACTTCGTCAACGAGAGATCATCGATAGAGGAGAGAAGGATCCGTTCCCGTCCGACGAAGAGCAGCAACGACCGTCGAGCGTGAAAAGAGACGCCTCGTTTTGGGCTGAGGCGAGACCTCGTCGAGCGGAGTTGGCGAAACGAGGGTCGATGGCGAGAAAGCTGAGAGCTCTGGAGGATTCGAGTATAGACGAGGAGAGGGTTTGGGATCTGAGGAGTAGACGGGCGAAGGGCGAAAAGAAACGTGAGCAAGGTCTTCGTGAGTGGGAAGGGAAGGAGATGTCGAGCTCACCTTCGCTCGAGAAAGACCTCTCGTGTAGCTCCAGAAAGACGAGGTTCGAGGCGTTCAGGTTCCTATGTGAAGAAAGGAAGTCCCAGAGTCAGCCTCCAGCTCTTCTCCAGGTCCTCAAATCCAAAGAACCCCGAGGAAACGAGCTCACCATCGAGTCCTTCTCCTCCTCCCTCCTCCTCTTCTTCCCTCCCTCCCTCCCTGCACCCGCCCTCCAAACAACGATTCCTAAGCGCCCATCCTCTGACCCCAGCTCATCCCCTCCTTCCTCTTCTTTTCCTCCGCGGCATGATCCTTTCCTCCTCCCTCGTCCTCCTCGGAAATCCCAGTCGTGTTGGCCGTCGTGTTCGAAGGAGATCCTCCTCCTGCTCCTCCTTTGGCCTCGTCCAGAGCTTGCTTGGCGGCTGTGAGGTATGCTTCAACTTCAGCGACGTCGGCAGGGGAAGCGCTGATGGCGGTGGGAGCTCGGCGGATCATTTCCTTCGAAAGAGAGCGGGAGAGGGAGATGGTGGTGAGGAGGGAGAGAAGGAGGAGGGAGGGTTCATCTTGAGCTTTCGAGGTTTCGACGAGAAGGGAAGCTCGCAGGGGTTTTTTCTGGCGAGATTTTGATGACCGGGAAGGGTTGACAAGCCCGTGGAGGGCGATAGATGATCCTGGGAAACGTTTTGTCCGAAATGGTACAGACGGCAGGGGAGCGACGACGGAGAGACAAAGGCGAAGCGCGTCCACCGGCAGATGAGAGGGGACCGGTACGAGAGTGATCCCAGAAATTAGCTGAAAAATATGATTGAATACTAGTCTAACTTTCACGAGGCTTTTTTCTTGGGCTCACTTCGAGTGTTCCTGCTCCAACGGATCTGCGACGCCCACGCGTTTGTCCCCTGGAGTTCTCTTCCCCTTACGTTCTTCCTGCTCACGGAGGCGTAATTTCTTTCCTTGTGTGAGTTGACGGAGAGCCTACTCTCCTTTAGTGAAGAGCTTCAATCTCGAAAAGAGGAATCTTGACGGGCGTCGCGCCAAACAAACCGAGACGCGTCGAAACTTGAAAAGCGTTCGATTCATCCTTTCCTTCCGTTTTGGAAGCACGAGTGACTGTGGATCGACGGTACCTTAAAGTTCCCTCATTCCCTGAAGTATGATGAGTGGAGGAGGCTCTTGAAAGAAGCATGGAGGAGAAAAAGGAAGCGGGAGGGAAACTCACCAGAGAAGCTTTTCTCCATCGAGCTCCTTGCCACACTTCGTGCAGGTATACAACATCTTCTCCTCAGTACTGTAGAAGATAGAGTTGCCATTTAGTTTACCAGGAGTCAGAGCCTGGCTGGGTCCGTACAGCTGGCTCGAGAACGGAAGAGAAGAGGAGAAGGAAGGAGGTGGGTGTTCGAGCTCAACTCGAAATCGTCCTCGCTTCGTTGCCTTCCCTTCTTCCTCTCCAAGGTAACCGAGGTTTGTCTGAGCTGAGAAGCTTTCAAAAGTAGACAGCAGTGACAGGATTCCACGAAACGTGTTGGAAAAGCAGACTGAGAGGATCCTGAGGGGACTGAGAGGATGAATTCGAAGTAGAGAAACGTCGAGCAGGTGTCATGCATCCCTCCTCAATCTAAACCAAAGCTACGACCCGTCCGACCATCCCACCCTTACATCGAACCTTCACGCCTCTGAAATAAATAGTAAGCGAGGGAAGGGAAGAAGAGGCACGAGGAGTCAGCGTGTGCTTTCCTCATCGTCGAGAACGAGAGGACGCGACTTCTCTCAAGCGACCGTTCGATCTCCACGAGCGAGGGAAGAGGCAGAAAGAGACTCACCTCGGATGATCACCTCTCGTCAAAACCTCAGAAACCTCTCCAAACGTCGTCTTCCCACTCCCTTGATCCTCCTTCTTGATGACGAGAACGTTGACGCCAGCTTCGAGGAGACGCGACGGAGGAGGATGGGAGACTGAGTAACGACCGTTCGACTGTTGCGAGGAAGGCAGGCCTGACGACGAGAGTTGAATACTGTCTGGGATGGAGACTTTGGTTGAGGCTGGGAGGTGGGGAGGAGCGGCGCGTCGTTGGGGAGTGGGCTGCGAGAGAGGAGGAGCTCGCTGAGGTGACGGAGGTGGAGGGTAGAAGGGAGAAGAGGTGGTTGGGTTGGGTTTGGGATTGGACGACGAGGATGAAGATGGGATGAAGGCTGGAGTCGTTGGGTTTGGAGGACGAGAGGTGGTGGTGGGGAGAGGAGGGAGACCCATCCAGGCGCGTTCCTCAGCCTGAGCAGAGAGAAGAGATCGACGAGCGACGAAGATCAGTTCTGCTTGTGAGAGGGAGTTGAGGGAGTGGGATGAACGTACAGTAAGGTCGTCAGGCGCTTCGCCTCGAAGCGTCGAGGGGGTCTGATGCTGCTGCGATGGTCCCTCGTCGACGAAGTCCTCTCCGTCCAGCCGACTCGACGAACCCTCTCCCTCCTGCTCGACCTCCTTCCCCTTCCCCTTCCCTCTCCCTCTCTTCCTTCCCTTCCCTTTCTTTTCACCAGCCGTCTCCTCCTCCACCACCACAACCTTCCTCGGCTCAACGTACTTCAGCTCCAAACCTCCAACGTCCAAGAAGAATCGTCGCTCCTTTTGCCTCTCCCCCAACACCTCCCTCACGTGCTCGACTCTCTCCTCCTTCGTAGGATACTCCATCCGAGGAGCTTTGATCCTCCCTTCGAACAACTCAGGCGAAGGAGCTCGACTGGGTCCTCCTTCCGACGCGGTTCCTCCGTCGCTGTCGTCGACGGCTTCCGAGCGAGGTTTCTTGACGAACGTCTTGACCTCGAACCTTCCCGTCTTGGCGTTCATGCTCATGACCTTCCTCCCAGGAGCGTCCTCGGCTTTGGCACGATCCTTGGTTCCCTTGACGATCCCAGCGGCGAGGACAGGGAACTTGCCTCCTGCTGATTCCCTCCAAGCGTTCTCCCTCCGGATCTCCTCGAGCCGATCTCGTTCACGTTGTTCCGAGGCGAGAAGAGAGTCTAGTTCCTCGGTGAGAGTGGCGAGGAGCCGAGATCGGGAGACGGGAGTGAGGAGGGAGGAGAAGCAGGAAGGGCAGGGGAGGTGAGGGAGTTGGAGGACGCAGAGAGGGAGGGAGCAGGAGGGACAGAGGGGAGTGTAGGTGCTGAGAGGATGAATTCGGGCTGGCAGAGAGGATCGAGGCAAGAAAGTGGGTCAGTATAGGCATCAAGAACGACGCGAATCGAGAGAGAGAGCAGGACGAAGACGACTCGAAGCTCACCTTGACAGAAACATCCTCCTTTGCCCTTCTTCAACGCTCTCTTCCCCAACACAGCTGTAGCAGCCGATGATCCTCCCGCCTCGTCAAACACCAGACTCTCTACATCCCTGATCTTGACCTCCAGAGCTTCAGCCTTCTCGCTTCTCCTCTCGGGCTTCTTGCCGTTGGACGACTCCTTCGCTTTCGCTCCAGCTTTCCCTCCCAAAAGATCGGATACGACGGCTCCTCCTCCTCCTCCATGGGTGGCTTTAACCTTGGCTTGAATGATCTTGACTCCTGGGGTAGCATGGAGAGGTTGAGGAGTCGAGTGACGAGAGGTGGGAGCGGAAGCGACGTCTCGAGTTTTGAGATACGCTACCCCTCCTGAGCCGAAAGCGGAGGTATAATCGGGTTGCTGGGAGGAAGAGGATTCCGAGGGTTGAGGTCTAGAAGAGGAAGAGGAGCCTGGACGAGAGGGAGGGTTGGAGCGAGACATGTTGAAGAGATGGAGGGAGCAGAGGAAGGAGGTCCGAAGCTGGCGAAAGAAAGACGGCGATTCAGCTCTTGTGAGGTGTTCGTATATATCAGGGTCATGGCATCTCACCTTGATATCGTTCTGGATGTCTATATCCCCAAAAAGTTCCCAGGGGAAGGTGGTGGTTTGTGGCGAAACGAGAGAAGGGAAGGAGGGTTGAGCTCAGAAGAAGGATCGGCTCCGGATGACTCGCTCTTTCCCTCCCAACCGTCACTCCTCACCATATGAAAATCTTCAGCAAGGATGTTGTGAGTTTCTTCTCTCGACCCGTCTCCGTATAAAAGGCCAACTTGACCTTTTCTCTTCCTTGAATCTCGAGCAGCTCCCAATCTCGAACGACCTCCTTCCCTCCCTCCCATTCCTCGAGACCATGACCTCCTCCTCCTACTCTTCCTGCCTTCCCCACTCTCTCCCGCTCGAAGTCATCGAGAAAATCTTCCTCCTCGCCTTCACTCCCTCTACTCCTCTCACCATCTACTCCTCCTCAATCACTCCTCCTCCGTCCTCGCACAACTTCCTCCTCGTCTCTCGTCGCTCTCTTCTACCGCTCCATCACCATCCTCCGAGCTCAAGACTGCGTCTCCTTCTTCGATCACAATCTCGGACTCTTCGTCGCTGGAGGACAGGAAGCTCAGATTCGATGGTCGTGTGGAAGAAGATGTTCGAGGGAAGCTTCACGGACGAGAGAGCCATCGAGGATCTGTCGATTCACAAACCTGGAGAGCATGAAGAGAGGAGTGGAGATCAGCAGTGGAGCGTAGGAGGGTTGTGCTTGAATCCGCAAGATTGGGAAGGGAGGAGGGTCTGGGTACTGTGAGTCTGAGCGTCATTTGGACGAGGACGCGTCGGTTTTGGGCTCGAGTCTTGACTGTCTCTCGTCTTCGCCGACTCTCGTGTTCACTCTGTTTTCTCATCTCTGCGACTTCCAGGGGCCGGGGGGACTAATACTCTTTTCTTCATTGATCCTACTACTGGTGTAGCTTTGAGCTCGCTCTCCCTCTTTTGCTCCGCGTCGCCGAACGCTTTCGTTCGAACTCGTTGCGTCTCTTTCCTCGTTCTGACCCCTCTTTCTCCCTTCTTGGGTTCCTATTTTTTTAGGCCGTTGGAGGAACTCAGATGTTCTCTGTGGATGATTCCTTCGTCGAGGAGCTGTGGGCGAAGGCTCAGAAGATTGTTTATGCGGGACTCGTCGAGTCGAAGTAGGCTAGATTCCTGTAGGTGCGATTCTTTTTTGGCACTCAGATTTGCTCGAGATCGAGATTACGAAGTGGGGATGAGTCCTTCAAAGTTCAGAAAGTAGTTCAGAGAATTTTCTCGAGAGAACGAGAGATCCAAAGCTGAGGAGGAGAAAACAATGCGCCTGCTTTCGCTCTTCTGCCTTCCACCCACCACTCCCCCTCTTCTTCCCTTTCTCCCTCACTCTTTCTTCCCTTCTTCCTCTCCCTCATGTACTGCTCTTGCGGTACTCGTATAGACTTTTTAACAGAGAGGTGTTCATCCTGTGGCATGAAAGGTTGGTCTTCCTTTCTTCCTCCCAAGCGAGCTCCCTTCTCCCGTACTGTATCCTCCTCCCTCCCTTTGCCTTCCAGCTCACCGTTTGTCCTTCTGTCAGTCCCTGAAGATGCGCGAGACGCTTCTACTACCCCTCTGGCTGGTAAGAAGAACGATAGATGGCACAAGAAGTATGTAGATCTCTCTCCATCCTCTGCGTTTCGCTCTTCCCTTCCCTCCTCCCTCGTGTTGACGTTCGTTCTACTCGCTGCCTCTTCCTGTCTTCTCTCGTCCCACCTTCTTCTCTCGCTCTTTCAGATACTGCACTCCACCTTCTTCCGCATCATCCTCTCGACAAGGTACTCCTACTGGACCTATCCTTCGCTCTACTCCTACCTCAACCCACCTTCGACCCTCGAGCTCAGCCTCAACTTCGAGCTCATCCCTCCTCGACAAAACTCTTCCTCCCCTTCCTCCTTCTACTCCTCGTCCCATCACAGCAACTCGAATCGAATCTCCACCTTCTATAGCCTACCATCCCCTCATCCCAAACAACACGGGATCCTCCGTCGGATCAGTCACGAAGGTCTTTGGCTCTGTCCTCGGAAGAACTCCAGAGAACGCGAAGTGTTTGGGCTGCAACGGAGCGTTTGGAAAGCTCGCTGGAGGAGGAGGAACAATCTATCCCGCCGAGGGTCAGGATCCTGCTAGGTGAGTCCATGCTCTCGTCGGTGAATCGCTTGGGAAGAGGTGGGAGAGCTCAACCCTCGTGCCTGACGACGACCGTCGCTTTTGTTTTGATCTCAGCCCCGACGCGAGGTTCCTCTGTTTCTCTTGCTACACGAAGGAGAACAGCAAAGGTGCCTGTCAGAGCTGTAGGAGACCCGTTCTGGGGATTAGGGGTGACCCGATGATGGAGAATCGAGGACAGGTCTGGCACGAGAGGTGTTTCGTTTGCAGGAGTGAGTCGCGCTTTCTTTCTCTCTTTTTTGCCGATTTTGACACTGACCTGACCTTCTGCTTCTATAGCCTGCCACTCTCAAGCTACTCTCATCTCCCTCGAATCACTGCCGACCTGCGAAACCTGCTTCTTCGATCCTCCTCCTCCTCCTACGACCTCGTCAGCCAAACAACAATCTCGAACCACCCAACGATCCGATCCTCTCCCTGCCTCCTCCTCTCGTTCCAAGGCCAACCTCGGAGGGCTCTCCACTACTCCCACCAGCTCTCTCAACTCTCAATCTCGACCACGATCCTCCTTCATGCCGTCCACTTCCAACAACACCACTCCGACCAACTCTCGCCGAGCAGGTCCCTCCGTTTCTGACCTCGCCTCCCGATTCACCTACACTCCTCCCACCAACCCAGCCGATTCCCCTCGACACCCTCTCCAATCTCCCTCGACTCGAAGGCTCGAAGTTCGAGAGAACCCTCTCTCGACTCAGGCTCGACCCTCGTTCTTGAGGGACTCGACCTCGAGGAAGGTCTCGTCCTCCTCGACTCGACCATCGACCATGTACGATCTCGTTCGATCGGGATCGGATCTCTCGACCTTCTCCTCTTCGGGAGGAGATTCAGATAATGCTTCGGGAGGGACGTTCTCGGACGTGTGGAACTCGAAGGAAGGGTTGGATTTGTTGGCGGGTGGGTCGGCCAGAGGAGGAGGAGCAGGCCCAGTCGGTGTGTCGGATCGAAGGGAGTTGGAGTTGGAGGATTTGATGCTGGAAGTCGAGAGAGGATGCAGGATTGTTGACGAGGATTCTCCGAGACCCACTCGAGTAGTAAGTTGATCTTTGCTTCTCGTCGTGAGCTCTCTCGAGGAAACTGACGCGTCGTTTTTGTCCTCCACAGATCCCAACGGACGACCTCAACTCCACCGTCCGATCCAAACCCAAGTCCTACCTTCCTCAGCAGCAACAACCCCAAGTCCCAAAACCTCGAAAACCGTCCAACTCCATCGCTCGAAAAGCCGTCCCACCTCAAACGAACAACAACGCCGCTTCGATGCCTCCTCCTCCTCTTCCCTTCACCGGTCGAGCCAACCTCAACAAAGCCTACCCATCCGCTTCTTCCCCAGCCTCCAACATCTACGCTCAAGGAAAGACGCTTCCCAAGCTCGGTGGGATGTCGAGGTGCGGCAGTTGCTCGAAGACGGTCGGAGCGATGGAACGAGGCGTTATCGGTGGACCCTCCTCGAGCAAGTGGCACAAAACCTGCTTGACGTGTGGAGGAGGAGAAGGAAGAGGTCGTCAGACGCTTCGACTTCGAGGGGAGGGAATCGTGGGGTGCGGAAGACAGTTGGACGAGGACGCGAAGCTCGACAGCACGGGAGGAGTTTGGTGCAGAGCTTGCGTCGATACCTCTCGACGACTCCTTCGACCTCTCAGCGTCACTCTAACAGGAAACGCCCTCCTCTCTTCCTCGACCTCTCGAGCGCCAACTCCCACCCTCCCCTCCGCTCGACCGTCGTCGATGTACCTCCCTTCAGCCCTCTCTCGAACGATGACGGGTCCTCCTTCTACCACCACCTCCTCCTCCTCCCTCCGCATCACCTCTCGACCCATCCTATCCTCCTCCACTCGAGCCAACCCCGTCCAAGCCGGTCCCATCCCTCCCACTTCCTCCCTCTCCAAATCGACCTTCACTCGACCCAACCCTCCCGCTCCCATCAACACCTCCTCCGCTCCCGACCCAACCGCCTCCCACCTTCGAGAGTACCCCAAGACCGCTCCTCCTCGACCTCGATCCATCCTCTCAACCAATTTCTCCGAGGTTCCTCGACCTCTCTCCCACGGTCGAACAAACTCCAACGCGTCCTCGACTTCGACCAACTCGACTGGATGGCTCAGTCAGCACCACACGGGCTCGAGCGTCGGACCTGCTAGTGCTGGAAGTGGAGGAGGAGGGCTGGGACATGCTAGGAAGGGGAGTTTGAAGTACTCGGCGGCGAGGGTTGCTGGCTGGAGGGACGAGCGATGGGGAGTTGCGGAAAAGAAGAGGGAAGACGTCGTGCCTGAGATGGCTGCTCCTGTTGAGGCGATGAAGGAGAAGAAAGTGGTCTTCGAGAAGACTGGAGGACTTGCTAAGAGGGGGAGCATCCTGGAGAGGGCGGGGGTAAAGAACAGGGGGGGAGGAGGAAGGATGTGAGGACGTCGAGGTTGACGCGTTCGGTTTTGGTTGTTGCTTTTTCTTGTCTCTCTTTTCTCCCCTCTCGCGCTACCCTTTCATTTTTCGTCCTGAATAGAGCACTCTCTTTTTTTCTCTCGTATCCTCTCTCCTCTCCTTCTTCCTTGGACTACTCTCTGCTTCGTTCTCGTCACGTCTCTCCGGCTTCGCTTTGTCGCGTTTTCCTGTCGCCTTTCCTTTGCTTTCCCCTCACTCTTCATTCCATACTATACGCCTTTGAACGATCCTTTCCTTTCCCCTTCTCCTTCCTTGTGGCACCCTTTCTCTTCCTCGTACACTTGCATTTTCCGCTCTCGCACACGAACCCTCTCCCTCTCCTAAACCTTGCTTTCCCTCTCTTTCTTTCGTTTCTTTCATGTGCCACCTCCCTCCCTTTCTATCCCTCCGCAAGCATACAGTCTCATTTGAGACACCCCTTCACTACGAAAGCTCAGGCAACTCAATCGCCTCTCCCAGATCCCTCGAACTCCTCCCAACTCGCACCACCAACTCTCCCTCCGGAATCTCCCACAACTGCTTCTCCACACTCCAGACGCTGAGGTCTTTAGCTCGGAGAGGGAAGTGAGCAGTCTTGGTTTGACCGGGTTTGAGGTGAAGTTTCTCGAATCCCCGAAGGAGGAGAGGAGGTTGGGAAGGGGTGGAGGAGGGGAAGGTGAGGTACTTGAGAAGGAAGGGCGAGGGAGTCAGGACGAGGCAGGAGGGTTCGTGGAGACGGAAAGAGCTCACGAGTTGAGCGACTTCGCTTCCTGATCGACGACCTGTGTTTTTGATGTCGATCGAGACGACGCTGAGGAAGAAAGGGAAGGAGAGGAGGGTCAGTCTTCGAGTCGAGACGTGTGAGAGAGGAAAACGGAACTCGCTAGAGCTGGTCATACAACCCTCCCTTCCCTTCAAACTTCTCGTTCGTAGGTTGCAAGGCCTTCGAATCCTTAGAGTGCTTGACCTTGACGGAAGCCTTCCCGTATTCGAAGGTGGTGTAGCTGCAAGCGGTAAGGGTCGACGACGAGGGAAGGGTCAGCGACGTTGCGAATCGTTCTTCCGAAGGCAAGAAAAGCCGCCCCACCTCAAGCCAAACCCGAACTCGAACCGAGGTTCGATGCTGTTGGCGTCGAAGTATCGGTAGTCGATGAGGTTTCCCTCTGGGAAGGTCGCGTTGGGTTGATCGACGAGCTCGTCGATGATTCCTTGAGGAGGCCAATCTTCGAGGCTCTTTCCGAGGGTGAAAGGAAGCTGAGAAGAGGAAAACGAGTCAGTGGGAGATGGAAGAGAGAGATGGGAGCTATACGAACCTTTCCACTAGGAGAAACGTCTCCAAAGAGGACGTTCGTAACGGCGTTTCCCTGTTCAAAAAACGACGCGTCAGAACGGTTGAACGGAGAGAAAATAACAAGAGAGCTCGATTCACAGATTCTTGGCCGGGGTAGTAAGCCATCAAAACGGCAGTGACGTTCTCGTGGTCGATCTGAGCGAGAAAAGAGCCCCAGAAAAGGTCAGTTCGACTCGAAGACGACGAAAAAATCGAAGACGAGCTCACCCATCTTTCCATCAACACCGGACCAGGTGAGTGGATCACAACGACCGTCTCAGCACAATGACTAGCAACAGTTTCGATGAGACGATCTCCATCGTTCCAGAGGGAGAGGTCGTCTCGGTCGTAGCCTTCGAAGGCGAACGAAGAAACAAAGACTGAGAGCGGGAGGCCACGAAAGAATCGTCAGCCTCAGATCGATACGAAAAGCAAGGAGACCCCTTAACTGACCGAGGCATTGCTCAGCTCGAGTGGCAGTGATGTTGATGTAGTCGTAGGCGGTATCGTCAAGAACCCAGTCGACTTGTGTGTGGCCCGTGTAGGAACGTCGAGCTCGACGCGTGATGGCTTCGAGAGGGTTGATCTGTTCGAGAACGAAGGGGATCAGCTCGAGCTTTGATGCAGTAGAAAGATAGATATTGACTCACGACGTAAGGTGCCCAAGCTGTCCCAGAGCCAGCTCCCGTCGTTACGGTTCCTGTACGGAGACGAGGAGCGATGAGGAAAAGTCAGAGGCAGTCTGAGCTCGAGAAGGAGACCAGACTCAGGTTGAAAGGTTGAAGATATACCTGGCCAGAAGTAGGGTCTACTGCGATCGTGACAGTAGTTATCAGTTCCACAGCTCTGGAGTCCGTACAGAGAAGGTCCAGCGTCGGAACCGAAAACGGCGAGGCGACGAGTCGATCTCTTGATGGGTAGCGAGTGGTGGGTGTTCTTCAGTAGACTACGAGAGTTGAAAGAGAGGAGAGAATTCTCGGTGAGCAGACGGGTCGCAGAGAGAAAAAAAAACAAAGCGGGCAGAGGGAAAGGAGAGACGAACGTGATGGACTCCTCTCCGATCTTCCTGATGATCTTCCAGTGATCTCCTTGAACGTCAGGAATATCGTCCGTCAAGTCTTCATTTGTTTTGAGATTCGGCGAAGAATCAGTAAGACTCGGTCGACCTTCAAAGAAGAAGAAACAGAAGCAAACCCACCGAATTGAAGATCGGACTCGTTGCCTTGAACGAGCAGTCCACCGGTTAGATCCCTGGGCTCGTTAGTGGGAGAGTCAGGGAAGTGCTTGTCTTGTCCGAGGTGGAAGAAAGGAGTCAAGACTCTACGGAAAGAGAATAGCTGATCAGCTTTTGAGCAACGACGACGCGATGGGTCGATCGAACTGACCTGAGAACCATGTCGTCGATTCGCTCGATGGGAACAGCTCCTTCGTTAACGAGGTCGACGAGAGTTGCTCCGAAGTCTCCGCCGATGGAGAAGCCTTGGCCTGGCATGCTGAAGGAGAAGAAGAGGGAAGGAAAAAGGGTGCGATTAGTCTCGGACGCGTCAAGACGTCCGTCGAACGTCTAGAACCTACGTTTGGTCCAGTCCGTTCAGAGCCGAGCTCATGTTCGACCAAGTTGCGTCCCAACTGTACCAAAATAGTGAGATCAAGACTGATCAGCGAAGGTCTCGCCAACGAAGGCACTCCTTGAGACTGGACGAACTCAGACAAAACAAAGCCTTGGAAGGCCAATTCCTTCTTGAGGATAGTGTTAAGAAGCTGGTCGTTCTCGCAAGCGTGAGTTCCTGGTTGTTAAGGGGGAAAGAACGAGATCAGTCGAGATCGACGGCGACGACGACGAAGAAAAGTGGAAACCCGCTCACCGTTGATGGAGTTGTAAGAGCACATGACCGATCCCGATCCAGCTCGAACGGCTTCGGCAAAACTGGGAAGGTAGGTCTCGTGGAGGGTCTTGTCTGTTTTCGATGAAGACCAGTCAGTTCTCGAAGCTCGAACGAACGCGTCGAGCGTGAGTTGGTTTCACGAACCGTCGATGTCCGATGAGATCTGTCGAAAAGTCTGAACAGTTCCGTTGATTCGCCACCTCTGGAAGAGAGCAAAAAAGGAAAGAGCTCAGGGCTCAGGTCAGCGGAATTGAAAGGCCACAACGACGTGAACGAGACGAAGCGAGGACGGGACGCAGAGAGGGATATGATGCTCACGGCCGTCCTGAAAGTCTCCTGCTCGTATCCGATGAAGTGCTTGAGACTAGTGATGACTCCTTGATCTTGGATAGCCTTGACGGTGATGTAGGAAGCGACGGAGGAGAGGAAAGGGTCTGGCGAGAAGCCCTCCCAGTTTCTTCCTCCCAAAGGAGACCGACCGAGAGGACCACCTGTTACTGGACCGAGATGAGTGTGGACCTGGAGGGTATCGAAATGGAACGTCTCAGGGAAGCTCGAGCTTGTTGAACGAAAAAGACGACTCACACCTCTTCCCCTGAACTCTCTTCCCATCCCCTTCCCTCTCTCCTCCATGAGATCTCGATCCCAAGTCGCTGCGACCGTGTGCGCGGTCGGGAATTGAGAGACAAAACCTTCGAATCGCAGACCGGTGGGCTGCAACAGGAGAGACATCGCGATCAGCTTCAATCGATGAGAGGGAGAGATGAGATGCGAGCTCACGCCGTCTTGAATGCAGAACCGAGGGATCCCGAGTCTCTCAATTCCAGGGATGTTTCCTTCGCAAGGGCCCTTGTGACCTGTAGCGAAGATGATCTTCTCTGGCAGGGTCATTTGAGCGAGGAGGGAGGAAGCTTTGTCGAAGGCCTGGCGAAGGAGATGGCCGGGGGTGAGCTCGACTGTTCGACTTCAACTCCTTCCTTCTCGACCTCAGAAAGACTGACATGTTTCCAATTTCCACCGTCAGCGAGAGCTGTATCCGAAGTAAGGATAGAATAGAAGCGAGGTCAGCTATAGAGCTCTCAAAAGGGGGAGCTGGCGAAATCAGGGAGGAGAGGCAGGAGGAGCAAAAGAAGGAAGGGAAGATGGACGAACGACCCGTGTAGACTCCCTCCTCTGGATGAGCTAAACGAGGATCCTCAGCGGGCCCATCTGGAGCGTCGCTAGCTAGAGCTGACGAGCTCAGTCCGAGAAAGAGCAGAAGGGATTGGTTGAAGAAGAGCATCGTCGTTAAGGTCAACTCTAAGTTCCTCCCCTTGACGAAACCCAACCTCGATTCTCCTCTCAACCATCATCATCTCCCTCTTCCACCTGTTTCTCCTTTTCCTTCAAGATGCCTCTTCCCTATCTTCCCGACGACGTCTTCATCGAAATCCTCTCCCACTTTTTCCAACCTGGAACCGTCGAACCTCCCTCCTCCCCTCCCCTCGGGGTCAGCATCTTCGGCTACTATCCTGATCGAAAAAAGCCTCCTACCACGACTCCTACCCCCTTCCGAGGCTCGACGTCGCTCCTCCTCACCTCCAAGCGCATCCGAGAGCTCACTCTCCCGTTCTTTTGGAGGTCCATCACCATCTACCGACCCTCGGACTTCGTCTCCCTCTTCGATCCAAAGATCGGACTCCTCCACGTCAAAGGAAAGGCCGAAAAGCAGAGAAGGGATTGGATCAGGGAGTTGAGCGTTGGGAGCGAAGCAGCGGTCCCTTACGATATTGGGAAGATCGATCGAACGTTCAAGATTGGAGGGAAACGTTGACCCAAACGAGGAGTACGACTTTCACGTCAAACTCTCCCCCGTCAAGCTCCCGAACCTTCAACACCTCAGGTTTTCCACGAGGAAGGAAACGAACAACTTGTTCGAGAGACAGCACTCCTCTCACGCCTACCTCTACAACAAGATCGTGGAGGTTGGAGACGCGAGAGAAGCAGCTCGACGAAACGAGCCAGGATACGTCCCACCCGAAGGCATGTCGGAGGGAGAGGACGCCTACTATAGCAGCACCGCCTTCGGAATCCAGGAATGCTTCACCCACGACGCCTTCTCCGAGCATCTCGACCGTCGAAACGTCGAGATCGTCGCGTCGTTGCTTTCCCCGGTCGGAGCCCAGCTTCGAACTCTCCACCTCCCTCTCGACGATCATGCCAGGATGCGAAACACCTCTGGACACAAGGAGGACTCGACCTTTGACCCTAGGATTCCCTCGTCGATCAAGAGCGCCAAAGGTCTCCTCGTCAGGTTGACCTACGAGTCCGTCAACGGATCCGTCGCAGGAGCGACCAAGACGCTCTCTCAGCAGCTTCCATCCGGAGCTCAAGTCCAGGTCGAGTTCAGGACGATCGTTCAGAGGGAGAGGTTCCGAAAGAACGAGTTCCACTTTCGTCGAGGAGACAAGGAGGTGGAGAAGTTGCTCGAACGATGGAGCTTGGTGGAGGAGGACGGTTCTCTTTCTTCGTTTGTTGATCTGGCTTCACGACACGTAAGTCTCACTCTCCCACTGTCGTAGAAAGTGGAGATCGGGGTGAAAACTTACAAGCTCCTCCCTCGGTTTGCAGGAGTAAATCCGTCAAGTCGCGTCGCGTCGTCTCCTCTCCGCTCTCTGCCCTCTTCCCTTCCGTTAGCTTTCACACCTCGGTCAGTATTGCTCCTTTTTCATTCCATTTTGGCCTCTCACCGAGCTGAACTCTGTTCCCTGCTTCATCTCTCCCAATCAGCCTCCATGCCTTAACGCCGTCGCGTCGCTTATCCTCTCTCCCGATCTCGTTTCTCTTACGGCTTTGGTCTTCACGTTAGTTCAATCTCCATTCATATACCGCTACTTCAAAGGATCGTGACTTTTCCCTAACTCTGATTTTCCTTCTCGTTTTTCCTGGCGTACAGGTCGCTGCTAGCGACGCGTCGTCGATCGATCTTCATCTCACTCAACGCTGTATCTCAATGGACGTTCTCGCTCGAGCGGTTCTTCCGAGCAAGTAAGGCTAAGTAAGACATTTTAGCTTGTACCAAGATCTAAAGCATCGAGCAAGGACTGAAAGCCTTGTCGTCGCGTCCGTCTCTTCTGCGACACCTTCTCTAATCCTTTTGCTCCCCCAGTCCGATCTAAAGGCTGAAGAGGTCATCAAAACAGGGAGATCGTACAGAGAGAGAGTAAAAGAGAAAGGTCTAGCGTTCAAAAAAGCCGAGGAAAAAGCTCCTCTAGGCAGGCAAGACGCGGCAAGTGTACAAGAACGAGAACTAAAGACGCTCACAAAGCAAGAAAGAGGGAACGAGAAGAGACTAGAAGAGAAGAAAAGTAGAGGGATAAAGTGTCGACGACATCGACAACGAAAAGAAAGCCGCAATCGACGAGAACTCGCGAAAGGAAGGAAGAACGAAACTGAACAAAGGGAAGGAAGGAAAGAGAGAGCGGGTGCGTCGATGCTGGACGCGGAGAGCTTGTAAAGAGAACGCTTGAGACAAACGACGTTCCGTGAAAGATTCCCTCCTCTCCTCCTTCCTTTTCCTCCTCCTGTGACTGTTGTTGTTCCTCCTCCTCCACGACGACGACGACGACGACCTCTTCTACCTCGACTTCCTCGACCAACCCCACCCCGCTCCTCCTCTTGTCCTGAACGACGAGGAGGTCGCCGCATCCTCAGATGTCGGAGTCCGAGGAGTGGTCACTGTCGTAGAACTCGTCCTCCTCGTCTTCGTCGAGGGCGGCGAGGTTGGCGAAGTCGACTCGGTAACTGAGAAGAGAGAAGGGGAGGGAGGGAACGAGGTCAGCTCTCGAGTTCGTCGAATTGAGTTTCGAAGGGTTGTGACTCACCGAAGGATACCTCCGATTCCTCCGAATCCCTTCTGGTATTGAGCCTGGAGAAGAAAGAAAAGGAAGACGAGCCGAGTGGTCAGGAAGGAGCAAGACGCGTCTCAACGAGGAACGGAACGAGAAACGAAGAACTCACTCCCTCCTGAGACCTGTTGGTCACGAACTCGAGCGTAGCTCCGAAATCCTTGTACCTCTCGGTGAACCACTCGAGGAGAGACTGAGGCTCCTGAGCGTTCTCCATCTCGAGACCGGTGGACTTGTCCATGAACTTCTCTCGATCCTTGGCCTGGTCCTTGTCGGCGAAGACGACGATCTCCTCTGCGAAACCCAACAAAAGCGAGGTCAGCGAGGACGTTCTCACGCTGGAGGCAGGGAGTTGGAGGGAGAGGAACGAACCGTTGGCAGCGTTCTTGAGAACGTATCGCATGGTCTCGAGGTTCTCCCAGACGATCAAAGTCTCGACGGCTCCCATGTCGAGTCCCTTGAGGGTATCCTCGATTCCGAAGACGAACTTTCCAGTGTCGAGGGCAATCTCGTCGAAAAACTTCTGGATGAGCTTCTTCTCCTGGACGAACTTGACGTTGGCGAGAGAGTCGGCGGCGAGATCGATGGCCTGAGATTGAACGAAAGAGAGCAAGTGTGTCAGTTCAATCGCCTCTCGCCTCTCGAACGAAAATGACCAAGTAGATGAGACTGACCTGGTTGAAACCGTTCTCTCCTCCGTAAGAGACATCGACGATGTTGACGACCTTAGCGACGAGTCGAGGATCGAAGAGATCGGAAAGGTTGAGCTCGGACTTGAAATCGGCGGAACCAGCAAGAACGATACCCTGGACGTTGACCTTGTCGTCGGTGATGAAATGCTGAACCGAGTGCTCGGCGACCTTTCGGACGTAGTTGTGTCGAGCCTCCATACGAAGACGCGAGAAACGAAGAGCGGACTGTCCTCCTCGACCTGTGGAACGGAACGAGATCGGACGAAGGGGTCAGTTCGAGAGTCGAGCTGCGAGAATGGCGAAAGGAATCGATGAACTGACCATGCTTCTTGGGGAGATCGACAGTGAACTTGTGGAGAATGGTTCGAGAGTTTCCAGAGAGGGTTCCGAAGAGCTGAAGGGAAGAAGAGAAGTCGACGCGTCAGTCGAGCTGTAGGCGAGCGAGAACGAGGGTATCAAGAGCTGCTCACGGTTCCAGATCCATCCATGATGATGAAACCGAACTTGGTATCGGAGTCGAGGAGCTCGGAAAGAGCCTCGGTCTGGAACTTGTTGTCACATCGGTAGAGGGAGCTGGAAGAGAAGGAGGCAGAACGGACGCGCCGTTAGCTCTTCTGCATCTTCCGACGACAGAATCCGAGGGATCGGACGCTCGCCTAACGAGACGAGAGATAGAAGAACGATAAACTCACGTGTTGATAGGTCTGTGAGGCTCGAAGTCGTAAGTGACCTTCCTCTCCTTTCCTTCGTCGGTAAGGACGGTTCCGACGTAGAGAACGAGACCGTTAGGAGGAACTGTGGAGAGAAGGAAACAGTCATCAGCTTAAGCTCGTCCTGAAGGAGGTCGTGAGACGTGCTCACCCTTGTGGTAGAGCTTGAGACGAGCCTGGGCGGAGGTGATGGCGGAAAGGACCGAGAGCCTGTTGACACGCGACTTGATGTTGGAAGCGGTTCCGTACTCGTGCGTCAACATGGCAGCTGAATCCGAGATGGCAGCCTGGTAGCAAAAAGAGGGAGAAAGATCATCAGCGACCGAGGAAGGAAGACAGAGAAACGAAGTGCGTCGGGGAGGTCGACCCGAGGTGAAAGTCACCACGACCGGCTTGTTGTAGGGACGAGGACTCACTCCAGGCTTGACGATCAAGGAAATCATACTGTTCAGAATCAAGTCCAAAGATGGAGACGCGTCAGTAGCCGTGTCGTCGTCCGAGAGAGAGCGAAGAAGCGAAAGAGCTCGGAAGCCAGACGAACCTGGTTCCGTTTCCTCGAGCGCTGGAGGTAGAAAGAGAGCAGGTTAGCATTCAAGCAAAGGTTTCAAGAGATCGAGAGGACAAGGACTCACGCGTTGAGGTTCTTCACGAGCTTCTTCATCTTCCAGCTATACGACGAGAAGCGAGAAGTGAAAGTGAAGGCAGGATGACGGGGAAGAACGAGAAGGATTCGAGTGGTGGGAGGGTGGAAAGTGTAGGGAAAAGTCAGTGAACTGGTTCGCGTTGAGCATGTTGACCATGGGAAGACTTGAGGTCTGGAGACTCACATCTAGAGGAGCGAAGGTCAACGAGGGACGGGAGAAGAGAGGAGAAGGAAGGAAGGAGGAGAAGGTCAGCTCTCGTTCGGTTTGAACCAGCAAAGGTAGCTCGTCAGGACCAAAGCAGCTCGTTCCAAAGGCGAAAGCTGCTCCACATATCGCCGCTCTACGTGCAGATACGATCTATACGCTGTCAAGAGAGCTGAGGAGCTGAAAAGAGGTGAGGAAGACCGTCGTCGATGACGGAAGCATCCGACCTCCTCCTCCTCCCCTTCTTCTTCACTACCTCTCCTCCTCCCTCCCTCCCCCCAAGCGGCCAGTCTGGTAAAGCACCCTCCAACCCCCCTGTAACGTCCCCTCCACGATCCTTTCCACCGCTCCCATAAACTCCATCGCCACCACCAGCTCGTTCAAACCAAAGAAAAGCTCGTTGAGACTCACGGCGATGTTCTGCTCCGCTGGGTCCACCGTACTGGCCGCACTGGTGAACTGACTCTGCACTGGCATTCGCTCCATCTTGAAAAAAAGAAACTAGAGAGCTGAAAAGGAAGGGAGAAAGGGAGACGGGGGAGGGGGAGGAGAGAGAAGGAGTTGGGAGCGAACAAAGGTAAGGAAGGCCGTTCGAAAAAGCGAAAAGGGCTGTGGGCAAGAGGGTCGGCCTGACGTCCATCCTCCTCTGAGTTTTTTTTTGACAAGATGGCAGACGAAGAAGCACCGAAGCCGGAAAGACTTTTTCGATCCGTGAGTGTTGGTTGTTTTGGGATGGTTGGGGACGAGGAGGGAGGAGGGGGAGGGAGAAGAGAGGAGGATGCAAAGGTCGAAGCTCACCTCACGTCGACTTTGACTTCCTTCGTTCCATCCATCGTGTTCAGCTGAAAGTGGCCTACTGTTCTAAGGTCGGAACAGATGTACGTACTCATCCTATTCACTTTGATCTGCTGTCGACGGAGAAGGAGTGAAGGACGAAGACCACGACCAAACGAGGAGGACGCGAGCTGACCGCCTCCTCCTACCCTTCAACGAGGTCAGCTCTAGCCCGTGTCGCTTCTCCCCACACCATCAGTCTTCTATATGGATTGAGGGAGGTCTCGAGCATCTACTTGGCCACTCAAAGCTCGTTTCCTACTGGAGATCTCTCGTTCAATCCCCTCGAGCTCGCATCCCACGCGTTCTCCTCCTCTCCTCGCTGAACCTCCCTTCTCTCCTCCTCCCCGTCCACTCCCGGCTCGTCTTCAATCGCAGGTTCGGGTACGATGGCGAAACGATAACTCCCGAGGACACAGCTGGATCTCTGGGAATGGAGGACGGAGGAAGTCGTTGAGCCCTCTCCCTTCGTCCTTCTCCCACTCTCTCTTCTCTCTCTCTTTCTCGAATCTCCGCTTCCCTCTTCGAGAACGTTCCGAGCTGAGCACACCTTTCTTTCCTCTGTTTTCGATCGACGTGATGATCGAGATGATTGGAGGAGCGTGGTCTTGCTGAGAGGGAGCAGGACAAGCGAGCTCAACCAAACTCCCGCCGGCTCTCGTCTCCAAGCGATCTGTGCTGCTTTTTTTTTCGCTCGATTTTGCACTCTTTGACGACCTTGACGACCTGACTGTGAAGATTCTAGATAGATAGGCGCTTTGCTTCCGACGTGTGAGATCTTTAGGCTGTAAGAGAAATGAAGGGAGATCAAATAGCCTGGACGACTTATCTCCTGCTTGTTTTGCCCTTCCCTTCCCTCCCAACTGTGACCTTCCCTTTTTGTTGAGGACAAGGCTCTTCCCTCCCTTCCGGCCTTCACCACCACCCACTCAACTCTCCTACCATGCCTTCTACGGAAGATTCCATCCCCTCTGTTCACCTTCCTCCTACGAGCGAAGAGGAAGGAGAGGAATCCGCGACGTCGACCTCACCTTCGACCGTCCTTCATCGACGGGGCGGTTCCACTCGAAGCAAGCACTACTCGGACGACGGACATCATCTCGGATCCTTCTCGGGATTCGCCAGGGACGAGGAGAGCACTGGGGGAGCTTCAGGAGGAGCAGGAGGAGGAGGAGGAGAGAACGAGGTCGGGAGTGCCTTCTCTCGATTCTCGAATGGAAGTGCAGACGTAGGAGGAGCCAGAGTCGTTCCCGAGCAGTCTATCCTTCGAGGAGTAGGCATGAGTGCTAGGAGGTTCGTCCTCTTCCCTTTCCCTCCCTTCTAGGGGCCGGCAGGTTTTCCATTGGGAGCGGATAAGCCTTCCCTCTTCTTTCAAAGAGAGACGAGGTCGTCATCAAGCGCCTTGTCCCTTCCCCTCCCTCTTCCCCCAAATCTCCTCCCCTCGGGCAATCTCCACTGCTACCGAATCTTTTCAGCCTTCCAAATCGCTCTCAGACCTCCTCAGCACGCAATGCTAACATCTGATTCGTCTTTCTCTGGGTCCCTATAGATTCTCGCAAACCGCCCACACCTTCGCTCCCGCTTCCTTCTCCGCAACCTCCTCCTCCATTCGATCCTCAGCAGCTCGCTTCGCAGAGCTCGCCAACAAACCCAGCGACTACCAGACGTCAGCAACCTCCTTCTCGCCCACTCCTCGATCCTTCCATCACCCTGCGTCCTTCTCCCATCCTGCCAAAGCGGTCCCCTCCGTCCCTCACCACCCTTTCTCGACGGGAACGGTCCCGACCCTCTCGACGCAACAGGAGTCGCCTCCCTCCAGGTCCTACGGAGGTCCTTCAGCACTCTCGGTCATGCTCGCTCAAGCAGATGTCGAGGGAGGATCGTCAGGTCAGCCTAGTGCTCAGTCAACGCGACCCAACTCGTTGAAGGAGACCAAGCACGACGAACCGTCGTCGAAGAAGCATCAGGACGTCGCTTTCTCCCCAGGTCGAACTCCCACCCCTGCTTCCCTCCACTCCGCCATCTCCCTCGAACGAGGAAGTCCCATCGAAACCTACTCCTCCTCCGTCACTCCCAAAGCCTCAGTCATCCAACTCGCTCGAGCTCACTCGGAGGAGGACGAACCAGAACACGACCACGACGAACCCTCGGACGAGATCCACCCAGCTTGGAGATCCACTTCCTCCCTCCCTCTCGACGACGAATCCTCCCCTACCCTCGCCCACGACGAACGATCCCCTCTCCTCTCCAAGCACTCGACTTCTTCAGCTGGAGTCAACGGTCGACCAGGAGGAGGAGAGATCGAGGAGTTCTCGAAACCGAGGTCGACGATCTGGTCGCGTCTCGTTCAACACGTTCCCAACTCGAAGGACTTCCATCGACCTACTGGGAAAGAGGTCTATCAGCATGCAGTGGTGGAACCAGTGAAGGTCATCCCTGCTGTCGTCCTTGGGTTGCTGCTCAACATTTTGGACGGAGTCTCTTATGATGAGTCCCCTCTCCTCTCCCTTCCTCGCACTCTTTCTTTCTTCCCTCTCCACCTCCCCTTCCACCTCTCTCCCCTCATCTCCTCTTGCCCTCAGCCCCGTTCCTGTTCGACTCAACCGAGTGAGACCTCCAGGCTGACTCGATCTTGCTTTGAACTTTGCGTTTTCCTTTTTTTTGAGGGGTTCTTTACGGATGATCACCTTCCCTGCGAACCTCATCTTCACCGATTTCGGATCGATCGGAGTGTCCATGTTCTTCATGTCGTGCATCATCTCGCAGTTGACCTACACGTTGGGAGGATCCATCTTCAAGGGAGGGAACGGGTCGATGATGATCGAGGCGGTTCCGTTCTTCCATATCATCGTTGGGGTGATTACGGCGAAGGTTGGGGAGGATAAGGTGAGTTTTTTTTTTCTCTTCGCTCTCTTCTTCTGTTGGCACATACTTTTCAACGACAGTGATGAGGGGGTCGTTGAAGAGTATCGCCCTGCTTTCTTCGACGCGTCGTCTCTCTCCTTTCCCTTGAAGCGACGATCTGACCTCGGATCTCCATCATTATTTTACAGCCCGACGTCGTCATCGCCACTACCATGGTCTCGTTCGCCTTCTCTGCAATCTTGACTGGTGAGCTCGACCCTCTTTGCTCTTTGTCTCGACGCGTCCTTCCCTTTCTCACCTCGGCCTTTTCATTCACAGGAATCGTCTTCATGGTCCTTGGAAGGTTCAGACTCGGAGTCCTGGTTGGGTTCTTCCCTCGCCACATTCTCGTCGGCTGCATCGGAGGAGGTGAGTTCTACCGTCTCCTCGGATTGAGAGATGAACGAAGCTGACCCCTTCCTTTCTCACCCTTCAGTCGGAGTCTTCCTGATCGAGACTGGGTGCGTTCAGGCCTTTCCATCGCAGTTTTCATCCATCACTGACCTCTTCGTCCCTCTCACAGTCTCGAAGTCGCCGCTGGAATCGAAGGCGAAGGCATCAAACTCGACCACGAAACCTTCGTCGCCCTCTTCGGTTCCTTCCACCAAATCGCTCTCTGGTCCACTCCTCTCCTCCTCGCCCTCACCTTCCGACTCATCAACATGCGCTGGAACCACGAACTCGTCCTCCCCATCTACTTCCTCGTCATCCCCGTCCTATTCTACATCGTGATCGCCATCATCGGAGTCGACTTCCCGACGTTGAGGAACACGGGATGGGTGTTCGACGTGGGGGAGGTGTCGAAGCCTTGGTACACGTTCTACACGTTGTTCGACTTCAAGTTGACGGATTGGGACGCGTTCTGGGCTTGCTTCCCTGTGAGTTGAGGTCGTACGAGAGGAGGAGGGAGAGAGAAGGAGAGGAACTGACTTTCTTTCCTTCGACGCGTGTTCGTTCAAACCAGACTCAACTCGCTCTCGTCTTCTTCGGTATCCTCCACGTCCCTCTCAACGTCCCTTCTCTTGGAGTCTCGCTCAACGAGGATAACGTCAAGCTGGATCGAGAGCTCGTCGCTCATGGTTTCTCGAAGTAAGTCGTCGTCCTCCTTCGATCCCGAACTCGTTCGGCCGTCGACTGACTCCGATGCCTTTCCTCCCTCCAGCATGCTCGCCGGTTGCTTCGGAACCGTTCCCAACTACCTCTGCTACGTCAACACTGTTCTGTTCTACCGAGTCGGAGGAGGATCGCGTCTCTCGGGGATGCTTCTTGCTGCTGCGACCGCCGGAGTGATGTTGATCGGTGAGTCTTTTTTCTTCTTCTCCCTTGTTGCGTCATTCCCATGCTGACCCTCTGATGATCTTCTTCAGGTCCTTCTGCAATTGGCTACCTTCGTGAGTGTTTGAAAGCTCAACGAAACCAGCACCGAATCGCCGACTGACCTCCCTCCCTTCTTCTCGGTCTCCAGCCGTCATGGTCGTTGTACGTCTTCGACCGCTCGATCTCTTCAGCCTTTCCGAGCTTACTTTTGGTTCCTCATTATTTCCTAGGGTGCCTTGATCTTCGTTCTCGGACTCGATCTCGTCAAGGAGGTAAGCCCGTTCTCGTCCTCTCGTTTCGTCGCATCGAAGTCTTCGACTGATCACGTCTCTCATGATCAGGCTCTCTGGGACACCCGAAACAAGGTCTCTCACTACGAATACGTCGTGATCCTCGCCATCGTCTTCGGTCAGTCCAGAACATTCGCTCGAAAGGCCAGTAGCAGCTGCTGACCTTCTTTCCTCCTTTTTTTTCTCTCTCGAACTCAGGAATGACCGTCTGGGACTTCGTGCAAGGTCTCCTCGGAGGCATAGTCCTCGCCTGTATCTTCTTCGTCGTTCAGTCGAGCAAGAGGTCTGCTATTCGAAGTGGTGAGTCTTCCTTTGCCCTTCGGTTGGATGCTCGTAGCTGATCGCGTCTCCGTTTCTTCACTTCCCGCTAGTCTTCAACGGAGTCGATGCTCGATCAACGGTTCGACGACCTCAGGTCCAGACTCAGTACCTCAAGAGATCGGGACAGAATACGCAGGTCTTGAAGCTTCAGGGATTCTTGTTCTTCGGAACCGTTTCTGCAGTCGAGGATCGAATCCGACACGTGAGTCCCTTCCCGCTCTCCTTCTTCCCACCTCCCTTCTCTGACACCTCGTCTCCCCTCCCCCCTCAAAACCCAGCTTCTCGCCACCGAAGCGTCAATGAGTTTCCTCATCGTCGACATGAGCTTTGTCAACGACCTCGACTTCTCAGCAGCGGAAGCCTTCGTTCGAATTCATCGACTCTTGACGGCGAAGCGGGTCATCCTCGTCTTCTGTGGAGTCGTCCTCGGCAGCCAGTCGCACAAGGCTCTTCGATCCGTCGGTCTCTGGGGAGGAGAGGAGAATTCGACGGTCTGGACGTTCGATTCCCTCAATGCTGCTCTCGAGTGGACGGAGAACGAATACCTGTGAGTGCCAGAGCTTCTCTCGCCCTTCTCAAGGCGGAACTAACTGACTCTTGACGATTCCATCGATCTCTACAGTACCCTGTTCTACCAAAACCGAGCCCCCAAGGAGGAAGCCAAGGCTCGAAGTGAGCATCTTCCCTCGTTTTGACTTGACCTCGACGCGATCCGATCTGACTCGATCTCTTCTTCTCCTCACAGACGTCCCCACCTCCCACGTCGCATCCTACGGACAAGGAGAGACCTTCGAGAACAGTCCTCGAAGGAAGTACCTCACCGAAGCTGGAGATGCAGTCATGGCCTCAGGTGAGCACGATCGATCTCGACGCGTTTCCTCTCCTCTGAATGTCCGATTCTGACCTCATCTCCTCTCTTCCCTCCCCTAGAACACGCCCGCTACCAACCCCTCCAACTGACTGTTCCTCATCCCGAAACCGTCGAACTCGCCGCTCCCCTTCCCATCCTTCGACGAACCTTCTCCTCCTACACGTCGCAAGAAATCGACTTCTGGTTCGAGCTCGCTCCTTACTTCCAGTCCCAACACGTCTACGCTGGCGAGGCGGTTTGGAATCAAGGAGATGATGCGGATGCGCTGTATGTGATCGAGTCGGGAGAGCTGCAGGCTACTTACATCGTGAGTTCGAGGAAGATGGAAACGTCGAGGACGCGTGCGAGGAAGGCTCTCGAGCTCGAAGCTGACTCTCTCCTCTCCTTTCTCGCTACCCTAGTACGCCGATCACGTTCAACAAGTGAGTCTTGTCACTCTCTTCCACTCTCGGCCTGAAAATCAACCTCTGACTCCCTCTCTTCATCTCTCTCCTCCAGGTCTTCGAAGTCATGCTCGCCGCTACCGTCGCCGGAGAGCTCTCGATGATGTCTCGCACCAAAAGGAACGCTACCGTCGTTGCTGGACAGAGCAGTCATCTCTGGAAACTCGACGTCGACTCCTGGGATAGGCTCGAGAGCGAGAAGCCGGCGATTGCGAGGGAGTTTACGAGGATCTTGCTCAGGAGTGAGTTTCTCCTCTGCTCCTTCTCACAGACTTCCAGTCCCTCCCGACTTTTGCTGACGTTTTTCTCTCCTCTTTCTCCTTTCCGATCAGTCACCGCCGAGGAGTCTGATGGTTCGTTGCTTCTCTCTCCGCTGCCTCGTTCTCGATCTCGATCTTGGAACTGACGCGTTCTTCCTTCCTCCCTCGTGCACAGTCCTCTCTGCTCATCTCCTCGCCGTTCTCTCTTAATGCCGAGCTGCTAGAACTTCTATTTCTTCAATCCTTTGGCCTCTTCGTTTCACTTTCTTGGGTTTGGCTTTGTATCTTTTGCTCGCTGTCATCGTTCGATTTCATCCACTTGCATCGCATCGATCTCGTTCTGTCAAGCAGGTCTCTGGAAATTAGCTAGCTCGTTGTGTGCCAGCGAGTCGAGGTGAAGTCGCAAGACGGAGACTGGTCGTCCCATCGATCCTCGCAGCCTTGCCGCTCCTTCAACGAACTCGACGCGTCTTCATTTTTTCGCTTTCCTTTCACCCAGCACACAAAAGAAGACGCGAAACGGAAGAAGAGGTCTATACAACATGATCATGGATCTCCCGTCTCGGTAGAACCATACAGACTACGACCGAAACGAAGACGAAAACGAGGAAGAACGAGGAACAAGCATCGTCGAGGAGAACGACGAAAGAGGAACCCAAAACAAAGAACCGAACGAACACAAAGGAATCTACGAATTATCACTCACTCCTCTTCCCTGCCCCCCACTCCCTCAAATCCTAGCTAATCTTCTCCATCCCCATCCCGCCGGGCACCCCTCCCACAGCAAACGACCTCGGACTCTTCCTTCCACTCGCCAACCCCAACGATCCACCACTACTGCCAGCTCGTGCCGTCTCCCACTCTTGATCCTCCTCCTTCTCCAGCGACAAAGGTTTCGGCCCACCATTCAACGAACTCGAACTTGACACTCCAAACGTCGCTCCTCCATCCTTCTTCTCCTCTGCCAGTCCGAGCAAGGATTTCCCAACACCACCACCACCGCCAGAGTAGCTCGACCCACCCGTCAAAGGCCGAGAACTACTCCCGTTCCCACTCCCGTTGGGTCCTAAACGGATCTTCTCCTTCTCCCTCTCCCTTCCCGTCCCTCCTCCCGGACTCAGCCCAAGCGTCTGAGCGAGTTTCCCCGCTATAGACTGAGCTTGAATCCCCACGTAGCTGCTGAGGGGACGTGTTTTGGTGTTGGCTGTCGAGAGGAAGTTGGGCGGGAAGGAGAACGCGTGGGTCTGGTTCGGGTTGAGGTGGGTTCGGCGATCGACTTTAGGGGAGTGGAGAGGGAGGTCGTGTTGTGGGTGGAGAGGGGAATGGGAGGTCGGCGAGGAGTTGGAGGAGGGGTGGGTGAGGTTGTGGAACTGGTTCGGGAAGAGGAGGAGGGAGGGTGTCAGGAAAAAGAGAGGAGAGAGGAGATAGGTCGAGGAGAACGAACGGTTCCGAAGTAAGCTGCCAGGAGGATGATGACGGATCCGAGGAAAGAGAAGAAAGGGAGTCGATCTGGGTGGACGAAGGTGAGCCGATCGACGAGGCCGGAGAAAATGATCTGAGTCGATCCAGAACCGAAGAGGAGGGGAAGTCAGCGGCGACGAGACGAGGCGAGACGCGACGACGAGAAGAAAAGCGACAGCTCACCTGCAAGAACATGACCAACGATCCCCTTCCAGCTTTCTCTCCTTGCAATCCTATCGAGAGGAGGGTTTGGCCGATGCATCCCAGGACTCCAGCGGAGATGAGGTAGACGAAAGAGCGGAAGGTCGAGGGGAAGACGAAGGGGATTCGGAAAAAGATCATGCCTCTGTGACAGCGAAGCGGATGGAAGAGATGGACGATGTTGAATTCAGCTATTGAGGGGAAGACGGGATACGGAGATGAAGGTACGTACGAGATGGTAGCAATTAAGCTGGCGCCGGAGAGGTACGCGACCATGTGAACAGCGTGAGCTCGTCGCCCTATGGCGGAGATGATGGTGTCTTTTTTTGGGGGAGAAAGGCAGATGCGGAAGTCAGTATTCTTTCGTCGAGGTGCCTCTTGTCTACGATTTCCAAATGTCGCTGAAAGGAAAGGGAAGACGCTTCTGACGCGTACGAACTCACAAGCAGCAGCCGCGCCCGTAACTCCCAACAGACTCACTCCCAACGCCACGTGGGTCTCCTTGATCTCCCATGCAAGCACTCTCTCCCCAGATATATCATTCTCTCCCACTCCAAACAGGAAGGAAGGCCAGGTGATGAAGATGACTCCGACGAGAGAAGCGAGAGCTGCCAGGAGCTCTCGCTCAGTGAAGGTTTCGCCGAGGAAGAGATGAGCGAAGAGACCAGTGAGGGCAGGAGTGAGGAAAGTGAGGGTGGTCGAGTCGGAGAGACTGGTGACTCGAAGTGAAGCAAAGAGAAAGAAAAGGGAAGAAGGAGAAAAGAGATCAGCTCGAGCTCAACATCCCCTCCTTCTCTCCCCTCCCTCCCGCCTCCCTCCTCCTTCCAGCCCGCCCAACCCACAGACAGTTCCAATATCACTCACGTCATGTACCCCAGCGAGTAATAAACCGCAAACAGACCAAAGAAGCCCGCAACGCCTCGAGCGACGAGGAGCCGTCGGACCTCTGGAGGGCCAATGAAAGGGTTCGGGATTTTCCTCCAGAGCATCCAGGAGGTGCTACCGGCGTAGGTGATGGCCATTCGGACGGCGACGATCTGAGGGAGAAAGAGTTCGAGAAGTCAGTTTGGGAGGAGATTTAGGGAGGGAGCGACGGCGATGATCGGCGGAAGGAAGGAGGAGTTGAGCTTCGTCGAGGAACGTGCCGAGCTCAGTGTTTTGTGCTGCTGCTACAGAGCCTGAGAGCGTTTTGCAGAGCGTGCAGCCGAGCCATTCTGACTCGTTTCTGGCAGTCCCAGAGCTCCCTTTGGGCTCTCGAGTTCGCCCACTTTTTGAACGGAGCACTTCCCGTTTCTCTCGCTTCCCCTCTCAGCTCTCGCTCGACTCACCTGGATGGTCGTGATGGGTACAGGCGTGTTCCTATCGAGCAGCTCTATCACTACGTTCATGAAGCTGAACGCGAGCTGAGCTGCAGCGACGAGGAGGAGCATCGCGGGTGGGGAGGGAGGGAAGCTGAATCACGTCGCGGGGAAGGGAAGGGAAGAAAGTTCAGCTTCAAGCGAGCTCTAACGGCGGAAAAAAGGGCTTGCTCACCTTTTACGAGCTACTACGTCCGATCAAGAAGGTCTCTGTTCTTGTGACCAAGCGAGAGAAGGTGGGTGGACGGGAGGATGGAACGAGAAAGAGCCGAGAAGGGACGGCGAGGAGGAGGAGAAGGGAGCGCGACTCGTCGTGGCTAGGAGGTCGTCCGAAGCGGGTTTCGGGGGCAGATATTGGAGGGAGGGGCAGCGACGAGCAGCAGGAAGGATTGTACAAGAGGAAGAAAGTCGTGGGACGGAGGGTGTTGAGCGTTGGGAGGTAGGTAGCATTCAATAGACGAAATGTTCCTCGAATGCAAAGCAAGGTGAAACGAGTCTGTAACGAAAATCGAGCCGCAGCGAAACCCGCA